>NC_085875.1:38073739-38078739 GCF_034702125.1 Engraulis encrasicolus
AGCTTGGCACTTACATCCAAACATTTGGGGGATATACTTAAGGTCAGTAATAGCCTATATATTAATTTAACCATCATCTGATTGCTATACAAGACATCAAGAAGTCAACAATATAAAAACAAAAACTAATCCCGTCTCCCACACACAAATTAATGTACACAAACATAAACATGCGTCAGTTCAATATAATTATCTCATTAAGAGATCTGATTTACACAGCATTAGTATTCATTGACTCATACATACATGCATGCATTGCTCAATACTGCATATCACTCTTCCTTCTTTCCTTGCTGCCACATTACTACACTATTAGACTATGCACACATTTTTATCCAGACTTACAATAGGCAGTAGGCTATATAAATTGTTACACAGACATACCCACTTTAACAGAACAAAGAAATATGGCAAAAAACTATCCCAGACCAAAGAGAGGGGATATGAAGGGGAAATTAGAGCATGTCATTATAGTATTTCTCTCATAATGGTTCTTCCATTTTTAAAGCAACTGTGTCATAGTGTCTCACATCTCCATATTGCTGAGCAGAAATGAGGTCAGGAGATTTTTGCGGGGTGCGATTGCAGTTTACCATTCTCTTTCATCTCACATATTTGGTTTATCAGCATACTCACAGAGGGGAAACACACTAATCCCAAACACTCTCTCACACACACACACACACACACACACACACACACACACACACACACACACACACACACACACACACACACACACACACAAACACACGCACACACATGCGCACACACACACACACGCACACACACACGCACACACACGTGCGCGCACATACAGCACACACTGTCATTTACAAGCATGCTCTGTCGCACATACAGACATGCTAGAACACAGAGGCACACAGACAGCGTTTGAGGTAGCATTTTTCATTTTTCCCATTTCACTGCTGAGGCCTTTGGTGCAACAGTTCAAGCTATTTGTTAGAAGTGTATGGCCAGAATAGGAATAAAGAAAAGTGTTTTTTCTCCACAAATGCACCTTCTGAGCTTTACACAATTTAATTTAACATTAACAAAGCTGGTAGCAATGCAATTTCCCATTGTGAACCAAGAAATTTCCTAACTGGTCCGCACAGGTGTCTTTGAAACATGCACCCCAGGTCTAGTTTGCTGTGCCACAGCCAAACAACAAACTAACAAGTAAGTATTGTACTTTTTCTCTGTGCTATCTTGTATGCCTGGATCTATTGATGCTTCTCTTGGCCCACTTGAAAAACTCTTAGTACTCTGGGATCAAATACACTCTAAGGTGTTGCCTAAACCAACTTCGTAACTGTTGAATTAACACTGTTAAATACTGTGCACACCATGTTGCTCTCCCCATTCCATCTCTCTCCACAGTCCCTCCCCATGCAGCACTCTGTGTGTGTGTGTGTGTGTGTGTGTGTGTGTGTGTGTGTGTGTGTGTGTGTGTGTGTGTGTGTGTGTGTGTGTGTTTGTGTGTGTGCATGCGTGCGTGCGTGGGTGCTTCTCCTCTCCTTCTCCTCTGTCATATTTTGTTAATTGCCACCCCTGAAGGTTACCACCGGCAGCTGAGATGAGATGAGCTGAGTTGAGTCGAGGTGTAATGGAACTGTGAAATACTGTAAATGGCTGATGTGGTAATGGATAGAGCTGCTATCACAGCCTCTACTAATGACACGGCTTGGGGAATACACACTAGTGTGTGAACACACACACACACACACACACACACACACGCACGCACAATCACACACGAGCAAACATCTGTGCACACACATCTGCACACGTGCGCGCACGCACACACGCACGCACGCACACACACACACACAACACACACACCTTGCAAAAAGCATGCACGCACATTGCAAGCACACAGTCATGCATAGGCCTACACACACACACACACACACACACACACACACACACACACACACACACACACACACACACACACAAACACACACAGCTCCACCTTAATATCTTTGTGGGGCCCTTCTATTGACTTCAATTGATAAGTGCCCAAACCAAAACAATCCCTAACCGTCAGCGAAGAAATGTTTTTACTTTTTTACTTTTACCAGTAACAACAAAACTACCCTAGCAAAAGGGGTGAAAACATGTGGGGTCCAGGAGTTGGGCCCCACATGTGGCGAGGTCCCCACCTTGCTGGTGTGCTACAATAGCAGTGGCCTCACAAAGGTAGATTGGTGCAATACACACGCACGCACACGCACACACACACACACACACACACACACACACACACACACACACACACACACACACACACACACAATTACTTTGACACCCTTGTGCCAGCATCAATAATAGAGACTGTGCTGCCCTCCTTGGCACCAGTTCCCCTGGTGCGCCCTATCGCTGCATGGGTGCTGGAGTTGTCACCCACCCAACATTTATTTCAGTCAGGTCCAATCAGCTAATATCAAGTTTATTGTTTATTTAGTCAGAGCTGTGTTTGTGCCATGACCATGAGCATAAGAAATGAGTTCATGGCTATTCGATTATTTTGTGAATTTGACCTTTTGGGAATTCAATTTCTGGCCATTTTCACTGGACAACAGAATGAGTAAATGTTTATTATTATTAGTAGTAGTAGTAATAATAGTAGTATAGTATAGTATAGTATAGTATAGTAGTAGTATAGTATAGTATAGTATAGTATAGTAGTAGTATAGCAATAGTAATAATAACAGTCGTTGTAGTTGTTTAATAATAGTCACAGTAGTGGTAGTAGTAGGCTAGTGGAAGTAGTCGTAATGGCTGTTGAGGTTGTTGTGCTGTTACCAACCACAAACTACATAAACGGTTACAAATATTGGATGTCTAATGTGAGATGGGTCTGTGTTGAGGAGAAAACAACATCCCTTAATAGCCTAGGCTATTTGTTTGTGCTTTTCGAGGTGAGTGATTTATTCAGGATTATTATGTTCTTTTTTTTTACCTTTGTACTCTTGACTGTGACGCACATTGGATGTATATATGTACTATATGAGTTATATACTGTAAATGCGTTTTACTTACAAACATATTAACCGTGAGTTGAGCCCACTGGTGGAGTAAAATCATCTAACGGTTGTGTTGTTCTGAAAACCAAAATGGGTTGAACCAGAGGCACAGAGGAGCTGAGGGAACAGGGTTGTATTTTTAGAATGCTGTGGCCTCGGGCATTGTCTCAGAATGCTGCACTGGGGCATTTATACGGGTAGAACTGAGACTGATATGGGCCATAAGGAGTCAGGTTTGTCTTATTAAAATACTAAAGTATTACTGTACAGTAAAATGTTTCATTTTTAAAAAATGTGATAAGCAGTATTCATGACATTGAATCACATATTGGGTTGTGTCATCACATTATTGCTTTCATACATACAGAGATAAATCAACAATAAGGACACCATGGCTGGTCATAGTGAATCATCTGGAACACAGTAATAGTCATGAAAAACACCTTCTACACTATCACGGTACATTAGACAGAACCTTATAGGCCTACATACATTATAACTCAGTCATAACCATTCTGTGGACAGCACATTTATAACAGGGCTCATGTCTTAATGGGATAAATTAACAATAGGCCTATGTATGTGTCTTGCGTCAGTCGTAGGTTAGTGAATCATCTGAAGCAAGTATCTGCTGTTCTCTACAGCAGTGTTTCCCAACCAGGGGTACGTACCACTAGGGGTACGCGAGCACATTGCAGGGGGTACTTGGAAAAATGACATTTTAACAAATACATGGAGCTTAGTTACATTGGGAGGGAGAAAGCGATATAGGACTTGACTTAGGGGGTGCTCATGGCACAACGAAAAGGCTTGGGGGTACACAAGACAAAAAAGGTTGAGAAACACTGCTCTACAGCTTTACCATCCCACATATTCCCATAATGAATAGATTGTATTGAGCTGTGTGCTCGTGCGTGTTTGCTATTGCTTGTGGATTGGGAAGAGGCTCAGGAGTGCCTTTGTTTAGAAAATCTCTCCACAGGACGTGCTTGACCTGCTATTGGATACCACCAGTGCTACTGACCAATCACATGTTTGCATGCTCGATAACATGCACCAAAGCTCCTGATTCCCGTCGCTCTGATTCGTTAATTGTGTCAGTGACGTCTGCATCCAAATGTTGTGGGTGGCTCCTCTGAGTCAGGTAGTTGTCTTTTTTTGTTTTCATTTTGCTTTTCATATTCATTTGCACCGCTCTCTCTGAAATGTTGCCTTGTTGGCAGTCACAGTTACGTGCTGATAGCAACGGTTTCATGTGTGGCGCTTGTCCTTTCTTTTTCCCGGGGGAATCGGATGTAGTGCGGTTGGGCTGTGTGTACGAAAAAATGCTCATGACGTCTGCATTTAACAGTTTTTATAATAACAAACATGCCTTTTGAAAAAAATAAGGTATATTCAACACATCTGATTGGCTGGCTGGTTGTTTACATAGATGGTGCACAGTGTAGAATAATGTGTTAATTTAACACTTAAAGAGAACACTCTGAGATCAAATATACTCAAGGTGTTAAATCAACTCCAAGTGGAGTTAACATCTCTTTTTTTACTGTGTGGGAGGTTCGAGTAAGCACGTACTGTATGCCCATGTATGGAGGTCCTGTCGCTCTTTCTTTCACTCTCGCTCCTGTCTGACGTCTGACAAAGAGGAGCTTTTGCCAACAGGGTGGGCAGGCGAGGAGAAAGCACCGGAAGGTGTCGGAACTCAGCAGACAGCTTCACTTGGTGGGCAGAGAGATGATTTCAGAGAGAGAGAGAGAGAGAGAGAGAGAGAGAGAGAGAGAGAGAGAGAGAGAGAGAGAGAGAGAGAGAGAGAGAGCCAGATCTCACACTGTCACAGAGACAGGCTCAGAGGATGCTATCCTCGTACATTCACCCAAATCTCTTATGCAAGACACTACTGGAAGACAAAATTATACATAATCACTTAGCACACACACACACACACACACACACACACACACACACACT
>NC_085875.1:38083739-38106239 GCF_034702125.1 Engraulis encrasicolus
TCGTCAAAGGACAGGGCTGATGAGACCTTGATGGATTTTTGTGACCACCATAATGGCAGGAGAAAGAGAGCCTATAGATAAAGCTACAGAAAACACACCACACTGGTTTGGACAGGCCTGAGGGAGTTTTTAGTGAGTCATTGTAAGAGCCAGGGGGAGTGCAGGTTTATTTCTCCCCCGTAATGTAGATTATGTTCTCCCTGTGAGGGGGTATGCCCATGAAACATTCATTCCATATTTCAACATATTTCATTCTTTTTCCCTGTCGTTTCATTTTTTACACTCCTTTTCTGCTTCTCACCTTTCTATTTCTAGTCGGTGTCGACTGATGAAGCTCCTTTGGTGCTCTCCCTCACCCACATCATCACACGCACATGTGCTCAAATTCATTAGCCTTTACACACACACATGCATGTACATAGGCCTACACGTACACATGTATGCACGCACGCACGCACACACACACACACACACACACACACACACACACACACATACACACACACGTACAGACTATGGTGGTTACAGTGAAATTAAATATCCATCATTTGGTGTGTCATTAAAAAAAAAGAAAGAAAAAATGTACATAGTAAGGGAGAATGGCATGTGGTCTGTCACCTCTGACAGTAACTTTTTTGCTTTTGAGGTTTCAATTGTTGGAAAAGGTACTTGCATATTGAATACTTTATAGAGCTCCACTCTCTGAGTGACCACACTGTTAAAAAAATACTTTGCTTCGATGTTCCTTCTGTGCATCACCTACAGCCTAAATATTTAAAAGCACTTTTAGGTGGCTATTCCCCTTTCCAAGTCATTATTCATCTGCTCATATAGTATGCACATGAAGAGTCATGGTCTTCTAACCCATTGGGAATTAGGCTGTAGTAGCGTAGACCATTGGCATTCCAGACATTTCAGAACAGAGCAGAGCAAAACAGGACAGAACAAAAGAAAAAGAAAATGAAACTTAATTCCAAATAGAGTGGGTGGTTGTTCTTCTTTTAATTCCGAATAACTTTATTCCTCTACCATGTCACCTTTAATTCCGATTTGACAGCAATTCCTGGCTGGGTACGCGATGATGCAAGAGCCAGCGATGCAGACCCAGCAGGTGCAGGCATGGCGGACCTCCGTGCAACTTTTATATGACCGTCTCTGCTTAATTTAAAGAGCCTAAGTGACTATAAATGTTGTGGAAACAAAACAAAAAAAACCCTTTAATTCCGAATTATTAATTTGGAATTATTAATTTGGAATTTAAACCATCATGTAAACGTAGCCAATATGACAATGGTGGACTGAAAAGCAGGGCTTTACATACAGGTATTTGCAGGGGCAGGTTGCTGGTTAACCAGAGTTCAGGAGCAGAGACAAGTGGGGCTAATCAGACAGAGCAGAGAGCATAGTGACAGATGATTGAAAGCAATTAGTGCTTGTTACCAGGCAGAGAGAAAACTCATGACATCTGTGATCTGTGGTCCGTGTGACCTACACTACATCTGTTCTACACACGTGCAAAGTGACACTGGTGCATTATGAACTAACGTTTACATGTGTTGTGAGGAGGGGCAAGATGCTATTACAGTTTTTACCACCCATTTTCACACTCTTTAGTACAATGTCTAGTACATTTTCAGAACTCTTAACACTCGTGCACCAACCACACTCCAGCCCCTCTGCAGCGTGTGTGTGTGTGTGTGTGTGTGTGTGTGTGTGTGTGTGTGTGTGTGTGTGTGTGTGTGTGTGTGTGTGTGTGTGTGTGTGCGTCCGTGCGTGCGTGCGTGTGTGTGCGTGTTGGTGCGCGCGCGCGTGTGTGTGTGTGTGCGTGCGTCTGTGTGTGTGTGCGCGCGCGTGCATGTGTGTGTGTGTGTGTGTGTGTGTGTGTGTGTGTGTGTTCATGTGTGCACACAATCCCCCCCCCCCTGAACTCAATCCAGCACCACCACCACCTCTGCAGCTGTGTGTACGTGCGTGTGGGCGTGAATGCATGCGTGTGTGTGTGTTTGTGTGTGTGTGTGCGCATGTGTGTGTGTGTGTGTGGGGGGGGGGTTCTCCACGTATCAGGCTGTGGCAGCGGGATAAGGTGATGGATGATGCTGCTCTGTTCTCATTAGAAATAAACAGCCCCTCACACCCCACACACCCCCACCGGCACTAAAGAATCCATTTTTATTACCATGCTGGGGCTGTGTGTGTGTGTGTGTGTGTGTGTGTGTGTGTGTGTGTGTGTGTGTGTGTGTGTGTGTGTGTGTGTGTGTGTGTGTGTGTGTGTGTGTGTGTGTGTGTGTGTGTGTGTGTGTGCATTTTTGTGTGTGCACGTGTGAGTTTCATTTGAAACACAGCAAACCTCGAGGAAAGATCTCTCTCTGCAGTTTCAGCAGTAGATTTTTATGACCTTCATGAAAGAAGAAATAAGCTTTCCCCTCGTTTCCTCTCGCTATCTCTTTCTCCCCCCTCCATTTCTCTTTCTCTTCCTCAACTGTCTGTCTGTCTCTCTCTCTCTCTCTCTCTCACGCTATCTCTCTCACCCTTCTCTCCATCCGTTTGACTCATTTCTGACTCCTTTTCTCCCACTCATTTCAACTCCACTCCTTAGTTCCCCATGTCTCGCATGTTCTCTCCTCCATCCTTTCCTCAGTCCATCTCTTCTACTCTCTTCTTCCCTATCCTCTCCCTTCCCTCTCCTTTCTTGCCATCTGACCTCTTCTTTCCTCTTTTCCTCTCTCGTCTCATTTTCTTCTCTTCTCCCCTCCATCCTCTCCTCCTCAGCCTCTCTTCTCCATCCTCTCTGCTCCCCTCCTCTCATCTCCTCTCATCTCCTCTGCTCTCCTCTCCTCTCCTCTCCTCATCTCTCCTCATCTCTCCTCATCTCTCCTCTCCTCTCCTCATCTCTCCTCTCCTCTACTTTCTCCTCCCCTCTCATTTCATCTCTGCTGCTCCTCTGTGCTGTGTTTATATTCCTCTCTCATATTCTGATATTCACTCATCTCCCATCTCATCTTCTCTTTGTTAGCCCCCAGAAACCCACACTCGTATTCACTGGCATTTTTCTTAATTAGTTTCCCCATGCCCGAGAAGCCTAATGAACCGGGTTGGTGCGAGACTGATATCCACGGGGGAACCTCTCCTCTCCTCTCCTCTCTTCTCCTCTCCTCTCCTCTTCTCTCCTTTCCTCTCCTCTCATTTCCTTTCCTCTCTTCTCCTCACATTTCCTTTCCTTTCCACTCCTTTCCTTTCCTCTGCCCTCCTTGCCTTTTCTTTCCTTTCCTTTCCTTTCCTCTCATCTCCCCTCCTCTCCTTGCCTTTCTTCTCCTCTCCTCCTCTTAATTTCTGTCTCTCTCTTGGCTCTGTTTCTGTCTCTCTTCTTTGTAATCTCTCCTTCTTGCTGTCTTTCCTCTCTGTCTTGCTCACTTGCTATTCATCTATCCCTGTTTCTCTCTCTCTCTCTCTCTCTCTCTCTCTCTCTCTCTCTCTCTCTCTCTCTCTCTCTCTCTCTCTCTCTCTCTCTCTCTCTCTCTCTCTCTCTCTCTCTCTCTCTCTCTCTCTCTCTCTCTCTCTCTCTCTCTGGCATATTTGCATAAAGCCATCAGAAAATAATGAATATGAGCAGACTTCAGCAAGAAATATTGTTTGGTATTCGGTTATTCGATCATGCTAGTTTGTTCATGTGTACATGTGTTTCTTGCCCCACTCTGTACAGTCGAAATAATGATTTCATTAGGAAACAAATAATTTCCCAACAGAGATCTATGGTTTGTGCAACCACGACAGTATAATTTGAGCGTGTGTGTGTGTGTGTGTGTGTGTGTGTGTGTGTGTGTGTGTGTGTGTGTGTGTGTGTGTGTGTGTGTGTGTGTGTGTGTGTGTGTGTGTGTGTGTGTGTGTGTGTGTGTGTGTGTGTGTGTGTGTACAAGAATGTGCATTATTGTGTGTGTGTGTGTGGGGGGGGGGGTATACACAGCACAGTGAAGCGGTACTCCACCTGCCACAATACTCACAGCTCACGTGGCTCTCACCCACCCACATACACATGGTTTGACACTTTTCATCACGTTTTATGTACTGACCACAAAATGTAACCTGTGTGTGTGTGTGTGTGTGTGTGTGTGTGTGTGTGTGTGTGTGTGTGTGTGTGTGTGTGTGTGTGTGTGTGTGTGTGTGTGTGTGTGTTCGTGCGTACATACATGTGTCAAACCCTTGTCAAACCATGCAATATAATGGTGTCCCAATTCTGGGCCCTCACTTTTGTGGCAACTGACCCCTTTGTCTCCTCCCCCTCCACCTCCACCCTCCCCCTACCCCTCAGCGGACCTGCATGTATATGACCTATTTTGACCTTGTCTAGGCTTGCCACAATTATGAGAGCCACAAACAACGGCAGGATATTCATTTCATTTCCTTCCAAAGGAGCTCAGTTTTCATCGCCTCATCGCCTACACTGTGATGTGTATCAGTCCATCAGTGCCTTTGGGAAAGGATGCTCAATTCACAATGTCTATTTGTATCCTTTTACTAGGCCATCCCATTTTATTGAGAGCATTGACCACATCAACCTTAGTCCATATAGATTCTGTCATGCACCATAGATGCTCACTAATTACTATGCCATTGGATGGTCTTATTGAAATGCCTTCAAGTCCTCTCCAAGCGTTTCATTTCCTATCCATTCCATTCAGGGCCACTGATAGCTTTCGCTGGACCCCAGGACAAAGACATCTGAAAGGCCCCCTCATCTAACACATAATGGGGACGCAATTGTGGGGCCCCCATCTCCCTGGGCCCAGGACAGGTGACCCCTTTTCCATCCTTGTCGGCTTACCTGATTCCATTTGCGTAATAGCCAGTAATCAGCGCTCTCTTGATTGGTTGTTTGGAACTTCATGTAGGAGGTACGGCAGCTGCTTGCTTTCAGTTAGGGTAAGATTCAGTCAACTCATTGTGTACTTTCAGGCTGAGTGTGTACCTTTGTGCAAGCCGGCCCATTCACTGTGCTCTGAAAAATGTCTTTGTACATCTGTGTACATCTGTGTACATCAGGGCAGTCATGGGTTAGCGGTTAGGGCGTCAGACTTGTAACCCAAAGGTTGCCGGTTCGACTCCCGACCCGCCTCGTTGGTGGGGGGAGTAATTAACCAGTGCTCTCCCCCCATCCTCCTCCATGACTGAGGTACCCTGAGCATGGTAACGTCCAGTCACACTGCTTCCTTGGGGCGCCATTGGGGGCTGCCCCCTTGCATGGGTGAGGCATAAATGCAATTTTGTTGTGTGCAGTGAACTGCTGTGTCACAATGACAATGGGAGTTGGAGTTTCCCAATCGGGCTTTCACTTCACTTATCAAAGTGTACATCTTAACAACATTACAGAGGATCTTAAACAACAGATTGAGATTTTCTCTTTACAATTTTGGTCAGCCGACATAGGGGCTCTGCACAAAGCGGTTCCAAGAGAGTGATTGCTAAATCAGCTGAATTTCAAATCTTGTTTACATCTTGAAAGACAAATTATTATGATAAAATTTGTCAAGCTTTTTCATTTACAGTAGCTTAAAGGAATTTCACCATCAGTGTCCCCAATCTTGGTGCAAAGTGGTCATTCTAATGAGCAACAAAGGAAACATTGGCTACACCTAAACACCACTATGGTGGATCTCTGCCAGTTAGCACCAACGCTATAGGATTGAATAAAACAGCATAGTCAAAATAAAGTAGCAAAGTCAAAATAAAGTCTGAAATATTTCCTGTAGCTACAGCCACATTATTTTTAATTCATCCTTTTGAATTATTCATCATATCAAATAATTTTTTGGTCTCAAGATATGCCCTCCTTTGCCTCCCAAAGTCTTAGCGCAATAATGAGTTCATAACCAAGAGCGTGGAAACAAACAAACAAATAAACAAACTCTAATCTCAGCCTCATCTGCATCCCGCTGGCTGCTACTGAGACAAGGCAAGGTGGGCAAGTTTATTTTGTGTACCGTATTTAGGGCATTTCATAGAAGCCTGAAACACAGCAGAGGAAATAAGAAAGAAAGGGATAAAAGGAGAAGACATTAAAATTATTAAAAGAAAGCACCTGAGGTCTCTAGTCTGGGTTTAAAATACCAACAGTGGAAGCATTTTCCTATCATCAGGATGTTTGTTCCAAAATGTTTGTTCCAAACCTTCCAAACCTGTTTGTTCTAAACCTTCACCGCACAGTCCACACTTGGTTTTGACAGGATAGCTACTTTATTACCAACAGGTGTTCTCCTGTGATTTTAGAGGCCTTTACAACTGAGAAATTATCCATTGGGATAGGGAACAGTCAGTGTATATGAGAGTGCACTGTATACTCCATTGATTGAACTGCTACCTCTCTCCGGAACCCTATAGACCCAGCCACGCGGCGCAAGCAGAGCCGGATTGGTGTACAGTACGGCTGCAGTCTGGGGACCCCACCTTCAAGGGCCCCCCAACTGGCGAAAGGGTTTAAATACATTACTGAATGGATTGTCAAGTGTCAATACTTTAAGACATGTTAGCCTCCATTCCTGGCTCAGAACTGCGATGCTGTTTTTTCTTTCTCTTTTGCAGGGGCCCACAGCAACTGGTAGCATAGGGCCCTTGCCATCTTAATCCGGCCCTGAATACAGGAGCCAGATGCCATCACATGGCTGCCAAACCAGTCTAATCCTTTTCAGAGGGAGAAGAAGAAGAAGAAGAAGAAGAAGAAGAAGAAGAAGAAGAAGAAGAAGAAGAAGAAGAAGAAGAAGAAGAAGAAGAAGAAGAAGAAGAAGAAGAAGAAGAAGAAGAGAGAAGCTTTCAGAGGACTTTCACCCTAAGTCAACAACTGATCCACTGGATGAGGGTATAAAATCTGTCTACCAAAGAATATCAAAAAATCAATTTTCAAAATAATATTAAATATTAACTAATAAATATACATGTCGAAACTTTCTTATTGTTTGAATTGTACGAGGAAGTTATAATGTGTTCATGGAGGAACTTGTATTTATGCTCTAAATGTTTTAGTGAAGTGAGCTTTCAGGTGATTTCCAACATCAGACTCGAGGGAAAGGGGTATGAAATAATTTCTCTGTGCAGTCACAACACCTACAATAAGAGGTGCATTTCCACTAACTGATTTAATCTATCAATCAATCAGTCAAAATGTTATTAAATACATCAACCCTTGCTAAAGACTTGTTTAGGGGGTATGAGGAGCAAAAGGCTTTAGTCAAATCGTATTGCATACTGACTGACTGATTGAAATGTGCCCTCTTCACACGCACACAAAAAGCTCCAAAATTAGTCTAATAGAAACCTCCAAAGTTCCAAAAACAAGTCTGGAGATCCTTTCTCAACATTGTTAACTAGCAACTTTGCTGCAATGCATTTTCCCATCGGTAACCTAAGTCGCTAACTGGTTAGCAATGACGCTGTCAAGAAACGCTCCTCTGATTGCTTAATACAAGTAAACTGTCTTCAAGAGAATAACCATGACGGATAAGAAACTTCACAGACAAACGCGAGGAAGATTCTTCAAACCAAGAGTAGCCAATGGCCAGGGCCGTATTAAGATGGCCTGGGGCCCCTAGGCTACAGATTTGCTGTGGGCCCCCCCAGAAGGGAAATTTTGCAAAAAAAAAAGTTCTAGAAATTCAGGATAACAACTGTTCTCATGGATGATTTTTTCAATACTGCATCTTGTCACAATTCTGCAATTTTTCACTTTTAGGCAATCAGGGCCCTCCTTGGCAGGTGGGGGCCCCTAGGCTGCAGCCATATCTAGCCTGTGCATTAATCCGGCCCTGCCAATGGCAGTGAAATACCTCCATGTGATATCTGGGCTGATGCAAGGCTATTTTGCTGTGGGCTGATTCATATACCGCACGCCCAGGCAGTGCTGATTGCTGAGCAGCCCCATGCTTGACATTTGGTCCAGCTTTCATGACAGCCATGGTTGAAGTGTTTTTCACTGCGTGAAGGGGACACTAACTGTGGAAAAGCAATCATCCCTGTGTGTGTGTGTGTGTGTGTGTGTGTGTGTGAGAGAGAGAGAGACAGACAGAGAGAGAGAGACAGAGAGAGACAGAGAGAGAGAGCAAGAAAGAGAGATTGTGTGTATGTGGATTGATGTGTGCTTGTGTGCCTTTGTTTGTGTGCATTTATAGAGAGAGAGAGAGTGTCTTTGGGTATGGAGGCGTTCTGCTATTATGCCTTACGTGTGTGTGTGTCTGAGAGAGAGAGAGAGAGAGAGAGAGAGAGAGAGAGAGAGAGAGAGAGAGAGAGAGAGAGAGAGAGAGATTTTTCTGCACTGTGTTCTGTAAAAGGATGTAAGGCCAAGTCATCATTCAAACGCACAAAAAGCAGGTGACAGCAGTTACCATGGATACACAGCCCATCTCAGCTGTTCTGCATTGCCTGCCTGTGTCCACACATGCAACAGATAAACCGTCACTCTTTTAGCATGGAGAATTGAATTTCATTTTTTTAAACGTTTCATGCTATATTGGGAAGATAAATAGCTGTTGTCTAAGATAAGCATGAATGGTGTTGTTTAATTTCTTTAAAGGAACAGTCCACCCTTTTTTGAATTCACATATTTGCACTATTTCCAAGCATTATTCATGTGCATATCATTTTCCTCTATGTGCATTACCTAGCTTAACAGTACAACCAAATTAAGAGTTGCAATACAAGTCTATGGGGAGCAAAGTGTAATTATAAACTAGCCTACTTTAAAGGGGCACTGTGCAGGAAATGGTCAAAAAAGGTAAACTATGCTGCTCATTGAAACTGGGCTGCCTATTGCCAAATTTGATATTTACATGAAAGTTTACTAAGTAATAAACAAATATTTTCTAGCATGGTCCAAGTACAGTGATTTTTGCAGCTAAAATGGCTATTCTTGGACATTCAAAATGGCGGACCATGGAGAAGATCCCCCTTTTCATTTATGAAAAGTGCAATTTTTCCAGTCATAATTAATACTTAGAATTTGATGCTGGTGGTAAGTATCATGAAAAAGGTAACATTAGTGAATGGGCAGAATGAATTCTGGAGATAAACAACTAAAAATCTCACACAGTGTCCCTTTAAAGTTAATGCAAAATTCACCAGGGTGCAAAATAGCTATTTAATCCCGTCCTGTTTTCACTTTTGACATGATGCTAATGCTGCCCATTTACTTCCAGTGATTATGCTAAACTATGCTAATAATTCTGATCCAATAAATCTGAGCACTGAAAACACTGAGAAGAAAATTATATGCACATTCTTGAATAATGCTTGGAAATATGGCAAATATGTGAAACTCAAAAAAGGGTGGACTGTTCCTTTAAGAAACACATTTTAAAAAAACTGTTTCATGCCACATAACTTTGCTCAGTAAATGTAGGCCTATGTGATGCTTTTAGTCCAGTGGATGGGTGAATCGATCATGCACTGCTGGGTAAAAGCATACAAATTGGTACACATATACCTCTTCCTATGCTTATTAATATAAGCGTTGGAGGCGTCGCGAAAAATGAAGAATTTTCAAGATGGCCGCCAAATCCAATATGGCCAACCCAAATTAATGAAACTACCTGACACGTTGTTGTAAAAGCATGAAAATTGGTACATATATCCTTCTTGATATGCTGATTAATATTAGCATTGGAGGCGTAGCGAAAAATTATGAATTTTCAAGATGGCCGCCAAGTCCAATATGGCCAACCCATATTAAAGAAACTACCTGACACTTTGTAGTAAAGGCCTGAAAATTGGTACACATGTCCTTCTTAATATGCTGATCAATGTTATCATTGGAGGCGCCACGAAAAATGCTGTATTTTCAAGATGGCCGCCAAATCCAATATGGCCAACCCATATTAGAGAGAAACCATCATGCACTGCGTCATAAATGCCTGAAATTTGGTAAATACCTATTAATGTTAGAAATGAAATTGTTGCGTAAAACTAAAATTGAAATGTTCAAAATGGCCACCAAATGAAATATGGCCGACCCATATAACATTGTATAGCAGATGAGTGAATCCATGCACGTAGTAAAAGCATGAAAATGGTTACACATTTCCTTCTTTTTCAGCTGATTATTAGATGTGAAAAACACAGAATTTTCAAAATGGCCGCCAAATCCAATATGGCCAACCCATATTAACTACTGGGCACTTTGTGTAGGCTACCAATTATGATGCTTTTACCACAGTTACATCTTTATGTGCAGATTAATATTAGGAATAGAGGTATGAAAAAAAATCTGAATTTTCCAGACAAATCAAACATGTTTGACCTATATTAGTGAAACCACCATGCACTTTGTAGCAGGAGCATGCAATCAGCACACATATAGTTATTGATATGTATAATAATGTAGAAGGGTTCACGTGAGAAGTGCGTGAACGCACACAGACACACACGCACACAAGTAATAGTCCTAAAAAAGATTACTCTGGAAGTGATCCTAACATAGGCTAATTTCGAAACATCAAACCCTACCCTACTAATGTTATATATAGATATGTAGTGTTACATATTGTGCTACAGTACATTAGTGAAACCAGGGCACAATTTGCCGCGAAAGCATGAAAACATTTTTTTTATTGTATTAACATCATCAAAAAATCAAAAGAATTTTCAAGATGGCCCCACTTCAAATATGGCCAACCCATAGATTTATAAATGGGCATAAAATATCCTATATTTATCTCAGTATAAATTTCTCTGTACTTGTAGTAGAAACATATTTGTAGTCTTTGATGAGTCAATAAATATTTTAGTCACATTTTCAATGGATTTGAGCCATTTATCATTGAAATAAATGTGCACAACCTTCATTCAAGTACTGTAGGTAACAAAACAAAATCTTGTCCTCCCTCAACATGGGGGTTAAATCAAATCTTGTCAACTTCACCTTGCATATGTTGCATAGTTTGCATACCTTGAACTACAAATACAGAAACGGGGATTCACCATAAGCCAAATCTTGCACACCATTATTATAGCCAAACTGTACCATTCACCATTTATTCATAGTTTGTGTGTATCTTTTAATTAGGCATTGATGTTGGCCATAGGATATATTTTAATCTGGGGAATCCCATGCTGCTTTGCACACTTTCTTATCTGAAAGACAGCATGGATTCCATCCCTCAGAAATTGCGTATGTAACCTTCAGAGTATCTCACTTGTGAGATCAACTGGTGTTAACCAGGCAAGACATACCCATACAACATACATGGAACAGGATTGCAGTTCATTTGAAAACCTTGAAATACAGCTAGAAGTAGTAATTCATTATTGGTTTCTTTTCTTAACCATGTTTTAACCATGTCCATGAATTGACAAATCAATTGAACTTTCTGTCTAGCAACCTTGAAATCTTGACCCTTTTGAATTTGTGGTCATGAGAGGCATATTAAACAAAAGGCCTATGAAGTCGTCACTAACTGCTAGAGGTACTGTATATCCCACAATGTGCCTGGATGATTAATGTGTTGGATACATTTGATTTGGCGGCCATCTTGAAAATTCGGGTTTTATTTGCAATGCCTCCATTTCAAATATTAATCAACATATCAAGAGGTAAATGTGTACCATTTTTCACGCTTTTACTATAAAGTGGGTGTTAAATTCATCAATGGTTTCATTAATATAGGTTGGCTAGATTTGATTTGGCGGCCATTTTGAAAATTAAACTTTCTTGCAATGCCTCCATTTCTTTTATTAATCAGAATATAAAGAAGTAACTGGGCATCCATTTTCATGGGTTTACAACAAAGTTTCATTAATATGGGTTGGCCATATTGAATGTGGCGGCCATCTTGAAAATACAGCATTTTTCGTGGCGCCTCCAATAATAACATTGATCAGCATATTAAGAAGGATATGTACCAATTTTCATGCTTTTATATCAACGTGTCAGGTAGTTTCATTAATTTGGGTTGGCCATATTGGATTTGGCGGACATCTTGAAAATTCTTCATTTTTCGCGACGCCTCCAAGGCTAATATTAATCAGCATATCGCGAAGGATATGTGTACCAATTTTCATGCTTTTACTCAAAAGTGCACGATTAGGCCCTTTTGTGTGTCTAATCCGCCGGACTATTTGTGCCCTTAAAGGTGCTATGTCTGTTGGGTGGTGCAAGAGAAATATCTGATCATGTAACAGCACAATGGTTTAATTTCACCAAATTACTGTGCATTGCGTACGAACGCACTACTACCTTTGAGATTAGTTACATGGTCACCAAATTGATACAATAATAAAAGCCCAGATCTTAATACTGAGGACAAAGTACCGGAGTGTCTGACTGATTCTCTGCTTAATGCCCTAATACATTTTTAGTTTCTTTATGTTGCATAATTTATAGAATATTTTAACAGGTATAATGTTAATGAAAAACTGAAGAACATCCAAGGCACTCTCCTTTTGAAAAAGTTATAAAGCCTTTATTGTGATGGCTTTGTCATGTTAGACATATAAAAGACCCCAACGAGTTTCGGCAGTCATGCCCTCTTCGGGGAGTCAAACTGTTTTGATATGTATAATGTTAATATTGGGCAGTCATGGGTAAGTGGTAGGGCGTGAGACTTCCAGACTTCCCACAGGTTGCCGGTTCGACTCCTGATCCACCAGTTTGGTGGGAGAGAACATATCGTACCAGTGCTCTCCCCCATCATCTTCCATGATTGGAGTACCCTGAGCACGGTACCGTCCCGCCGTACTGCTCCCTTGGGGCGGCATTGGGGGCTGCCCCCTTGCACGGTTGAAGCATAAATGCAATATCAGTGTGTGCTGTGAGCACTGTGTGCTGTGGAGTGCTGTGTCACAATGGCAGTGGGAGTTGGAGTTTCCCAGGTGGGATTTCACTTTAATTAAATAAAACATGCAGCAAATTGGTAACACTTTATAATAAGTACCCCGTTTTAAGCATAAGTTAAGCCTTAGTTAAGCCTTATTTTAACATTAGTTAACCCTTAGTGAATCATGAATTAGTCATTATGTAAGTATTATTTCTCATTTCTTAATCATTAAATACTACCGTTAGTAAATGATTTGTGTTTGCTGATGTAACTGTTCACTAAGCAAAGTTAAGCCTTAGTCAAGCCTTATTTTAACATTAGTTAACCCTTAGTGAATCAGTTAGTCATTATGTATTTCTTGGTAATTATTAAATACTGTTAATTAATGATTCATTCATGGTGATTGAACTTTCTGCTAAGCATTAGTAAACCATCATTAAAATATCAGATTACCCTCCTTTATTTATGAAAAAACACATTATCTCTTTGTTGTCTCCTACCACCTAACCATTAACAAGTACTATTAGGCATGTATGGTAATGGTTTGTAAACTCTTGCTTTAGCATCAATGAAATCTTCATTAACCCTTTTGTGGTGGTTAGTGTGTGATGACTGATAACAATTCAAACAGTAAGTTGAGGATCATGTGACTGCCCCTCATGGATGTTTCTGGACATTAACAAATGACTTGTTAAGCATTGCTTATGCATTATCAAGTATATATAACCCATTACTTAAGTATATCTGGGGAACTGTTCTAAAGTGAAAACCTGTTAAGGCTTTACAACACATTAACAAATGACTTGTTAATGTCCAGAAACATCCATGAGGGGCAGTCACATGAGTCTCAACTTAATGTTTGCCATGTTACCAGTCATCACACACTAAACATTAGAAAATGGTTAATTATGATTCACTGTTGCTAAAGCAAGAGTTTACAAACCATTACCATACATGCCTAATAGTACTTGTTAATGGTTAGGTGGTAGGAGACAACAAAGAGATAATGTTTTTTTCATAAATAAAGGAGGGTTATCTGACATTTTAATGATGGCTTACTAATGCTTAGCAGAAAGTTCAATCACCACAAACAAATCATGAATTAACACTCGTGATTCACTAAGGGTTAACTTATGTTAAAATAAGGCTTGACTAAGGCTTAACTTTGCTTAGCGAACAGTTACATCAGCACACACAAACCATTTACTAACGGTAGTAGTTAATGATTAAGAAATGAGAAATAATACTTACATAATGACTAACTCGTGATTCACTAAGCAAGGGTAGTCAACCAGTAAGCTGTGATCTAGCACTTTTGTTCATAGAGTATTAATAACAGCATTAACCCTGACCAATAAACAATAAGTAAGGGTTAACGTTCGGCGAGAAGGTCGCTACCGTGGAATAGCAGCACGACAGAGAGAATCTTTAGACCCCGACGCGGAGCGGAGGGGTCTTGTTCTCTCTGAAGTGCTGCTATTCCACAAAGCGACCGACTCGCCGAAAGTTAACCCGCTTATTATATGGATATACTTAAATGATTCACACATGTTGGGGAAATTTCTTTAGGCCTATTTAATGTTAAGTCTATTATAGTTTTTAATGTCAAAAGATTGTTGCTGCGCAAAACAAAACAGTGCCGTTGTGGAACACCGCTAAGCAACAGCTAGGTAGCCAGGACAACAGGTGTTGTCTATCACAGCAGCTGATTAGAGTCTTGTTGAAAAGTCGCTTTAGCAGTGAAAAGTCTTGTTGCCATTGACAGCGGTCTGTTATAGACCAACCCGTCCGTTATCGAAAAATAACAGACGTGCGAACGTTGGGGAGCCCCGTTGAAATGAATGGAGCATTCGACCGATGACGTCACACCATATAATAACTAGAAAATAACCATTGAGGACCATTGAAGGACCTTTTTAAAATATATACTGTATATTTTGGGTCTTTCTTGAGACAGACAGTCAGAGAGAGTGACATGGATACTAGTGAGAGAGAGAGAGAGAGATGGGGAAGGATCTACTTTGGACCGCACTAGAACCTGGGTCCCTGGACTCACGGTAGAACACTAGCCCATAGAGTCACCATACACTCATTGTGTCTTTGAAGAGATTTTTACAGCATATAGATTGTAGCCAAGAGGCTAATTTCCGTCTTTTATCCCTTGACAGGTTTGATGTTCCTTAAAAAAGACAAAGTTAAAACAAAATTAAAAATACACAGTTATTGCACATAGTTGTAAAAAGAGAGTCAAAAATACACACACATTATAAAATATATAATACAAAATACAATTACAAAATACAATACCCAAATAACTTAAACAGCTGCCAGTACTAAGTATGTAAGATTATTTTGAAAGCTTTGATAATCTAGTAGCCATAATTTTAACTGTTTACTAAGAGTTTACTGTTGGCAGTTCTCTAATTTTACTGGGAATTGTGTTCCAGGTGTGACAAGCTCTGTAAGAGAAAACAGAATGACTAAAAGCGCTCTTTCTAAATGGGACTGAGCAATCACACAACTGGCTCTGGTAGCCCTGTTTATGCTTTTTATGATAAATGTCTGGAGAGGAGGAGGGGCCAGGCCATGGAAGATTTTGTAGATTAAAACTGAGTCATTATATTTGACATAGTTATCGCAGTCCAATAATCTATGTTTTTTTTTAAAAAATATGACAATGATGTTCTAGGCTTTCTGTCTAGAATTTTCAGTGCTTAACAAATGCATGACTAATGCTTAACAAGGAGTCGGTATTATAAAGTGTTACCGATAACACTGATATGGCAGCATAGATTCCGGAAATAAACTACTGATAAAAATGACATACCGGTACCCTAACTTTAACCAACTAAGCTCTGTTCACAATAACTGCAATCTCTATTCCAGGGTTCTACCTCTTTTTTTGTCTGGCCGGGCATTTGAGAAGCAAAGCCAGCTAAGGCATCACCCTGATTGCACTATCAATAACTGTCAGACTCTTCTAGAAACCAGACACAGGCTGAGAGACAACAGGCACAGCCCATCCCCTCCCCATGTCTCCCCAACTTATCCGTGTGTGTGTGTGTGTGTGTGTGTGTGTGTGTGTGTGTGTGTGTGTGTGTGTGTGTGTGTGTGTGTGTGTGTGTGTGTGTGTGTGTGTGTGTGTGTGTGTGTGTGTGTGTGTGTGTGTGTGTGTGCTCACCTTCTCCTTCCCTATTTCTCTCTCACACACGCAGACACACGCATGCATGCGTGTGTGTGTGTGTGTGTGTGTGTGTGTGTGTGTGTGTGTGTGTGTGTGTGTGTGTGTGTGTGTGTGTGTGTGTGTGTGTGTTTGTCTGAGATGTCAAAGACAGAGGGCGGGCGAGAGAGAGAGAGAGAGAGAGAGAGAGAGAGAGAGAGAGAGAGAGAGAGAGAGAGAGAGAGAGAGAGAGAGAGAGAGAGAGAGAGAGAGGCCATAGAGCTTTTTATTTGGTCTGCCAGCCTGCCAGTGGCTCCTAGTTCAGACTATAGCATGTGTATTTGTCTCTGGTCACATTCCTCCTCAGCTGCATAATGCTATGTTGGACTACGCCAGCACACCACAGTGGTCAGCCATTGTGACTGGCTCAGAAACCGTGTCCATGACATATTGGACAATGTTGTGGTGGATATCCAGCATTGCATTGTGTCTCTGCTTGTTACTACTGGAGTGTGGATTCACAAGTCTCAGACCCATGGTAGGGTCATATAGAGGGTTGCATAAATATTCCAGTGATGAGTTTTTTCAACACAGGTCAGATTTGTTTTGAAGCAACAATAAGTAGCTACTGTATTTCCAAAAGAATGGAAACTAAAGAAGACCATCAATAAAGAAATCCTTGGTGATGATGGCAGCAGCATCATAAGTACATGGTCACTCAAAACAATCTCAGTGGCTTTTGGAGAGCCCCTTGCAATGATGTGAACTGATATAGCCTACAGTTCATACAAATATTTTTAAAAAAAATACATACAAAAAGTAATGAACACTGTCTTTTGATCGTATGGCAAGTCATTCCATTGGGGTAATTATATACCAGTTTGTTTCAGGTGGCAATTCCAACTCAAATATGATCTCTCATTCACACTGTTATCTGGTTGAGCTGCGGTACATTCTGCAATGGTGGTGCACAGTGGTTCAGATCCAAAGGGAATCAGAATCAGATGGACAAGGTTAAGGTGCAGCTGCCTTCACTTTAGCTCACTTTACTGCCAATTTACCTTTCCTCACTTTATCTTTCGCACTGCTGCTCAAAGCACAATGGTCAGAGAAAGATGGGTTTTTAAATCCTCTCCTCCCCGAGAACCCATCACATTGAAAACACAAGTATCTCGTGGTCTCACACCACCCAGACCACAATTCAGAAACACCACGTTCCCTCAGAATGATATTCTGAACGCTAGTAAACCTGCCCCATACTGACACTCAGGGATCTAAATTAACACCAGCCAAACTGGCCAAATGCTTGTAAAAAATCAGTTTGGTTAGAAAAGCTAATTAGCCACTTTAACCCAATAGTGAGTGTATGTTTGGCTAGCCATTTTAGCTGGTACTGAAAAACTTTAATTTAGAGCCCTGCTGACGCTACATTAAATTTCCCGTTAAATTTAGTCTGCAAAGTCCATCGACTGTCAGAGCAGCCGTTGTAAGAAAAAATGGAGCAGAAGAAATAAGGAATGCTCTTCATATGGTAGGCCCTATTGGTTTATCTACTGTAATTCATTGTACCTCCATACAATTGTTCAAAGAGGTATGGTCTCCCTGAAACTCGACCCAACCCTTCACTCATATTTAACACAATACCTCACAAGTCTCCCAATTTCTTGTTTGGTTGAAAAGTGGCAGCTCTGTTGCACACATGATGGATCTGTTTCCCCCGTCTTCCTTGTGAGAAGCCCCATTTGAGCCTCTTTGACTAGCCATGTGAGACCGAGTAGGCCCGGCCAGCCCTGCCTGTCAGTCCTGCTCATTCTCAGGGAAGCAGACAGGGGGGACAAACGGGTCCTGGGCCCAGAAAAAAAGGAGAGGCTCAAATTCGGTCCCCATTCAATTGTATTTATTGACAGGAGGTGCCTGTCAGATGAGTCATTCCTGGGCCTGGCCAAAGCTGTCAGTGCCCCCGCTCACACTTGCCACCCTTCTCTAAAGCCTACCAGAGGAAAACACATCAAAGACTCCCAGGACTCCCAGTGCTCAGCATAGCCAGAAGCATCAGCAATTTTCACTGGTTTTGTGCTGTGCAAAGCATAGGCTATAGTACAACCTCTACATTGGTATTAGTTCAACCCAAGGTGGGTGGTTACATTCTTATGTTCCTTTCCACCTTGATTAAATCCTTTTTTTCTGTTTTTTAAGTTGATTTCAGTCATCAATGTCTTGCCTCACCTAGTCTATCTATCTAACCCACAATGTGTTGCTCAACTCAAGTTTGAATGCTTCGGTTCAACCAATGTTATGGTTTTCAGCACTCCCTCCCCTCTCCCTCAGCAAATTTACGTTCACATAGTTGCTGGAGGTAAATGAAAATGAGCAGACGCAAGCATTAGCCTTTGCTAGCCCGCCCGGCTAAGTTTAGCAAGCATGTGCTCTAAACACGTGCATTAGGAGCGAATTGAGCGAATAATAATGGTCTGGGAAGTGGGGTCGTGGGGGTGTCAGGGTTGATATTCTGCATCTAATTAATGATAAGAACGCTAGCCTGTTAATTATGGGTCTCTGCCCATGCTGCTGTCAAGACAGCAGCTGTGGCCCTGTCAGTAGCGCCTGATTAAGGTCACCACATTTTGTACACAGAGCAGAACCAAGACAGGCTTAGAGACCGACTCAGAAATACGTAGGTTGGAAAGTTCTTCTGACCCCTTGAAGTTCGTGATCGGTCTCAATGTTGGACGTTTACAATGCTGGCTGCCTCTGATATTACTAAATGTGGTCTGAGCAACAACCGTGCATAAATCCTTTTCCATCTATAGGACACATAGTTCTATGGTGTGTGTTTTCACTAAGCCTGTGGGCAATGACAGACAGTGAAAAGGACCAGATCACTGTATTCAGCTTAGTTCCGTTTTTGATGAATTATATATTTTGGGTAATGATCATTTTTAAACACATCGCTTTTGTTATAAATTTGCTGTTACACAAAAAAGGTATTGATCAAGTTCTAATGAGGCCCTGTGGAATGTCATAGTAGTGTAGTAATATGGTAGTTAAGTCTTTTCAGTGACTATCACAGGAGTCCACTGGTGGAACGGGACGCATTATGAGGCTATAGAAAAAAGGCAAAGGGGGTACGAGACAAAAAAAATGCATGACAGAAGCCTAATACTTGAAAATGTTCCTGGTGTAGGGCACAAAGCTTTATCATCCATCATCAGACAAGCTTTAGGTAAACCTTTGCATATTCAAAAAGGAGTTTTCCACGTTTAGGCATAATTACCTCCACCTATTACACCCATAATATTCTACAGCGTGACAGTTCGATTTTCTGAAGAGACATCTACATGGATGATACCACATCATGATACAAATTGGCCAATCTTATGTGTCTTCAAACAAACTGAACTTCCTTGGCGGAGGTGCATTTCTAGTTAGTGTTGTATTTTTCATATGCTATTTTTATACCACTTCCATACCCTTACGTATCATTTTTGCCCTTTATCCCCACATTTGACTTTTTGTTTCTTTTCCCTCTAATATAATCTCTTTATTTACCTACTTCTTTGTACATGACTGTTGCTAGTGCAGTATTTTCAGATTTGTGTTTGGCACCTCAGGGAACCTCCTGCAGAGATGTGTGGAGAGGGCTCCTCACTGGTGACTGGCTCAGACCCAACTCTGGAGGCGGACGACGTGTACAGTAAAGGTGCATGGGAAACTTGAACTGGATTGGCTGAGAGTTGGCCAGGCATCCAACAGAGGAGGAAGAGGATGAGGCGAGAAAAAGTGGCATGCCTCCTTACTGAACAGCTTACACACAGACACATGTACAATATGCACACACACGCACGCACACACGCCAGCATGCGCAAGCATGGAGGCACATCCACATGCGTGCATACTTATATTACTCACTCTCTCACATTCACATAAATACAAGCACACGTGCACACTAACAGACGCACGTACACTAACACAGACCCAGACACCAACACACATGCACACTAATACACAAACACGTGCATGCGAACGCACGCACGTACGCACGCGTGCACACACACACACACACACACACACACACACACAATACGACACCTAACACGTTGTGCCTTGACATCTATCACCAAGGGGTGTTGTTATCTGTGAGATGAGATCCACAGCTCTCCGATCAACAGCAGCCTCGGATCAGAATCAGAGATTCACAGAAGGCAAGTGCAGACAAGTGCCAATGTGGACAGCATCTGCGGCTCATTTTTCTGCCCATCATCACCATCTGATGAGAGAATGGTTGAGGCACTGGACTGAGACACAAAAAAATACACCTGGGCATTTTTGCCTTAAACTGGCCCCCCAAGCTGTTTTCGTACTGTATTATTCTGCCTGACTCAGTCCACTGTCCATGTCCATCGAAGGTTGAGCAATGAGTCGTCTCCTTTTATTTATTTTTTTTAGATTTTTTTTGTCTTTTTTGACTTTATTTGATAGGACAGTGTGAGAAGTGGACAGGAAGAGAATTGGGATAGAGAACGGGAAGGGGTCGGCAAAGGACCCGGGCCGGGAATCGAACCCGGGTGAGCCGCATGGCAGGCAAGTGCCTTACCGTGTTGACCATGCAGGGCCGGGTCATCCCCTTTTAACTGTCGGTCAGTCTCTTTGGAAAAAAAACAAACAAGCAAACAAATGAAAAACAACTGCAAGGCCCCTGGGACTGTCTGCCCACTGGGAAAATGTCCTGTATGCCAGATTACTAGTCCAGGACTGGGTTGATGGATGCCATTTCTAGCGCTCCCCTTCTACTCACTACTATTCACTCCTACTGTAGATTGTTGCCATGGGAGACTCGTAGAATGGCAGGCAATTTTGCACAAATGAAAAAAAAAGCCTTTTTCAAGCCAAGATCTTCAAGTGTGTGTGTGCATGACAGTGTGTGTGTGTGTGTGTGTGTGTGTGTGTGTGTGTGTGTGTGTGTGTGTGTGTGTGTGTGTGTGTGTGTGTGTGTGTGTGTGTGTGTGTGTGTGTGTGTCCACTCTACTTGTCCACTCTACCTGTCTAAGTGTTAAAATGATGTCCCCGATTGTAAGTTAATTTGGATAAATGTAATGTAGTGTGTGTGTGTGTGTGTGTGTGTGTGTGTGTGTGTGTGTGTGTGTGTGTGTGTGTGTGTGTGTGTGTGTGTGTGTGTGTGTGTGTGTGTGCAGGCATGTGTGTGTGAAAGCACATCTCTCTCTGTGGTGTGTGTGTGTGTGTGAGAGAGAGAGAGAGAGAGAGAGAGAGAGAGAGAGAGAGAGAGAGAGAGAGAGAGAGAGAGAGAGAGAGAGAGAGAGTGTGTGTTTCTGAGAGAGGCAGATTGGAAGAGACTGGTGAGATGGAGAGCAAACCAACTAGAGAGAGAGTGTTATAGGCTGCTATTTGCGTCGTCACTAGTGCTTGATGTTGCAGCAGCAATATTCTCTCCTCATTTTCTACGCTGGACATTATCATTTGTCCATCAAGTGGATCTGCAAAGTCTTCCGATAACTGATTGGTGCATTGTCCAATGGTTGATTAGACTGCGTTCTCTCGAGTCGTCTATTGGCTGGAATGCATTGGGAGTTTGTTTTCCCCCTCCCCTTGGATAAAACCCCCGTCTCCCTCTCAGCGCGCTCTGACTGAAGTGGGTCGCTTGGATACTACATGCCACTGACCGAGCCGCAGTCACTTTCTGAAAAGTCAAGAGATTCTGCCTGGACACTGAACACACACCCACACACACACACAGAGTAACAATGGATGAGATGGAAGAAGAGCTGAAATGTCCCGTCTGTGGGTCTTTTTTCAGGGAGCCGATCATTCTGCCGTGCTCCCACAACATTTGCCTCGCTTGTGCGCGGAATATCCTGGTGCAAACTCCCGATGCCGAGTCACCACAGAGTAGCCGGGCGTCGGGCTCCGGAGTGTCCGACTATGACTACTTGGACTTGGACAAGATGAGCCTGTACAGCGAAGCTGACAGCGGCTATGGCTCGTACGGAGGCTTCGCTAGTGCGCCGACCACCCCTTGCCAGAAATCCCCAAACGGGGTGCGGGTGTTTCCTCCAGCCGTTCCCCCACAACCTCAGCAACAACAACAACATTTACTCCCGCTCCCCGGAGGTTTGCCTCCGATCCCCCGCAACTCCTGTATCACCTGCCCGCAGTGCCATCGGAGCCTTATTCTGGATGACCGGGGGCTTCGCGGCTTTCCCAAGAACCGGGTCCTGGAAGGGGTGGTCGACCGGTACCAGCAGAGCAAAGCAGCCGCGCTTAAGTGTCAGTTGTGCGAGAAAAGCCCTAGAGAAGCCACAGTGATGTGCGAGCAGTGCGACGTCTTCTACTGTGACCCTTGTCGGCTACGGTGTCACCCACCGCGGGGTCCACTAGCCAAGCATCGATTGGTACCACCTGCGCAGGGCCGCATCAGCCGCCGAACCAGTCCACGGAAGATATCCACCTGCACGGAGCATGAGCTGGAAAATCTCAGCATGTACTGTGTCCAGTGTAAGACACCCGTATGTTACCAGTGTTTGGAGGAAGGCA
>NC_085875.1:38111239-38113739 GCF_034702125.1 Engraulis encrasicolus
TAGCTTGTTATAGGTCAGGTGCCATATGATGAGAAACTTTGAAGAATCTCTTTTTACGTAGCTGCTGTTGCTGATACATTTAAACCATTGTTGATCCCATTGTCTGACTGGTAATGGGCCGTACTGTGAATAATGATGTAATATTGTGGCAAAGGAAAAGGCCTATTTTTTTCCTGCTGTTCTCAAACTTTCTTTGGTCAGAGAGATTTTCCATCTCAAGGCAAGGCAAGACAAGGCAAGTTTATTTTTATAGCGCATCTCATGCACAGGTGCAATTCAATTCTGCTTTACAAAAAAGGTTTTGAAAAAAGAGTGATCACGATCGCACCACAACTGTCTATAACACCTTCTTTTGCAATCCCCTAATGACTGTGTATGAGAACGAGAAGTTGCATTATTTTTAATGGGTACCACTCAGACAGACTACACACCCACAGTAATTAGGGGAATGTAAGATAAAGTGTTACCCGTTTATCACTACAATGTTCATAAAGAAAAACAGGGCTTACTGTATGTGTAGGAGATTTTTTTAAATTTAATATGCACTTAATGTGCAACTGTGTTTCCCTCTTACAAACTACAGTGCAAACATGGTAGCGTGTATTACATTGTTACTAACTTTTTAACAGGGTCTGAGTTGGTCGAGATATGAGAGATACACCATCAGAGCTGTCACCAGCTGTTTCTTTTCTGTCTTCTGTTTTTTCATCCCTGAATACACACACACACACACACACACACACACACACACACACACACACACACACACACACACACACACACACACACACACACACACACACACACACACACACACAAGCCATTGTCAGCCTGGTGATGTGTTCAGCAGCAAGACTGTTACATGATATGTTGGAGCGTCTGCACACGCACGCACACATGCACGCACACATGCACGCACACGCATGCGCGCGCCGCGCACACACACACACAAACACACACACAGACACACACACCACATATACACGTGACATGCATGACATACAAGACATACAAAGACAGGCATCTCTGTGTGTGTGTGTGTGTGTGTGTGTGTGTGTGTGTGTGTGTGTGTGTGTGTGTGTGTGTGTGTGTGTGTGTGTGTGTGTGTGTGTGTGTGTGTGTGTGTGTGTGAGAAACAAGGTCAGCAGGGAACAGAATGAGAGGTGCTCTCTCTCTCTCTCTCTCTCTCTCTCTCTCTCTCTCTCTCTCTCTCTCTCTCTCTCTCTCTCTCTCTCTCTCAGGAGAGCCAGGAGATGGAAGAGAGGACAGGGAAGATGACAGGCAGGAGAAAGAGAGATGTGGGTCACAGAAGTCATCAGAGTTGAGTTGCTCTGCACGTCTCATTGTTCACTAGAAGAAAAAAGAAAACATTTATCCACCACTGACTTTGGAGTGTAAACGAGAGACAGAAAAGGAGGAAGGGTAGGATAAGTCAGAGAGACTGGGATGGGTGGGTGGGGGGTAGCCAAGAAAAGGAGTAAGATTAAACAAGGCATACAGCTTAAAGAGAGGAGGATGGCCCTGCCGTGGCCAACTGGTAGGGCACTCGTCTGCCATGCAGCCAACCCGGGTTCGATTCCCAGGCCGGGTCATTTCCTGACCCCTCCCCGTCTCTCTCCCCATTCGCTTCCTGTCCACCTCTCACACCGTCCTATGATCATCAATAAAGTCGTTAAAGACCAAAAAAACTCTTGAAAATGAAGGAAGAGAGCAGGACAGCAGATGAAACTACTGGTGATGAATACAGAAAGCCTTTTTTCCGCCCGAATTTAAAGTCAAAAGTTTTTTTGTGTCTACCGATATAAGATGCGTCTGGATGGGTTTCCCTCATTACAGCGATTCTAGCAACACCACAAAGGCTTTTATTATTTCACATTTTTGAACACGCTTTGTGGTTTTTCATCAACATTTTAGCAAAATGGAATGCATGGGGCCCTACCGTGAAAAACCGGTAGGGTACTCGTCTGCCATGCGGCCGACCCGGGTTTGATTCCCGGCCCGAGTCCTTTGCCGACCCGTCCCCATCTCTCTCCCCATTCGCTTCAGACTGTCCTAATATCACCAATAAAGTCGTAAAAGACCAAAAAAGGAGAAATAAATAAAATGGTGGGTAGTGAGTAGGATAGTGAGTAGAAAGTAGGAGAGAGAATGTTGTACGTGCGCTGCAAAATAAACAAAACTAGATGTTCAAGTAAACATTGAGAAAATAGGTTAGAGAGATAAGACAACCAGGTAGAGATAGAAAGAGTGCACAATAGATAGGCAGAGGGTATATGATGGGGGGGGGGGTTAAAAAGACTTTAGAGGGTTATCAAGAGAGGGAGAAAGAAAGAGAAAGGAGATGGGGAGGGGGGTTAGAAGAAGGAGTCAGTTTCAATACAGACAGAGGGAGAGAACCATTTGAACTTTGCCCTGTCTGATCTGGTCCTGTCAAAACTAATGAGCTCAGTGTTGTTGAGTGTGAGCTGAAGCCATCTTGGGGCGAGGGCAGGGGGAGGGA
>NC_085875.1:38121239-38126239 GCF_034702125.1 Engraulis encrasicolus
ATTCTTTTACCTTTTGCTTGTCACAGTATTAGTTTTATTTCTGTATTCTATTGTGTTCTTATCATACTGGAAAAGGATCCTGGTTAGACTTGAACTGGCGTCCAGGTCAGAATAGCAATATGGCCTATTAGTGAACTTGTGTAAAATGATATGTCAAGTGTAAGCTATAAAGTGGTGACACCCTGTGAGTGAGTGAGTGAGTGAGTGAGTGAGTGAGTGAGTGAGTGAGTGAGTGAGTGAGTGAGTGAGTGAGTGAGTGAGTGAGTGAGTGAGTGAGTGAGTGTGTGTGTGTGTGTGTGTGTGTGTGTGTGTGTGTGTGTGTGTGTGTGTGTGTGTGTGTGTGTGTGCGTGTGTCCGTGCGAGAGAGAGAGAGAGAGAGAGAGAGAGAGAGAGAGAGAGAGAGAGAGAGAGAGAGAGAGAGAGAGAGAGAGAGAGAGAGAGAGAGAGATTGGAGTATGTTTGCGTGCGTGCATGTCTGTGTCTAGATTTGTGTGTGTGCATGGGCACATCTGTGTGTATCTGTGTGTGTCTACAGATTCTACACACACTCTCGAGAGAAGGTGTGAGTTTTAGCTTGGAGGCGGAGAGAGCTAACGGGGTCAGGAAGAGAAGAGAAGAGAAGAGAAGAGAAGGCAGGCAGGCAGGTAGGCTCAGAATAGCACCATCGTGCAGCACAGGACACTCAGAGAACCTTCACACCTCCAGCCCAACATGGCTAGGCATAGGTGGGGAGGAGGAGAAGGAGGAAGATGAGGAAGAGGAGGAGAGGAAGGTAGAGGAGGAGGACGAAGAGGAGGAGGAGGAGAGGGAGGAAGAGGAGGATGAGGAAGAGGAAGAGAGGGTGGAGGAGGAGGAGGAGGAGGAGAGGGTGGAAGAAGAGGAGAAAGAGTAAAAGGAGGAGAGGTAGAAGAAAAGAGGATACAAGAGGATACAGCCGCACAGCAGGAGGGAAACAAGGCAAAGTTTGGGGTTTAGGAGAGTCGAGGAGAGGGAGGCAGAGGAGTTGGTAACAGGATGAGGGTACATGGCGAAGGAGGGCTAACACTGAAGAGGATGGAGATGAGAGGATACCACCACACAGGAAGAGGGAAACCAGAGATATTTAGGAGGAGAGAGAGAGAGAGAGAGAGAGAGAGAGAGAGAGAGAGAGAGAGCGAGAGGGAGAGAGAGAGAGAGAGAGAGAGAGAGAGAGAGAGAGAGAGAGAGAGAGAGAGAGAGAGAGAGAGAGAGAGAGAGAGAGAGAGAGAGAGGGAGGAAAAGAGGGAGGCTAATAGGTGAAGGAGGAAGAGTGGACCATTGCTTTTTGGATCCTCAGAGTAGCCCCACATCTCCAGTAGGAGGTGGCTGAGGAAAAGGAGAATGATAAGAGGAAGGAGAAAAGAGAGGGATGAAAGAAAAGGATGGATGGATGAATGGGTGAGAACAGGAAGCAAAAAAGAGGAGGTGCAGAGGAGGACAGGCGAGATGGTACAACCGCACAGCAGGAGGAAAACCAGAAAAAGTGAGAGATTTGGGCGAAGAGTAGAGAGGGAGAGATAGGGAGTTTGGGATGGATGGAGGCTGAGATGGAGGAGGTGACTGAGAATGAGCGAGCCGTTGGTGTAGCATTTGGATCCCTCACACAGGGGACACATGCAGCCAAAACCAGCAAATTCAAGTGAGACGAAATTCAGTGTTCCAATCAGACAGCTCAACGGTAGTCAGGTCATTGCAGCAAATAAAATAGAATGAACCATTTATTTTGTTGATGTGATTGGCCACCGCAGGCGAAATTTGCTCCACAATTGCACAATATTAAACTTGGCCAACTATTTTCAATTCACTGCGCTCCTGTTCACTTGCCTTCGCCTCCCTCATAGGAATGAATGACGAAGTTCGCTTCGCTTGGCCAAATTTGCATGTATGTGTCCCTGGCATCAGAGTAGCTCCATAGATGAGGGATCCACACTTTTCTCCCAACACAGGAGGAGGTAGAGGAGAAGAATGAAAAGAGATGAGGAAAGGAGGAGGCGGAGAAATTGAGTAGGAGGATAGATGGAAGAGAAGGAGGGGGGGAAAGGAGGAGGGGTATGAGGAAGAGGAGGATGAGGCATTACAGAGGCAGAACAAAAGAGGATCGAGAAGAAGAGAAGAGAAGACGAGATGATAAAAGCACGCAGCAGGAGGGCAACCCAACCAGATAAAAATGGAGAGAGAAAAAAAGGAGATTTAGAAAAGGAGAAGAGGAGGGAGGGATGAGGAGGGGGAGCGAGGAAGAGTGGGTCATTGTTCTATATAGCTGTTTGATCTGTTTGAGGAGAGGAGAGGAGAGGAGAGGAGAGGAGAGGAGAGGAGATGAGATGAGAGGAGAGAGGGGATCGAGGGAGGAGATGAGTAGGAGGCGGAGAAGGAAGAGTGGGTCGTTGTTATAGCTGTTTGGTCTATTGGAGCCTGGCAGAGGACCGAGAGAGGGAGGGAGGGAAGAGAGGAGTAGGAGGAGAGAGAGGAAGAGTGGGCTGTTGTTATAGCTTTAGCTGGGGACGCTGATTATTTTTTCTCACCTCCGCAGGCAAAAACGCTGAGGAGATTAACTGCGTAAACATGGCTGTAATGTGAAAGAGACAGAGGGGAGGGAGGGAGGGACAGAGCGGAGGGTGGGGATGGCGGATATTACCAAGACATCAGGATGGAGAGAGGGAGGGATGGAGAGAGGGAGGGAGGGAGGGAAGGATGGGTACAGCGTGCAGGAATGAGAAATGGGAGGATGGATGAAAAGAGAGGAGCAGAGAAATAAAATCTGACTAACACACCACCTACCATTTAGAGAGTACACCAGCGTGCGTCACTAGCAGGGCCATGAAGGGAATGTACAATAGACGACAGAAACACTAAAAACCACATACTGCAAAGCCTAAAGACAGTAGCTACATTTCGTCAAAGCCGGATTTAGACTGGAATTTTTAAGCTTTTAATACCTCTGATTTTTGCTTGCTTTTTCTGACCTGCTTGTGTGTTTCTGCGGCCAGTTGTGTGTGAACTAGAGGAGTGGAATCCTTAGCCTCAAGCCAGCCTGGCCCTGGACTTCCTTCCACGTGTGTGTCACTGCGTGTGTGGTGTGTCGTAGGGAGGTGATAGTGAAACCGAGATGTTTTGCATTAGGGTGAATATGACTTTGTGTCCGTGTGTATCCTAATGTGGAAGCCTGTGTGTGTGTGTGTGTGTGTGTGTGTGTGTGTGTGTGTGTGTGTGTGTGTGTGTGTGTGTGTGTGTGTGTGTGTGTGTGTGTGTGTGTGTGTGTGTGTGTGTGTGTGTGTGTGTGTGTGTGTGTGTGTGTGTGTGTGTGTGTGTGTGTCCGAACATTCGTGTGTGTTTGTGAGCTTGTGTGTGTGCGAGCGAGCATGTGTGTGTGTGTGTTTGTGTGTGCGTGTGCACCTGCTAGTGTCACTATGTGGTATTCATCATACATTTCCCAAAGACTCTGGTACGTTCTCACTATAAAACAACCTCCAGTAGCCCTGCAGTGAAACAAGTCTATACATGACGTTGTGACTTTTGTATCTTATGCACCTGATGTATGTTGTAGACTAGTAAGTGGAGTGTAGGCTACATAGTCCTTCTTAATATGTAATATAGGCCTGCTGTAAAAATAAACATAGCCCATTTACACATATCAACATACAGCACAGACAGACATGGACTTAACTATCAAGGCGTGACACAAAACTGGGGGAAAAAAGATAAATCCTTCAGGAGAAGAGAGCTTATTTAACTTTAGCTCCATTTCTTACTTCTGTCACCTTCCTCTTGTTATCTGTGTCTCTTTTTAAGTGGCTCATTCAGTTCTCCTCAGAAACTACGGTAGTAGCTCTCCAGACTTCCTTCAAGTGTACAGAAATCCCTCACACTGTCCATTTCACCAATACAATTTAATACAATGTTTCGGTGATGATCGATGACCGAAACATTGTATTAAAGTTTGTTGGTGGAATGGACAGTGTGAGGGATTTCTTTACACTTGAATGATAACCCCACTGGGTTAATACCCTACGCACTTGTCCAACTACAGAGGTGTGCAAAAGCGTCTTTTTGAACTGTCCAGACTTCCTTGCCTTGCCTTGCCTCCCATGGCTTATGAATCGTGCGCCACTGCAACTTTAATGTCCTCTTGAGATATGGTTTTCAGCATAAATGATATAAAGTCGTTTGAATTAATAATGAATAATGCAATGAATTATGTATCGACCAAAAGGTGGCCTCTAATGATCTGATGCAACAGAGAGCTTTGAGGCATTTTCCATAAACATACTGTATACAGGGTCATTGGCAGCTTTGGCCAGGCCCGGGACAAAAGTCATCTGAAAGGCCCCCACCCAATACATACAATTTAATGAGAAACCAATTTTGGGCCTCCATGCTCGCTTGTCATGGGGCAACTGACCCCTTTGTCCCCACCTGTCAGCTTCCCTGACTGTATACAACACACACACTAGCAGACACACACACACACACACACACACACACACACACACACACACACACACACACACACACACACACACAGACACACGTACACACACATGCACACACCCACACACACACACACACACACACACACACACACACACACACACACACACACACATGCCCACATGCACAGATAGAGAATGAGCGAGTGATTATTGGGGAGGGCTTAGAAAGAGAGAGAGAGAGAGAGAGAGAGAGAGAGAGAGAGAGAGAGTGAGAGAGAGAGAGAGAGAGAGAGAGAGAGGAGAGAGAGAGAGAGAGAGAGAGAGAGAGAGAGAGAGAGAGAGAGAGAGAGAGAGAGACTCTAGTACTGTAAGAGCAGATAGACACACTCACTCATGAAATTCATGGAAACATGCAGAATGCTGGACTGTTTAAATTTTAAATGTTGGGATGTTTGAATGTCGATGACATGTTGACAAACATTCAACCATAAGCCCATGTGAAAGACACACTTTCACACATCACACACACACACACACACACACACACACACA
>NC_085875.1:38131239-38133739 GCF_034702125.1 Engraulis encrasicolus
CTATGGCTATGGCTACGTATGCCAAATGATAGACATTTGTAACGCCCAATAAACAGTCATCGTCAATCGTAAACCACATACCCCCTATGGGATTTACAGTAGGCAGGTTCTACAGACCTTATCTCCCTTGTGATTAGTTCTGGTGATAACCAGGCAAGCTGACGGGTACTGTAGTCTAGAAATCTAAACGCCCTTATTGGTGTGTTGTTGATGCTGCTTCATAGAGATGAGCCACCAATAGCCTTAATGTAGCCTAAACCCAGACTGTCTTATTAAGTTAAGTTAAGTTAAGTTAAGTTAATTTTGTTGTTTTACACCTCCCTTTGAGTTAAATCATTGAGTTGTACCTTTCTCCTGTCATTTCAGCCATTCGGTATGGCAGTGCAAATTCTACATCCAAGCTAGCAATTAACATTGAATCATTTGAGACCAGCTAACTGTTAAAGTAAACGGGTAAAGTTTGCACTGCCTTTCTCAGAGAACGATTGTAAATACAGGAGCAAGGTACAACTCAATAATTTAACTCAAAGGTAGGTTTAAAATTAGCCTTCCCAAAATGGCACAATATCTCCTAGAGGCACTAATGTAGTGCATTGTAATGGCTTTATAGCTCTGCTCTACATCTACAGTGAGTCCAAGAAGTATTTGATCCCTTGCTGATTTTGTTGGTTTGCCTACTAACAAAGACATGATCAGTCAATAAATGTTATGATAATGTGCATTCTAATATGGAGAGACAGAATATCAAAAAGAAAATCCAGAAATTAACTTAAGAGAATATATATTAATTTATTTCCATTTCATCAAGCAAAATAAGTATTTGATCCCCTGCCAACTGATAACAGTTCCGGGCCCACAGACCAGATGGGTACTTCCGATCAACTTGTCATCTGAATTAGACACCTGTACATACTAACATGCATAAAAGACGCATTGAATCAGCAGAATCAGTCCATAGTATGAGTGAATCAGTCACACTCCAACCTCACCAGCATGGAACAGACCAAAGAGCGGTCAAATGATATCAGGGACAATATCTTAGACCTGAACAAAGATTAAATGGGCTGCAAAGCCACATGCATTTTTTTTCCAAAATGTGAGGAATACAAAATGACTATCCATCAGCCTGTCTGGGGTTCTATACAAGATTTGACCTTTTGTATGGATTTGATTATCATGAGAACAGAAAGAAAGCACCCTAGACCTGTACAGGATGAACTAGGCAATGATATCTAAGCTACTGGGACCAAAATCACTGAGAAAACTACTGGTAGCACTTAATGCCACAGAGGTTTAAAATCCTGTAGTGCACACATGGTACCTCTACTTCAGAAGGAACCTGTGCAGTCCCACCTGAGGTTTGCCAACGGACATCAGACTGGTTTAGGATATGATAAGGAGGTGCTGTAGTCAGATGAAACCAAAATCAAGCTGTTTGGCATTAACACAATTCAATGTGTTTTGAGAAAGAGAACTGCTGTCTATGACCCCAGTTACCATCCTTACCATCCTTACCATCATGCATGAAAGTGGTATCATTATGGTTTGAGGGTGTTTGTCTGGCCAAGGCACAGGACAACTTCACATCGTCAACGAATGGATGGAGGGAGACATGTAATGTGCAATCCTGAGTGCAAACGTCCTTCCCTCCACCACTACACTGAAGGTGGGCCATTTTTGGATCTCCCAACATGACAATAATACACAACATACAGTCAAAGCAACGAAGGAGTGGCTCAATAAGAAGCATATTTAAGTCGTGAAGTGGCATAGACAGTCTCCAAATATTAACCCTATAGTAATTCTATGGAGGGAACTGAACCTCCCATTTGCCAAGCTACAGCCACAAACTATTAATGTTTTAGAGATAATCTGCAAAGAAAAATGGGCAAAAATCTTTTCTACTATATGCACAAACATTGTCATCAACTAAAAGAAGCATCTGACCTCAGTGCTAGACAACTAGGGCTTTGTCACAAAGCACTTTATCTTCTTTAGCTAGAGGGGTCAAATACTTATTTGCCTAGATTAAATACAAATAAATTAAAATATATTATTTTAAGTTATTTTCTGGAATTTCTTTTTGATATTTTGTCTCTCCATGTTTGAATACATATCATAAATGTATAGACTGATCATGTCTTTATTAGTGGGCAAACCGGCAAAATCAGCAAGGGATCAAATACATATTGGACTCACTGTAGCTCATAGATACACCACCAGCAGCAAATGTAATGTGGGCCTACTGCCAATCCTGTCACGGTGGTCTAGTGACAATCCATAAGGGTTTTGAAATGATGCTCCTTTCTGTGCTAACTAACTTTGAAGATTTAATTTGACCCATAACTTTTGAAGAGGTGATTCTAACACTCCATAATAGATGCAGGGTTTGATCAAAATTTTGGAGGTTCAAGCTTTCAAGACTGATTTTTTTTGTTTGTGTGAATGGATGGACAGTTTTGCACCAAGTCTTGTGTGGGAACATGCCATAATAGGTACA
>NC_085875.1:38138739-38153739 GCF_034702125.1 Engraulis encrasicolus
ACAGCTTTGGCTGGACCCGGGACAAAAATCTCTGATTGGGCCCCCCTTCCACCGACACCGACACCACCCCCCCACCCCCCCGCCAAAAAAAAACCTAAACAATTTCATCCTTCTGAAAACACAACATTGTTCTATCCATGCAGTCCAGCCTACATTTTTTTTAAAGAAACAAGATAGATAGGATTCTCATTCCTATTAATAACAGAAGAGTGGCCTGAGTGTAATTTGGCAATTTGAAGGCTTGCACATCAAAACTATGACCGTTTGCTAAACTGACCTCAAGTGACGTGACAGAGAGCAAGTGAACAGGAACACACAGAGTGTGCTGCTGTGCTCCCTCCCTCATCAAAGCCTCCCACAGCAGGAGTAGCCTAACACTGGAATATGTCAATTTACAGAAAACTATGCACAACGAATCTACACTGTATTTCTCCTCACAAAGTTAACAGGTTGATAATTTGTTAGCATCTGTGCTAAGCGGAGATTTAGCAATAGCGTTGCATAGCGCTGTTTAAAAAGTTGGTTGTCCTTCTCCTGGCAAACGTGCGCCTGAGGCATTATCCCACACAACCAGAGATTATATAGGCTAGGCCTACTCTTAGAATCTCTGGTATGATTGTGTGGGCTCATATGCATTTTATTCTTAACTGACAGTCAGATTTGAAGCACAATGTTATTAAGCTGCTGTTCTGGTTAGGAAATAATACAATGTCCGTTTTCTATTGTGTTCATCCGTGTGCGCGTCCCTACCTGAAACATTTGATTTGCGGAGTAGGCTAATGCGCATATTCATAGATTCTATTAGATATAGGCGTAAGCAACACAGTATAATTAAGCCGTTGTAATCAAATTATTCAGTGCCCCCTCTCTGTCTGATTGATCTCCGTGTGTCTTGCTCACGGCCTCCTGTGTCAGTTAGGCTACTTGACGACGGGACTGGAAAAAGTTGCCCTGTGTCTTACCTGGATCTGCTGCACAGCTGCTTTTACTGGTACCTGCTGCATCACCCGAGTCTTTTCTGAAATATTTATGTAGAGAACCCCTCAGGCTTTTGGCTTCTTCATCTCTTTTTCGCCTTTCTTTCCTTTTCAGCGCTCCTGACTTGCATGTTGTTGACTAATTGGCTCGCGCACTGACCACTTATCGAATGATGTCGTCTTTTTTTCTAGAAAGACCAAACCATTTTGGAATAGGGGTGATAGGGGGTTATTGGCCGTTTTTTTCAAGGGCAATGAAGGCAAATATCTACACGTCATTGTTTGAATGCAAATAAAGAACCTTTCTTCCCTAAATCAACACATTTTTGAAGTGACCATATGATAATTAATCCCAACGTCATGGGGGCCCAGTTATGGGCCCCCCTAGTCCAGGGCCCGGGACAAAAAGCCCTTTTGTCCCCCCCTGTCGGCGGGGCTGCATGCACGCACGCATGCACGCTCTCACGCTCTCACGCACTCAGACACATGGTGCAGTATATCCAGGTACAACACACACACACGCACACCTGCAAGCGCGCGCGCACGCACACGCACGCACACACACACACACACACACACACACACACACACACACACACACACACACACACACACACACACACATACACACACACACACACACACACACACACACATACACACACACAAACAAACATGGTGCAGCACATTCAGGTACAACACACACACAAACATGGTGCAGCACATTCAGGTACAACACACACATGAAGTGAGAGACAGAAAGAGTGGGATTATTCAGACAAATGACAAGTAAAAGGGAGGATTAAGTACGGAAGATAAGGAGGCTGACTGCACAAAATAACAGCGACAGATGGAGGGAAAAAAGAGGGACATGGAAGGGAGGGAATGATATGGCAGGGGCACCCAGAAAAGGGCAGAGAGAGAGAGAGAGAGAGTGCAACAGAGAGATGGAGAGAACAAAGAAAGAGAGCGAGAGAGAGAGATAGAGAGAGAGCGACAGAGAGAGAGATTTACCGCAGCGCTCGTTTATTTTATCATTGAATCATTGTCACCAATTCACGACATGACCTGAGAGAGAGAGAGAGAGAGAGAGAGAGAGAGAGAGAGAGAGAGAGAGAGAGAGAGAGAGAGAGAGAGAGAGAGACAGTGACAGCCAGTCAGACCTCCTATAGTCCACTGCCACCTGCGAGGGCACAAGGGGACACATTACCATCTCACCCATCTGTTTCAAATGGCACCTTGTGTCCTACATAGACATGGAAGGACACTTGTTTTCTTAAAGGCCACGGGATGAAAGACACTTTAGCTTTTCGGGATGCAATGCAGGTGCCTTAACATCAGTGGATATCCACACCACATTGCCAGGAGGTCTGGGAAAAAGTTTATTGCAATGCAATACCTGAAATAGGTATTGCAATCGACCGACATTCAGATAAATAAGTGGCGAGCATTATATTGAGTAGCACCCTGGTCGACATAAGCTCAGACGCTACACCTCTTTCACACCCTGCCCCTGGTGAAAACGAATCAGCGACAACCTCTTATAATAGCAGACAAACACCGCTAATAGTATGTTATTATTGCAACCATGTGGTAGTAGTGTGCAAATAACGCGTTTAATAAAAAGTGTTCCTTCATAGTTCTCAGTTTTGCATGAAAATGACTTTTTACAACAATTGTGGTAGATGTACTGTATTGGTATCTGTATGGGCATCCACATTGACATACTACAATATCTCAACTTTGACTCTGGTGATGTGTCCCCAAGTATCAATAAGTATAGCGTGGGTTTGGAAAAACCTTATTGGTTTAAGTGTTTTCACTGATTTAATTGGACGATGGATGCTTTCTTAGTGTACGTACTTTTAAATACACATATCTACAGTCATCAATTTGGTATAGTGATGTACCTTGGTTTTGTCTGTTTGTCCCTTTCTTCGTATATATATTTTCTGTATGTCTGTTTTTATGTATGTTTTTCTCTGTCTGTTGTTGGTATTTGTGTTTGTTCATGTGTGTATGTTTTTGTTTTGTTTGTGTGTCTGTGTATGTGTGTGTTTGTGTACGTCTGTGTCTCTGTTTATATCTGTGTTTGTGTGTTGATGCGTTGCTTGTTTTTTGTGTCTGATCGTGATGTGATGACTGTGTGTCTTGTGTACACATGTGTCGATGCGTTTGCATGTGTGTGTGTTTGTTTATGTTTATGTGTGTGTTGTCTGTGTGCGTGCCTGTGCACCCAGGAGAACGGCGTGGAGTTCGAGGCTTGCCTGGTGGCGCAGTGCGACGCCCTCATAGACGCCCTGAACCGCCGCAAGGCCCAGCTGCTCTCACGGGTCAACAAGGAACACGAGCATAAACTCAAGGTGAGGAAAATAAGCCGCAAAGCAAAGCGCACACAAAAAACATTCTCATGTACAATACTGTATTACATACACAGTACACACACATAGATATACACGCACTCAAACTCTCACACACACACACACACACACACACACACACACACACACACACACACACACACACACACACACACACACACACACACACACACACACACACACACACATACCAACGCTTTACTCAACAGAGAGATATACAAAAAATGCAAAACATGCCTTTTACGCCCCTTCCATGCGTAATTTCCCCACCTCCCAGTGCTCAGTTACACTCTCAACATTCTCACATGCACAAATGCATGCATGCACACACACACACACACACACACACACACTGCATTGATGGCCTATGGCTGGGGTCATCCATCCTATTGCTCGCCACCCCCTACTCCCTCCTCTACCCCCTTTAGAGCAGGTGCAATGTTCAATAATTACAGTCATATTGGAGAAGGTGTCACTTTAACCTTAGGCTGTGTGTGTGTGTGTTTGTGCGTGCGTGCGTGCGTGTGTGTTTGCGCACGCACACAGTATTCCATGCCCGAGGATGGGCAGATGGTGTTTCATGGGCGATCTCTCTCTCTCTCTCTCTATCTCTCTCTCTCTCTCTCTCTCTCTCTCTCTCTCTCTCTCTCTCTCTCGCGCTCCCTCTTTCTCCAATATGTGAGGGATTTAACTGATTAATTATTCACAGGATACTTAATGTCTGTCTTCCCTCACTTGGACACACTCACACTCACACCCACTCAGCTGCTCTCTGGGGCTTTGGAGGGGAATAGATATGGGTACAATCATTCGTTTTTATAGGCTTATCTTTTAAACATGAGATTGGCGATATGGATGGAAAGCATCCCATCATTTTCCCCCTTTCAGTCTGTCCAACATCACATGAGTTTCACACCTTCGTTTGTGTGCGGTGTGTCTGTGTGTTTGTGTGTGTGTGTGTGTGTGTGTGTGTGTGTGTGTGTGTGTGTGTGTGTGTGTGTGTGTGTGTGCTTGTGCTCGCGTCTATGTGTATGTGTGTGTGTATGTGAGTGGGTGGGTGGCAGGACAGCTACAGCGTCTGTGGTGTTACAGGAGGCATAGATTGTGCTTGCCTGTGAGTCATCACACCACCGCAATGAAGACCATAGTGATGTCTGTATTTTTTTAAAGTATTTTTTGGGGCTTTTTAGACCTTTATTTATGTTTATACGAGAAAGGGCAGTGAAGGTGGTGCCAGGAAACGAGTTGGGAGAGACAGATGGGGAATTGTTGGCAAAGGGCCTGGGTCCCCTTACGAAAATGGACCATGGTTTTACTATGAGAACTGAACCATGGTCATGTTTTTTTGAGCCCATGGTTTAACTATGATTCAACCATGGTTTGACTATGATTTGCCCATGGTTTAACTATGGATGTAACCATGGCTTAACTATAGATTTACCATCATTTAACTATGTAAAATCTAACCATGGTATTACTATGACAACTAACCATGGTTAATAGTTATTCATTATATTACAGTGAGCTGACGCCTTTTTATCCGAAGCGACTTACAGGCTATTGGTTACAATCCCTGGATCAATGTTAGGGGCCTTGGTCAAGGGCACTTCAGCCATGGATGGAGTTCTACGGAATGGTGAGGGCAGGATTCGAACCTGCAATCCTTTGATCTAGATTCTAGAGTCCAACTCCCTTGCCATTACACCACGGCTACTCACAAGTAGCTATTCAGGGTTTTCGTGTTTTCTTGGGTAACCAAGAAAACCATGGTTTGTGACTATGGTTTAACCATGCACCCCTTCCACAACCATGGTTTTAAAAAAGGGCTTTTTGGGTGGGCGAACAAAATATGGTTTGGGGGGAACCATGGTTTATGGTAAAGAGTATACTATGGTTATACGTACCATAAGTTAAACCATAGTCACAAACCATGGTTGTCATGGTTACACTAAAAACCATGGTTAACTATAATCACAGTAATGCCATAGTAAGCCATAGTACAATTATGGTAGGTTCAGAGTACTTAGAGTAACCATGACATACCATGGCAGAACCATGATAATCATAGTAATACCATAATAAACCATGGTCCATTTTCGTAAGGGTCAGAATGGAACCCGGGTCGGTCGCCCAGTAGACGAGTGCCCTACCGTTAGTGCCATGGTAGGGCCAGAACTGTGTGTCTTTGAAGACTCACACTGACTTCTGGGGACTCTTCGAAGACACACTGACTTCTGGGGACTCTTTGAAGACTCACACTGACTTCCCTAGTCTTCGGAAGCGAACCGGGGCCGGCTGCCTAGTAGACGAGTGCCCTACCACTTAGCACAACGGTAGGGCCAGAGCTGTCTGTCTTTGAAGACTCACATTGATTTCTTTAAACTTGAAGATGTTTCACTTCTCATCCCAAGAAGATGTGACACGAATGACAAGACCAACCAACCCTACCGGGTCAACATGCTTTTTGTCTGACTGGTTGGTCAAGCCTTTCACCGTAGAGGGGTAATCGTACCTGGGCCATGAGTCTGGCCTGACTCTGTCCTCTAGTTACATCTCTCTAGTATAGTACATCTGTCTAGTTTTGAATCTGTGTAGCGAGTTACTGATATGGGCACAGCACGGTGGCAATGCCGTTTGCATGCCCACCGTTGCTTTCGCCATTCACCATTCCCTTGCTTATTGTGCTCTTCTTGGCAAAAGTAAAGCAGCAGAAACATTGCTTTACTGACAGGTTAGGTTTAGGGAGGGTTTTGATCAGGGCATAGGAATTATGTTGCCTTCACCAGCTCGGGACCTCTCGAGACAGCTGACGACACTGCTCACATGACAATCGAGTTCTGGAGTTTGGCGCATGAACGCCACTGATCCCGGAACAATCGGGATTCATGCGTGTTTTGTTTTGGTTCTCTTTTCTTTTTTTCACCTCACCTTGAGCCTCCACACCCACGACATATCATTTTAGCTGAAGTAAGCTAAATTAAACAGTCAGAGACCAGCATTACTGACACGTGTGCATCTGCAATTGAATGACATTGACTGGTGTTACTGATAGTGATTACAAGATGATATTTTAGCATTTATGATACTGTTTACATGTCAGTTGCATGCATGGGCGCCATGTTGATGATGCGTGTGTCGTCACACAAAACACAAGCTCGGGAACTCGTTCTTCTATACTTCCGCCAGAGATCAACCTCGATAATTATCGATCTGACATTACGTCACCAAATGTTCACTCCCACTTTCCCGAGGTTTTAGGTCGGCTTTCTGGGGATTCTCGATTTTTTGAACGAGCCATTAGAAGCCGAGTTTGGCCATCTATGACTATGTGCTCCAGAGAGCAGGGAATGCATCGAAATCTGAATGCAATTACATGGGTGTAGTTTATGGGATGGAGGGTAGGGACATGTCCATACCACTTTTAAGATTATCTCAAAGTTTCCCCACCACCCTTTTCATTAAAGATATTTTTGGTCGTTTGTGACTCAATTTGTGATGGTACATTGTGAGCTTGACAGGAAACAAGTGGGGAGAGAGAGATGGGGAAGGATCGGCAAATGACGCGGGCCGGAATCGAACCCAGGTCACCGGTGTAGCAGCCCAGTGCCCTACCGTTAGAGTCACGGCAGGGCCTCCCCACCACTTTTTCACAAATATATTGTAAAAATATGAACTCGGGACATTTTGTACCCACCACTTTCCAAACCAAGCCTACACACTTGGTGGTGTATGTAGCTGTGGTTTAGCCCTGTCATGTTGAAGCATGGCTGTAGCTGTGTGGACAGGACTATTAAAATGCCGTTTATGCTGATGGTGGTATTTACACTCCGAAAAATCTTAACATTAACTGTATCATTGTATCAACGTTATATTAACTCATATAGTCCAGAAATGATGGGTATATCAGTTATGGTCAGCAGTTTGTGTGTCCATCTCATATTGCAAAATTGGCTTACTGGATGAATTGTGGTGACACCAGCAGAGGTGATTCCCAGGTAATATAGAAAGCTAAAGTAGAGAGGTCGAGAAAGAGAGAGGGAGTGTCACAGAGAGGGGCAGAGTCAGAGGGACAGTCAGAGATAGAGAGAGAGTGACTGGCTGCAATTTCATGCTTGACTTAGCTATGAAATTAATATCTCGTTCTCTCTCTCTCTCACACACACACACACACACACACACACACACACACACACACACACACACACACACACACACACACACACACACACACACACACACACACACACACACACACACACACACACACTTTCAAAGACTCATCATTTTCCAGAGCGCACTAGAAACCTAAAGAAACAGTGCTGTCTAAAATCCCCAAGTGTAGGGATGCCAGCTCCACCCCTCTTATTATACAGCATAAATGATCATATTATTGCCATTCTGCCCATCACCAGCCACTTCTGTTACCGCTCCTCCACAAATAAGACTTCATTAAAGTGATACTGTCCCATTTTTGGAAATAAGCTTATTTTACACCTCTCCTTGAGTTAAATGATTGGGTTTTACCTTTCTCCTGTACTTTCAACCGTTCTCTGGGTATGGCAGTACAAATTTTTCCTCCAAACTAGCAGTTAACGTTGAGTCCTATGAGACCAGCTGGCGGCTTACTGGTCTTATTTGATTCAATGTTAACTGCTTGAAGGGTTGAAAGTACAGGAGCAAGGTAAAACTCTATCATTTAACTCAAGGAGAGGTGTAAAATAAGCTTATTTCCAAAAATGGGACAATATCACTTTACGGGTAAAAGAAGTTATTACTGTGGATAAAGAGAAATCCAGCTCCCTTAAACATTGTAATCGTTACGGATGGATATGTTTTCTGCTTTCTAGCAATTGTATGGGTTGCAATGCAATTTGCCAGAGGTAGCCCACTAAATTGCTGACTGGTTATCCACACCGCTTTCGTGAAATTACAGCCCTGGTCATTTAGTTGTTGTGGTTGTTTCGGAAGTTATGGGTGTCAAGTTTGATATTTACTCTACTTCCTCTTGCAGTTCCACCTATTATATGCTGAGGTGCCCGTAGGCAAATGAAATCAATAAAATGGGGTTACAATACATTTGATGGTTATTCAGTTTGAGTTGAATTTTGCATCCATAGCCATGTGTATGGTTTGCCATCATCAGCTTTTGGAGCTGGAAACTGCTGTTGCATTGCACGCACACGCACATGCACACGCACACACACACACATGTACACAAAGCTGAAGTTATCCCCAAAGGATATCATTAAGACATCTGCACTGCTCAATTGCCTGAGAGAGAATCAGAACACATGTACACACACACACATACACACATATGTGTGCACACATGCACAAACACACACACACAGACACGCACGCACGCACGCACGCACACACACACACACACACACACACACACACACACACACACACACACACACACACACACACACACACACACCAGACATGTAACAGCTGGATGGACGTGTGTGGTTGCTTGTGTGTATACGTGCGTGCATGTGTGTGTGTGTTTCTCAAGTAATTGGAGATCCATCTGTCTGGAGTCTGGTGGTTCTGTGTTTTCCACTTGATTGGAATTTAACCCCGTACCACCACAGATCAGCTCCACTGTTTCTCTCTGTCTCTGTCTCTGTCTCTGTCTCTCTCTGTCTCTCTCTCTGTCTCTCTCTCTGTCTCTGTCTCTCTGTCTCTCTCTCTCTCTCTCTCTCTCTCTCTCTCTCTCTCTCTCTCTCTCTCTCTCTCTCTCTCTCTCTCTCTCTCTGTCTCTCTCTCTCCATCTCTCTTTCTCCCTCTCTCCCTCTCTCCCTCTCTCCCTCCCTCTCTCTGTGAATTGCACCTGCTTTTCTGTGTTTGCTTTTCTTACAGTATTTCTCAATTGGTTTTGTACATTTCTCGAATCTCTCTCGCAATTTGCAAAACATAATATTCATTCTCAAAACAGCTTTAACAAATGGCAAAACACCGTGGATGACCTGCAAAACCAAGTCTCTTGCTCAAAACCCAAGTTTTTGTGTCAATGAACATATCAGTGCCAGCAGAATGGTTAGTCATTGTGTCATAGTGTGGTCCGTGTATGGACAAGCTAGTCAAATCGATTTGTCATGTTGTCAATTGAATAGTACACTCTTTAGGATCTTTTCTGAAGCAAAAGGTTGTTTAGATTGGATGGGGAATGTTGTAAATTCGACTTTATATTACATTGATCAGATATGATGGTCCTATATATACATTTAGACTATGACTATTTATTGACAGGTTTTCTCATTGCAAAATAGGAAAAATAGCAAACTCTGGTTGAGGTGTCAAAATGTGCCCTCTATCATCCCTTTTTACCTGTCTTGCAAGCCCATGTGAAAACAAATCTAGAACTGTAAAGCAAAATAAATTTGAAACAATACACTGATACTGTATAAAGTGCACGTACTGTCTTGTGAAATTCTAGGGAAATATTGTAATTTTGCGTGGAGCGTAATTATAAAGGGCACATGAGGTATAGAGTAATATAATGCAGTACAGTGCCTATTGTTGTATTTCATGCCTGTTTTCTCTATCCCTTATACTGCCTTTGATTATAGAGAGTCAATATTTACCTGCAAGCAATTTACCAATTCAGATCACATTTATAGACAAAAATCCAATGGAAATTATACAGTGCTTATCACATTATGACAGCTTGGTAAATCATTTTGCATGTCAAAACTTAAACTATGACCTAGGGCCTAAATGTTTTGGGGGGTGCGATAGTTTCATGCATTCAGTGACAAAGCTTTTTTGAGTGATACGATGGTGAACGAAAAGCATTTGCTAAATGCTGAAAACTATGAAAAACGTATTTTACCATGTGCACAGGTAACGGCAGGAAGTCACAATTGAACAAGAAGTTTTGAGAATGATTATTCTGTTGTGAGAAATGTACAAAACCAATTGAGAAAAACTGTATTACAGACACCTTACCCATAAGGACAGTGGTATGATTGTGACATTACCTGTACATATCTACTGTATCTATCTATCTGACTTCCTTGAAAACAACAACTCTGTCTACACTAGAGTGACCTCGACTTGTGCGCTAAACGTTTAAAGACAAGCACCACCTGCCACTGGTTAAAAGGTAAGGAAACAGACAGTTGCGATAGCAGACAGCAGACTGAAGGCTGATGAAGCTTTGTACGCAGTGCTTAATTTGAGGGGGAGCAAGGGGGAGCTAGCTCCGGAACCTCAGACGAGATCTCCAGAACTTTGGATGGAACCTCAGGGAAAGACATCACATACCCCCCCCTCGGGGGGGGAGGGGGGATCCACCCATCCTCTGCGCTCCGGGACCTCCCGCTTGACAAATTAAGCACTGTTTGTACGCCAATCTACCCAATCAGCGCACTGGCTTACTGAGAGCGCACCTGCAAACAACTCACACACTCAAACTCAAGAGCGCAAGGCAATTAAGTGGTGGCAACAACAAAGCCAGGGAACAAATGGTTAAAGCAGGGCCGGAGCACTGGTATTGGGACAGGGGGGGCGGGAGATGTGTCAGAGGCGTTGGGCCCACAAAATATCGTAGAATGGGGCCCCTACAAGACGTTTGGCAATCGAAAGCCACTGGCAGGGGGGCCCCCCAAGTGGTGAGACCGGGGGTTCCTGGCCCCTATGCACCCCCACCCCCCCCTGCTCCGCCCCTGGGTTAAAGCCCTTACAGTATCTACTGTACTTACAATATCACAGGTTCTGTCAGAGCCGCTCTATTCAAAAATGAAATGATAAACAGAGATACATTTCGGAAGCTTTATTTCTGAATGCAGACATTTGTGTCTGGCTCTGTTCGGAGGAAGTTCCCCGGCTTCTCCATGAGCTCCATGGAAGCCAAAACAGGAAACAGCAGCATCCTCAGGTGCAGTGCCTTCCATTTAGCTGGAAAGGCAACACTAGAACAGAGCAAGCAACAATGACAACAGTATGACATTGTTTGGCAATGAAAAGTCTAGTGGAGCAAGGGAGGTGGTGGGTGCAAAGCAAGCAGCAAAAAGCAATGACAGGGAAACAAATTTGGTAGTTTAAGAAAAGCGCGCCAAAGGCCAGCATCCAATTGCGAGCAGCAGCTGATTAACCAAAGTGCAGCTGATTCGCGAACCGCTGTATGGTTTGAGTCGGCATCAGCCAATAGGCAAAAGGGCACGATGACTATGTGGTCTGCCAGAACTATTGCAGGTTGCTCAATTTATCATACAGGGCTTCTATGAACTCAACCATGTATGCTGTGAGGGCCTTCAATCCAAAACAGGGAGCATAGTGAAAGGACACCTTTGCAAATAATAAGAAATATTATTAACAAAAGAAGGGTACCGAACTAAGAAGTGCAATGTGGTGCACATAGGCGCAGTGATTTAGTCAAGCATGTAGCAAAAGATAAGATAACATGACATGACATAACATGACATACTATAACATATGACAAGACAAACCTTTATTATCTCTTTGAAAAAGAAATGTGTTGGGTATGGCAGTCAGAGTAGCCAGTCAAGGACTAAGGAAAACTAATGAAATAGCACACAGAACCAGAACAAGGAGAGCAGCCCACCGCCTACGAGCATCTGTTAACATCCAGCGATGTGGACATGCATCTCATCAAAGGGTGGTGGAGGTTTTGGTTGGATGTGGCGTTTGGCTCTGCATGTTGCAGGCTCAGTGGAAAGCTCCATCCCCTCTGTATGCTTAGCCTGGTTGTCGTGACACCAGAGGCTGGCTGGTCACTATGGTTACACAGACCGGGGAGGTTGCTTTCTTAAGCAGCAGAATTCTCCAACCATCAATCATATACACACACATTCTCACAGGCAAATATACACACTAACATGCACACACACACACACACGCACGCATGCATGCACGGACACACTCACGCATGCACGCACATACACACAGTGGCGGAACCAGACATTTATTCTTGGGGGAGCAATGGGGTAGCCACATGAATTTCACTCTTACACAAAGAAAAAACACTCAAACACTATAGAATATATAAAGAGAATGATTTTCTCGGGTTCTTATGATACCTGTGAGTGTTACCAGATTGAGCGGTTTCCGATTGTCATCTATGGGTTAAAGAAGGGCTTTGGGCAGGTACATATTCTGTAGAATTGTGTTCATATAAATCAAGACTTCTGTTTAATTCTGGCAGGATTTTAGTGTTAAGGCGTTCTTTTTAGTATTTTTGGGTTGGTAATCATTGGTCACATTTGGCAACCATAACACCCGCTGTGCACCCTATAACTGCACCCTTAAGTTTTAGGTCTCCTATTATGTCAAACAGTAATCAGTTATTTTTCGTGATTTTTTTGTAAGATTTTTTTGTGATTTGACCCTCAGAAACCCATTGCATTGCAAATGGCAAGATTTACAAAGAACCATATAGTGCCTTACATTGACTGAACTTAACTCAAATTAGGCCTACATATCCCAACACCACACAGTCATTTCCGGAGAGAAAATAGTATAGAAATGATCACATTCCAAGTAAAAACATGGCCATTTTTGTATACTGCTAGCTGTCTTTTCGGAATACATTTTAACCATTGTAGAAGTAATTATTTAATATGTAGATGTGCCAGAAATGTGGGAAACATAAGTTTTTGAGAAAAGTGATGCTGCTCTTTTTTGGAAGGAAAATGCCCATTACCTGGGTGCTAAGCCATTGGAATACACAGACAGGTGTGTACACCTGTAGTCTATCTGTGTTTGTGTATACGAGAATCATATAGTGATTTGAGATGATAAAGATAAGTGTTTCACTGAAGCCCTATTGCAGATTTTCATTTCTCAGAAATGAACTTAAAAGTTTCTGCATCAGAGACTTTGTAAAATTAGGTTGAAAGGAAACGAATGCTTAGGTGTCTGAGAGTTAATCAAATTATTTTCTACCATCTGTGTTTTTATGTAATTTCAAATTTCCCATCAATAATTTGAGTCTGAACTCAGACTGCACATTAAAGAGTTACAGTGGTGCTCATATGTTTACATACCCCAGCAGAATATACGCTTTCTTTGCGATTTCTCACCACATATGAAGGATTACACAAAACCTTTTTTTTCACTCATTGCTAGTGACTGGCTTAAGATATTTATTAGCAATCTTCTGTGTTTACTCTTTCAAAAGCATGATCACAACACAAACTACCCAAATGACCCTCTTCAAAAGTTTACATACCCTAGTTTCTGATGCTGAATATGGCCCTGTTTAACATCAGGGACCGCTCTAAATTGTTTGTGGTAGCTGTGGATAAGGCTCTTAATGTTCTCAGATGACAAAACAGCACATTCTTCCTGGCAGAATGGTTGTTTCCTATGAAATTATTGGGTGTCTTGCTGGAACCTCACATTTGAGGTTTCCCCTGAATGGCTCAATGATGTTGAGATCAGGAGAGTAAGCCGGTCACTCAAAAACTTCATTTTATTCTTTTTGAAGCTAATGACGGGTTGATTTGGCTTTCTGTGTTGAAATATTGTCATGTTGGCATGTCCAAACAATGGACCATGTGCAGTTTCAAGGCTGATGAGTGTCAAGTTTCCTCCAGTATTTTCCACAGGGCAATGTATTCATCATTCTGCGAGTATGGACCAAAAGTATAGTGCATTTGTAACTCAAATGTCCCCATGACATCAGTGGTCCATGACCATGTTTCACAGAAGGGCATGGTAACTTTCATCATAGGCTCCGTTGACTGTTCTCCAAATGGTACTGTTAATAGTGGCTGAAAAAAGTTCCATATTGATCTAATTTATCCAAATGACTTTGTCACAGGCATTCTGATGCTTCTCACTATGCTATTTGGTGTATCATATGCAAAATAACATGTTTGCATTTTTGTAGTAATGGCTTTCTCCTGGCAACCCCCAACAGCCCATCTTTCCTCAAGTGCCTCTTTGCTGTTTAAAACATTTTTTCATGTTGTCCTATATTTCACCTAAAGTTATTTTTTGGTTGTCCTATGCCTCCTGAACAATTTCCCTTGCAATGATCATTGCAATGCAATGATTCCCTTGCCCAATGGCTTGATTCCAACCAAACCCCCTCATATTGCATTTCTGAATTGAAATTCCAACAGTGCCAACATGACAATATTTCGACACAGAAAGCCAAATCAACCCGTCATTAGCTTCAGATAGAATAAAATGAAGGTTTTTGAGCGACCATCTCACTCTCCTGATCTCAACATCATTGAGCCACCCAGGGGAAACCTCAAGTGTGAGGTTCCAGCAAGACACCCAAAGATATTATAGGAAATAACCATTCTGCCAGGAAGAATGTGCTGTTTTGTCATCTGAGAACATTAAGAGCCTTATCCACAACTACCACAAACAATTTAGAGCGGTCCCTGATGTTAAACAGGGCCATATTCAGCATCAGAAACTAGGGTATGTAAACTTTTGAAGAGGGTCATTTGGGTAGTTTGGGTTGTGATCATGCTTTTGAAAAAGTAAACACAAAAAAATGCTAATAAATATCTTAAGCCAGTCACTAGCAACGAGTAAAAAAAAAAGATTTTGTGTAAATCGCAGAGAAAGCGTATATTCTGCTGGGGTATGTAAACATATGAGCACCACTGTACTTCCATACTAAAATCCAGTCACTGTAATGTTGCAATGCT
>NC_085875.1:38168739-38171239 GCF_034702125.1 Engraulis encrasicolus
AGGAAATGTTTTAATTTTTACATTTCAATGAGACGTGACCCTTAGTGTTAAGTCAAATCAAAGCTAATGTCTAACATTAAAATGTCTAAAAATAATTGCCATTTTATAAAAGATGTAGCTAATGTAATACTCGCAAAAACTTCAAACAGCTTCAAAGAAGTTTAAACATCATTCAAGTAATTTACGCAACACACTGGAGTGAATGGTTCCTGTGTTTCCAATGCTAATGCAATATAACGAAATTTAACTTTGACTAAAAGACTGATGAGAACGACTTACTCTGCACTTTCATTTGAATTAGGAATGTTTCACCTGCAATAAAACGTATTCTTACACAGCAAGTGGAATTAGTAATGATAAAAAATAATTTATTGAAAAAGACTGGTATGCTGTTAGGCTCTGGCCATTTTCAGACACAGAGCATTGGAGGAGAATGAAGTGGGTGCTCAGTGTTCTCTGAGAAGCCATTTAGCTGTAATTGGTGTCCAGTCAGGGGAAAGTAATAAAGAAGGCCTTTGAAAGAAGTCCTGGCAGTTTTATGGAGGTCTGAGTCAGTCTGGTTCGGTTGTAAGGGAGAGGGAACCGAGTTTGTTGGCTTCTGCTGTTTAGTTTGGCCAATCCATCAGAGACAAACGGGCAGACGAGAGAGACACAGATGAGTATTTATCTGCTTGGGCTAACAGAGAGAGACTAATTTGTGTGTGTGTGCGTGTACGTATGCGTGTGCGTGTGCGTGTGCGTGTGCGTGTGCGTGCGTGTGTGTGTGTGTGTGTGTGTGTGCTTGCGTGTGCGTGTGCGTGTGCGCGTGCGTGTGTCTGTGTCTGTGTCTGTGTCTGTGTCTGTCTGTCTGCCTGCCTGCCTGCCTGGTTGTCTGTGCGTGCATGTGTGTGTGTGTGTGTGTGTGTGTGTGTGTGTGTGTGTGTGTGTGTGTGTGTGTGTGATTTTCAGGAAGTGTATGTGGGCACAGAGACCATCTGCACGGTGGACGGCCTCCACTTCAACAGCACCTACAAGTCCCGCGTCAAGGCCTACAACAGCAGCGGGGTGGGACAGTACAGCAAGACCCTCATCATGCAGACCTCAGAGAGTAAGAGGACACACTGTTACACCCACACACACACACACACACACACACACACACACACACACACACACACACACACACACACACACACACACACACACACACACACACACACACACACACACACACACACACACACACACACACAGTCAGTCACTCACACTTAGACATATTCAGGAAACAATCGCACACACAAATTCATGCCACACTTACTTAAACTAAATTCAGACACACATACACACAAGGCGCACATACACAGTCATCAGACCTGTAACATTCACAAAAAACCCACAAAACATTCATATGCGCTTCACAGAGTCACACACATTATCCTGTACATCCCTAGATTCAGCATTCAGCAAACACGCTTCCACGTTTCATTGACCTATAACCCTTCAGTTGCCTTACACACAGATATATAATTTGCAAACGTTGTGCATTATGTATGCTTGCTTCTCCATTGACTGCTAGCACTGCTGTTCCACAGGGAAGCTGGAGATTTTTGCAGTTGGCCCTTGTTATAATGCTTTGTCGAACGCAGGACTGCAACCACTCAACGCTCCCTTTAGAAAAGAGGGTAGCCCAAGCAAGCACAATGCCTGAGTTTATGCACTAAATACATATACAGTATATACTAGCCTGGGAAATCCCATGCTGCTTTGCACAATCGCTCCGATCTGAAAGACAGCATGGAGTCTACCCTCAGTGATGGTACCAGATCATGGTCCCTGTCTCTCTCCAATCGGAGAGCAGGGAGGCGTGGAAAACTGTGACGACTGCAATTTATTTGAATAGATATAGCTGGCACAATTGGGTATGACTACGTATGCCAAATGATACACATTCGTAAGGCCCAATAAACAGCCGTTGTCGATCGTAAACCACCCACCCCCTACGGTATTTACAGTAGGTAGGTCTCCAGACCTTGACTTGTGATTAGGTCTTGTAATAACCAGGTAATATACAGTACAAGTATATTTCGATTTTGCAGCATTGTCTGCATGTATCTTTTAACATACTGTAGACTGTACCTAATATTGTTCAGACATGCAAAATGAAATCTGTGCTCACAAAAAGCATATTAAGTGTAACCACGGCTAATGATCATCAGCTTTGGTAAAGAACAACCAAACAATCAATCAATCAATCAACAAATCAATCAATCAATCAATCAATCAACAAATCAATCAATAATATATATATATAAATGCATCATGTCAATTGATGAGCTAGAGTTGATAATATTTCTCTTGTCTGGTTGCCACTGCCCTGCCTCGTCTCTGAAGCTGCTCCACTGGCTTCTGCTGCTGCCTCTGCTATTCGTTTTATAAGCTTCAAGGGCATGGACTTTTTTGCAGTGTGCCCTACTGCCACTTGGGCCTGCGGGCCCCCTGAGTGCTTCAGATTTGAGATGTC
>NC_085875.1:38176239-38226239 GCF_034702125.1 Engraulis encrasicolus
GGAGAGATGTAGGCAGAAGTGTGGCTGGGAGGAATTAGAGAGGGAACCCAAAAAAAGAGAATATGAATGGAAATAAAGAGAGGGGAAACGATAAAGAGAGGAGAGGATGGAGAGCCAGGAGAGGATGTGGGGATGGGGGTGGGAGTGGGAACAGGATGCTCGCGAGGGATGACAACAGATGAGTGGAGAGACTCTGGCAGTGCATCAGAAGTGGGCAAACATGCAGTATGGTGTTCACTGTCTGGCAAGCATGATGGGTATGAAGACGAACTCCAGTGGGGCCAAGTGTTGATTTATAATCAAAGCTGACAACATTTCCAAGACTGGGAGCTTATACTGTGCTTTTTGTGTGTTTGTGTTTTTGTTTTCTGCGTGTTTGTGTGTGTGTGTGTGTCTGTGTGTGTGTGTGTGTGTGTGTGTGTGTGTGTGTGTGTGTGTGTGTGTGTGTGTGTGTGTGTGTGTGTGTGTGTGTGTGTGTGTGTGTGTGTGTTTCTCTGTCTGTGTGTGTGTGTTTGTGTGTGTGTGTTTATATCTGTGTGTTATATCTGTATGTCTGTGTGCGTGTCCGCGTTGGAGCAGTCGCCTGGTTCGTCTTCGACCCGGCGTCGGCGCACCCGGACATTCTGCTCTCCAACGACAACCTGACGGTGTCGTGCAACAGCTACGACGACCGCGTGGTCATGGGCAACACGGGCTTCTCGCGCGGCGTCCACTACTGGGAGATGACCGTCGACCGCTACGACAACCACCCCGACCCCGCCTTCGGCATCGCCCGCGGCGACGTGCTGAAGGACGTGATGCTGGGCAAGGACGATAAGGCCTGGGCCATGTACGTGGACAACAACCGCTCCTGGTTCATGCACAACAACTCGCACACCAACAGGTGAGTCTGCTACACACACACAGGCACGCACACACACAAACATACACACACACACTGCACACAAGTGTTCACTACACACTGCACACAACGAAATTGCATTCATGCCTCACCCGTGCAAGGGTGTAGCCCCCAATGGCGCCCCAAGGGAGCAGTGCGGTAGGATGGTACTATGCTCAGGGTACCTCAGTCATGGAGGAGGATGGGGGAGAACACTGGTTAATTACTCCCCCCACCAACCTGGCGGAACGGGAGTTGAACCTTTGGGCTACAAGTATGACGCCCTAACCGCTTACCCATGACTGCCCATAAGCCCAGTAAGCACTCAATACTAGTAAGAGAGGAACAAAGAAGTGAGAAGTGAAATGTCTGTGTGAATGCATGTGTGCGTTTGAGGAGTCTGTGCGTGTCCACCTGTCTTTGCTGATGAGTCAGGCAGGCAGGTGTTCCCTTTATCTAAGTAATCCATTCTTTCATCAATACCTTTGACTGCCTATATCGCTCACTAAACTCACTCTTGCTTCTCTTTGTCCCCTTCACCTTTCTCTCCTCTCTTTTCCCCTTTTTCTCCTCCTCTGTCTTTTCATTGCCTGTCAACCATCATCCTCTTCTCTCCTCTCTTCTTATCTTCTCTCCTGTCCTCTCATCACCTCTCCTCTGTCCTCACCCTCTCTTTTCCAACCACTTCTCTATCCTCTTCTCCTCTTCTGTCTTGTCTTGTCCTCTCTTCACGTCCCCTCTGTCTTTGCCTGATTTCCTCCTCTCTTCTCCTTTCCTGTCCTCTTTTCCACTACCCCCCCCTTATTCTCCCTATTTCCTCCTCTCTACTTCTCCTGTCCTCGGTTATCCCCCATCTCCTCCTCCTCCTCCTCCTCCTCCTCCTCCTCCCCCTTCTCTCTGTCTTCTCCTGTCCTCTTCTGTCCTCTCCTGTACTCTCCTTTCCTCTCCTCTCCTCTCCTCTCCTCTCCTCTCCTCTCCTCTCCTCTCCTGTCCTCTCCTCTCCTCCCCTCTCCTCCTCCTCCTCCTCCTCCTCCTCCTCCTCCTCCTCCTGTTGTTGTCTCAGGACGGATGGGGGGATCACTAAGGGGGCTACGGTGGGGGTGCTGCTGGACTTCACGCGAGGCATCCTGATCTTCCTGCTGAACGACGAGCAGCAGGGCCCCATCGCCTTCGAGGGCCTGGAGGGCCTCTACTACCCAGCCATCAGCCTCAACCGCAACGTGCAGGTAAGACTTCAAAACATATATACTGTAATGCATAATGCAGAAAACATAATTACAGAATGTTCATATGGACACATATACACACACATAGATATACATACATCCGGTATATACACACATACATGCATACATGATCCACACATTTAGAAATGTTTAAACATTTATCAAGGGAAAGTCTACATGTTATAGAAATTACAAACAAAATACAGATGCACTCAAAGTCATTAATGTGCAAAGATACACCAATAAGTGTAATTTAAACATTTAAGACACTGCCCCAGTTAAGTAAATTTGCTGTTACCAGAATGGCAATGTCCAAGCAGTGTTAATTTCGTCAGCTTTTTTTTATTTAGTCGTAGTCTTAGTCACAATGACGAAAATCAATTTTAGTCTTAGTCATATTTTAGTCATTGCCTTCCCAATTTAGTCTTAGTCTTAGTCTAAATGACGAAAATCAATTTTAGTCTCAGTCAATTTTTAGTCATTTTCGTCATTTTAGTCAACACTGTACATTACATAACTTCTCCACACACTTTTAACATATATCATTGACTGTAGAGAATAAACCTTCTCCGCACACTGCTTCTCTTTTTAACATAATCAAACTGTACAGAATAAAACTTCTTCACACACACACAAAGAGGCATTCTCTTTTTCTCTATTTTATTTAACACCAGTGTTAATTTTGTCAGCTTTTTAAAATGTAGTCTTAGTCTTAGTCACAATGACGAAAATCAATTTTAGTCTTAGTCATATTTTAGTCATTGCCTTCCCAATTTAGTCTTAGTCTTAGTCTAAATGACGAAAATCAAAAAAGGGCATTGACGAAATATTTTAGTCATAGTCATGGTTGACGAAATTAACACTGTGTCCAAGTCACAATGAAATACCATAGACACTGGAATATCATAGTAGTGTAGTATTGTGTGGTTAAGTCTTTTCAGCTACTATTAAAGTGTCCACTGGCAGAGCGGTGCGCATTATGAGACTACATGTTTTAGTTGAATTCACCAGTACAAGCTTCAGCCTCAGTGTGGTTCTTCCCATCCAGTTTGTGAAACTGCAAAGTCGCATTCTCAGCCAATTTTCTCAGGGTCAAAATATGCATCTGCACTACAGTCACAGTCCAAGTGAACGCATTTTTATAAGGACGCCCATTTGGACTTGTCAAGTGTTCATTTACAACATGAATATTCATCACAACATGGAAACCCATTGTCTCATCAATATTCATATGGGACATTAATAGTGATTGAGCATAGATGAACAGATTTTGACAGCTTTTACCCCGCCAAAGGTCCTCACTCCTCACACATTTGCTACACAGCACCACCCAAAGCATAGCGTCTGTCATCACACCTCCAGAGGCCAATGACAATGCATACATTTTCGAGGCACAATACACCAGACTGATGACCTGCATTTAACCCTTTTACGAAAAGCCTCTATTATATGCTACCAAAATGGTGATGACTACCTAAATGGTAACTCTCAAATCTATTATTTCAGGCCCTTAGTAATGCCATTGCAATGGTGCTATGTTCCTCCACTCCCCCTCTCTCTCTTCACCTCTCCTCTCTTCTCCTTTGCCTCCCCTCCCCTATTTTTTCCTCTCAACTCCTCCTCTCCTCTGATATCCCCTACCCCCCTAGGAATATCAGTTGAAGAACTGTATAAGAACCATCGCTTTGTTCCTCTTCTTTTTTTAACTTTGCATCAAATGTGAATGTAGCAGAGGCCAAGCACTGCTTGGCCAGAGAGTGGAAGTCTGAAGCAGCATGTGTGTTAATGGCTAATGGATAAAAATGGATGGATAAAAGGAATTTGTTTTTATTTTCCATTAGAGAGAATTAATTATACTTGAAAGGGGAAATTAGACACGTTTTGGAATATTTGGTACCCGTTTTATGATTGTCTTATGGGTTATGATATTGAAGTAGAGGGCTGGGACACTGTGGGAGTTTAGATGGGAATTTGTTTTGCTGTACTCTAGGTGGTTTTTGATTGTTGGGATGATGATGATGGTTATTGTGGGTTTTTTCCCTTTCTTTTTATTATTATGTTTATTTTTGTTTGTGTGTGTGTGCCTTGGGTTTGGGGTGGGTGTGGTTTTGTGATGTTGTGTTGTATATAAAAATACTTAATAAAGAAATGTTTGGAAAAAAATGTTAATGTAGCCTGGTTGTCACAGACGGCGCATTTGTGGTAGTGTGTGTAGCTCTCCACCAGGGGGCACCAGAGCAACCAGGCTAATGTGAATGTGCAGTTGTAGTGGTGAACGACCTTCTCACTACAGTGTGTTTGTCCTCTCCTTCCCAGGTGACCCTGCACACTGGGCTCCCCATTCCTGACTTCTACACGCCCGGCGAGGCCGACCCTACTGGCTCCGTCTGTTAGGGGGCACCTGTGTTCATGTGTTTACGCTACGCCCCCCAGGCCACAGCACCACCCACCCCTCCCCTTCCCAAATCAACACAGTCTCATCCCAACTCGTCAATTTCTCACTACCTTTGACCACACTGCAATTGTTGATGCAGAGGGCATACCTACCACATCACAGGTTGACGATAGGTGGCCTAAACCTAGACCTTACCCTAACCGTCAGTGAAGTTATGCTGCCACAAGTGGGCGGCTTTGAGACGTACGTCACATTTTGACTCCAAGGGCATACCTTCGACGTCAAAAATTGCAGTCTTGCCAAAGGTTATCAGAAATTGACGTGTTGGGAGCCCAAGCCCAAGCCCCCTGTCCTCCCTGAGCCTGCGTCCTTGCCAGGCCACCATCTCAAGCTTGAACTCCCCCTGAAAAAAAAAGCCCATGCCTCAACACAGTGATAGGTCAACCTGGATTCGGAAGTTGCAATTCAGTGTCACATAGTCCATGTGACCTGGTTTTACATGTCCATGTCAACCAATGAATTGCCCTAATCACCTGGCCTTCAGTTGGCTACATGACTGTTTAAGTGGTACAGTAAATACGTAGGGCAGGTGAAATTGGACAGGTTACGGCAGCTCATTTGGAATGCAACTGGATTGTAACTTCTGAAGCCAGGTGTACCTCACTGCCTCCATAGCCTCCTTGTATCCTGGCTTCATCCCCGTGCGTGCTGTTTGCAGTGCAGTGCTGTGATGCTCCTCCATGCACTCCCTATAACCCCCCCCCCCCCCCCCCTTATAATTTTTGTCAAAATGAGAACTGCGTTAGTTAGTGTGTGTGTGTGTGTGTGTGTGTGTGTGTGTGTGTGTGTGTGTGTGTGTGTGTGTGTGTGTGTGTGTGTGTGTGTGTCTGTGTCTGTGTGTGTGTGTGTGTCTGTGTGTGTCTGTGTGTGTGTGTGTGTACATGTCTGCAAGTGTGTGTGTGTGTGTGCCCGTTGTAATTGGCAAGAAACTTACACCACTTCCCCATCCTCTGCCGCCATGCTATGTTGTGTCACGACCACAAGTTCTGCTTGGTCTCTTCCACCAGCCGTCTCCATTACCAGCGCACCAGCATAGAGTCACCACTAGGGGGAATCATAGAACACGTTAGGTGAATTGGGCCGCAATAATACTCCAGAGATGGTCTCTGTGCTTTATGTTTTGCTCCGCTAAGTTATGGTTTTCAATGCTTTGCTATGCTTTGCTTTTGATGGTGTGTTGCAGCAGCTCTTGTGTGCTAGCTTCCTGGCGTTACGTTTCTCTGTAAAGTTGAGCAATCACACTACACAACCACAAGAGCACTCTGTGGAAAAGACGCAAGCAAAGGACTGTCATCGATGTGTTTTTTTAAAACTAAAGAGGATGGTGTGTGTGTGTGTGCGTGTGCGTGTGCGTGTGCGTGTGCGTTACATGCATCAAGCCATTAGTCCTTGGGATTTTCAATGATAATAGATTTCACTCTTCTTTAAAGATATTTTATACCCATATAAGGACAAATACCCAAATATTATTATTAATAATAAGAGTACTTATGTTTTCCTCAGAGCATCTATTCCTGTTATTATTATTACTATTATGATATTGATTAATATTATTATAATGATCATTAATCTGTAGTGTCATGTTGGCACATGTCGGTTTCATGCGGTGCTCATGGTGTCAAGCTTTACACCAAATGATTTTTTTGTTGGTGCCATGGGCAGCCGTGGGTCTCCCTTAGTTACTGTGCGTAACCGCGGGTGATCCAGTCCTAGGTTTTTATATCCTGCTTGTGGACAGAAAAAAATCGCCCTCTGTAAATGAACCATTGTCCATAGAAATGTGGAGACAAGCAATATGAGTCTGTGATGTTACAAGTACTATTTGTTATTACATTTCCACAACACCCCTGTGTTTTTTTCTTTTCTTTTTGTACAAGTACGCAAGAAAGGAGTCCCCCTTTTTAATGTCGACGTACATAGAATAGATTTTCTATTCATAAATGTGGGAATCCCATAAAATGTGAGTACAACTAAACCCCCACCCCATCTCCCACCCCCACAGTACCTATACTGAATGGTACTGAGCACTACACCGGAGTTTACATGTATACAAGTAAGCACAGCAGCCTTTCAGACAAGATGGGGCAGTGTTGCTTCTGCGTGTGTGTAAACGTGTGTAACGAAGTGAAGTAAGTGTAGTCAGCCTCCGATCCTGACACTCAAGTGCTCGAGTGAAGTTTAACTTACTTTACACCTGTGGGCTGCTCAAGTATACAGTAAGGTGCTATCCACACACACACAAATACAACACCTCGTGTGCCTCCTCACTCTGAGTACTTGACGTGAACAGGCAGGCTATAAGCCGTTGTGTAGTAGTGGCATGCTTTAGGAGTAGACGGACAGATGGTTGAGTGTCTTTGAGTGGGAGTTGCATTTGCGTTCAGAACTACAGGACCTGTGATTGTGATGTTCTAACTTTATAATGGAAAATGTCTGTGTTACAATTGTGGTGTCATAATTGACAATGTCGCTGTCACAATTGCGATGTCATAATGGCATTGTAATTTTCAGCCTGCTTTGAAATGATTGTCTGGCTGAGTTGTTGGCTTGATGCAGTGCATTTTGGATTTCGCATTTTGAAATTGTGATACATTAGAACCGTCACCCGTACCACATTGGCCAAATAACGTCTCTATTTCAAGTCCAGAATGCATTGCTTTGAAGCAAGCCTGTTGATTTCGAACCAATTTTTAGTTTTGTTTATAAAAGTTGGATGTTCTGTTGCAAATAGACTCTTACACTCTTTTAGCAAGCACTGGCTTAGCAAAGACCCTCACACATGAGTGAGCTGTGGCCTGATTACACTCCACTGAAGGCCTCTGTTTGAAATCTGTTGTTGGACTTGGAACGAAAAAGGGAATCCCAACACAACCCCGGACCCCTCCCCCCTACTACTAACCCAGAATCAATTGGATCATCTGAGACAAAGACCTCTGTTTTATATTCGAGGCACACTCCCAATTTGGGAGTCCCAAACTACAGTATGTATAGGGGGTGTTCTCTTTAGACTGGATATTGCCCATGACATAGCCACAGACAGGGCTGGCATGGGACCAAAAAAACACCCGGGCATTTTTGTCTTAATCTGACCCCTAACACATACAAGCCGTTTCTGTACTAGAGTATATCCTGCTTAACTCAGTCCACTGCCTGTATTGAAAAGGCCAACCAACACCAACCCCCGACGCTCAAAAAAACCCCACAGTGAACCAGTCCCTAAGAAAAAAAACAGCAGCATCTGGCGAAATGCCCTGTATGCCAGATTATCCATCCAGCCGTGGGCAAAGAAAAGTCTTCATGGCTGCTCATCACCTTCAGATCAACTGCAGGCCTCTCCACCAACATCTCCACGTGGGTCCTGCGCTATTCCGTGTGTTCTACTCCGTGTACTGTACATTGCATTTACACATGGTTTTTAGACCTGCTGCCTCCTAAATCTCAGTCTGAGCTGCCAAAACGCAAACGCTTTCCTTACTGTATAGGCCATAGAAGACTACCTGTGAGAAGCATTCAAGCTTTTCAAGCATAGATGTCTGCAAAGCAAATTATTCTTATGATAACAAGTGTAAGGCAGTATTGTGATACTTAATACTACAGATAATGCAGTCTAATAAAGCATTACACTGTGCAGCTGCTAGATTTGAAAAGACAGAAAACATAAAGAATATGTATATTCTTATTATTTACTGCAGGAGAACAATGACTCCACTGTTCGGATGTTTTATTTGCCAAGTGCAAAAATGTACAAAAATATACAGAATCTATTTTGTGATGTTAGCTCACATATGAGTTTATTTACGCTTAAGTGAATGGAAGGAGAAAAAAAACATATACAGTGTATGGTTATCCAGTCGGCTACTGAATATGAGATGGGTCTCAGACAGACAGAATGACAGTTGCTGAATGATCCAACTATATTCTCTCAGAGCGGATGCCATGCGACAGGAGGCTGTGTGCTCGTGCTGTCCAGCGAATGATGTACAGTAGACTATTATAGAATTGTTCGGTTGCTGTCGTCAACTGTCTTATTTATAAAAATTTACTAAAGTGAATGTGAAGAATGAATTATGATTATGTGGATTATAATTATAATTATTATTATTATTATTATTATTATTATTATTATTATTATTATTATTATTATTCGATGTTTGTATTATAAATTGTACCCAGCACTTGGTGTTTTCTGTAATTGCAAGTAGGCTTCTCAATAAAATAAAGTAAGTGTGTTATATCTGTCTGGTGTTTGATTGAATTTTTGTTGTTGTTCTAAAGCAGGGTAGGGAACCTATGTGTCGAGGGCCGTTTGCGGCCCTTGAGGCCATTTTATCCGACCCCCGATATAATTTTAATGTTATTCAGCTTCAAATGAAACATGACATATTGTGTAAAGAAATCTGAGGAAATACATTTGCAATACAATTCAGTTATATTCAGTGGACCTAGAGAAGGTGGGGTCTGTTTTTAAGGTGGCTGCCTTCAATATAGACCTAAAGTGCAGGGGGAAATCCTGGTTTGTGTTCATGGTATGGCCCTCGGATGAATTTGAAGTGGCCCTTCGAATGAAAAAGGTTCCCCACCCCTGTTCTAAAGACATACAGCCCCCCAGGGGGCGTTAAGAAGGATACAGCTGAGTGGGAGCAGGGCTTTAGTTCCCATTGGGGACATTAGTCTATTTTGTTTCCAATACTGAGGGGGGCATTGGCAGACTTGTGATGAGGACAATGGGGTGTTGGGAGGATTATGATGAGGTCAAGTGGGCGTTTGTTCAAAAAAGGTTGAGAAAAACTGCTCTAAACACACTAAAAACCTGTACTGCAATGTAGGCCTACTGCTGTTTTCACCACTGCAGTAGGTTTTCTACATTATTACTACAATATTAGTGCTGTAAATGCAATATTTGGGTAGGAAAACATTAAAAACCTGCAGGAGAGCAGAAAAATGCAGTGTCCCTGGACCTGGTATACACTGCAAGGTTTTTTCCCCAGAGGATGAACTTGCCCTTGTAACAAGACTACCTTGATAGGTCTGCCTCAGCCACCAATGGCGAGTATGGGGGAGGAGACGCTGGATGTGGCAATTTTGTACCCTGTATATAAACACACTTCAGGCGAACTTCTGATGCTGGTCCGATAGCAGAAGAAGGAAGTCTTGCAGGATGACAACCCCTCTGACCGACCAGGAAAAGCGCAAACAGATCAGCATTAGAGGAATCGTCGGCGTGGAAAATGTTGCCGAGGTCAAGAAGGGCTTTAATCGACATTTGCACTTCACTCTGGTGAAGGACAGGAACGTGGCCACACCGCGCGATTACTACTTTGCCCTCGCGCACACCGTGCGTGACCACCTGGTGGGTAGATGGATTCGGACGCAACAGTTTTACTACGAAACTGACCCTAAGGTGAGTGTTTCAAAGCCAGTGACAGTTGCAAGTGTTGACACAAGATGTGCATACGCCTGAAAATTCACAATTCAGTTGTGTCATGCATTTAAACAACTACAAAGAAAGTCATTCAAAGCAGAACAGTCTATCCGCTGCGCAGTTGCTCAATATCATCACGCCCCCTTTTCTGCACGTAGGCTACAGGCATCCCTAGTTCCTGCTGCAAACCAAAGAGCCTAAAGTTCTACAGCAAGGCATGCAATGTTGTTCTATGTTCAGTAATGGGAATTGTTTGACATGTAGTACATTTCGTAACCGACATGAAGATGACGTGTAGCCTGCCTTGCCTTTCTACCTCAGAGTTGAGTTTTGGGCGTGAAGATATTTTATTTAAAGGGCTACTTTGAGAGGTCTCTGACGCAAATTCTCAAGGGGGCCAAAAACAAAATCTGGCGTGGGTCAAACTCACTTACTCGAAAATGTACTGCAATTGTGCATGCTGTCTTCCAATAGCCTAATTAGCTCGACAAATTTCTCTCTGTTATTATATGGTAGTTCAGGTGCCTGCACATATTCTGTAGCTTACTGTGTTTATGAATGGGCTGTATATAGGCCTTGCTGCTGATTACTATTACAATGTCCTTTGGAACACATAACATTTCATTTTCAAGTCGTATTACTACTGTTTATTATTGTGTATGTGGGTCACTGTAATATACATCAATGATCACACGGGCCAATTGAATGTCACAGCAGACCGGGTTTGACCCCCTGGGCCTTGAGTTTGGCACCTGTGCTCTAACACAGTGTTTCCCAACCTTTTTTGTCTTGCGTACCCCCTACGCCTCTTAGTTGTGCCATGAGTACCCCCAAATTATTTTTTTTATATCATTTTCTCTGTCCTGATGTGGCTGCTCCATACATTTGTTATAATAATAACACTTTTCCAAGTACCCCCTGCAGTGTGCTCGCGTACCCCTAGTGGTACACGTACACCTGGTTGGGAAACACTGCTCTAACGCAGTGGTTCTTAACCTTTCTCCCTTAAAGCACCCCCTTACCGGTGCCCAAGACAAAGACGCACACCCCCAACCCAAACTTCTACACATGCACACGCACAAAAAATGATTTAAGTTATTAATTACTATGGTTCTTGCTTGGGGCATTAATCAATGTCATAATGCTTTCACATGGGGCCCGAAACATGGTTTTGATATGGTGTAATAATTGTAATGTCCCCAAGCAGAATTTTGGTCACAACCTCAACGCAAACGAAATTCCACACACCCCCAGGGGGGTTCCCACCCACACCCCTGGTTAAGAACCACTGCTATAATGTGTAGGCCTATGTCTTACATGCGTACAGAGGGTTTACTACCTGTCCCTGGAGTTCTACATGGGCCGAGCCCTGCAGAACACCATGATCAACTTGGGGCTGCAGAATGCCTGTGACGAGTCCATCTACCAGGTCAGTCTCTCTCTCTCTCTCGCTCTCTCTCTGACATTCACACACACACACACACTAGTGATGCAATTATGGGAACAATGAGTAATGCCGCACGAATTTGCATCATATGTGTTGTCTACATGTGGAAATATCCTGTGACTTGCATACCCAATTGAAAGATTTCCCTTGTGTGTGTGTTTCACGAATAAGACGATATACCTGCAAACTACTACTCTAGTACAAATGCATAACACAACAATTTACAGAATGCATATTACTACTGCCGTGTAGTTCAGCAGTTAAGGATTGCCAGTCAGCTGCTTAACAGGCTCTATTGCATACGAGAATAATGGAAGAGTTAATAATTCAGACTGGCCTATTGATGGAATGCTCTCTCACTGTCAGAGTCACACACACACACACACACGTTAGCGCGCGCACACACACACACACACACACAGACACACACAGACACACACAGACACATACACACACACACACACACACACACACACACACACACACACACACACACACACACACACACACACTTGGACAGATTACTGCACAGACCAGGCCCAGGGGCCCTAGGGTTAAGAGGGCCCTGTAGCCCAAGCTTTCTCTGCGGACAAAACCTCAAACCCCAAACATAACAACATAGGGTCTCAAACATCTGGTCGAAGACCTTGAATCTTTTCGTAAACTAGAAATTCCCATTGAGGCCTTTCCTGTTGTCTGGCCCAGGGGCCCATGGAGTCATTATCCGTCCCTGCACACACACACACACACACACACACACACACACACACACACACACACACACACACACACACACACACACACACACACACACACAGACACACACGCACAATCACACGCACACGCACACACACACACACACACACACACACACACACACACACACACACACACACACACACACGCACAATACAGCTTACCACTATATCAGCTTACCACTGCTGTCAGGGACATTGTTCACTGTATGTTTTGTCACATCCGATCACTTCTGCAAACTACCTTTTGCAAGGTGCCGCCTTGCAAACAAACATTTTGGTGTCACACCGTAGATAAAATAAGCTCATTAAGAGCACTGTACATTATTCTATTGCTTTGTACATTAGATGTCACACTGCAACATGATGACATGCAACCAAGGGCCGAATGGTACTCTGACAGATAGGCCCAATCTCAATTCACCCCTTACCCCTACCCCTTACCCCTCCAAACGAAGTCTGCCTGGCCGAACCCCTCATTTTTGAGGGCTACAAAGTCCTCCCCCTTACCTCTACCCCTCTGCCTTAACGACTATTGGGATACCCCTACCCCTACACAAAACTGAGGGGAGGGGTAAGGGGTAGGGCCAAGGGGTGAATTGAGATTGGGCCATAGTCACAAAAGCTCAATACACGGCTAAATGGTCATGGACACATACACCCCCCCCCCACACACACACACACACACACACACACACGCACACACTATATTATTCTCTTATATATCTGTCTGTCTGTCCATCCATGCTGTTCGGCCTTCCAGTTCTCTCGATTACTTTTTTGGTGTATTTTCTCATAGATTGGTCCACAATTTAGAGGGAGGTGTACAAAGATCCCCATCTACTTTGTATGTTCTGCTGATGTAGTGTTTCCACATTCTGCCACATTCTGTTTCTGTCTATCTATCCATCTCTCTTTTTTCAATCTATCTCTATCTCTCTATCTCTATCTCTCGATCTTCTCTCTCTCTCATCTGTCTTGTGCTGATGTGTCCCCATTCTCCCATAGTTGGGCCTAGATATGGAGGACCTGGAGGAGATGGAAGAAGACGCTGGCCTAGGGAACGGAGGATTGGGTCGACTGGCAGGTATAATCACAAATCACTTCTATTCATTTCAATTTTATTTCTTTTCTCTTTCTGTGAAGGTGCTCATCTACCTAGGTCATGTTATCCAAAGCATTTAGTTATAAACAACAGCAGTCTTTTTTCGAGCTCCAGGAAGAAATTCAGTTATGTACGCACATTGAAACACGTTTGGATTTTGTCATTTCTGTTCTAATTCTACTCTATGAGGAGATAGTACCGGTACAGTAGTGAGTTCTGAGTTCTTCGGAAAAGTACTGCTGAAGAGGAACTTTGCTGAGGGAAATTACACACCAACATGCAATGACATGTAAAGACAGGAAATGCAAGAACACTCACTATCTCATAGAGATAGATACACACACACACGCACACGCACACACACACACACACACACACACACACACACACACACACACACACACACACACACACACACACACACACACACACACACACACACACACTCTCACACACACATAGAGCAGACATACTTCCCATGGGTAGAGTTGCTCAGTCTAAACCGCAGTATTGAAATGTCTATATATGGTCATGGCTGTAAACTTGTAGCCCTGTAGCAATGCACGATTAAAACCAGACTTAATTTTCAACTGTAAAAGTAAAGTACTCAACCAAACCTTACATTTTCTACACAAGTAATATTAAAGGACAAGATCGTTTTTTGCAATTGGGCCCTTATTTATAGAGTAAAATAGAGTTTTCTACTCACCCATGGAAGTTTTGCATCATTGGGATCACTACTGAAGATATTGGATTCGGTGATGTTGGATGGTATTTTCATGAGACACCATTCGTCTGGGCAAATAAATGCAGCCACTGAATATGGTATTTTTATTTCATTCATTATGATACGGTAGCATCAGAACTGGTATATCTGATGTCCTGGTATTTGCTAATTCCACATGCCATAGTGGGAGTCACAAATTCTCTACATACTGTACTATACCAGCCGCACCGTTAAATGCCTGTGGTTATAAACATTTCCTGATGATAGACAGCATGCATTTCGGCACATCATCCTTTTACCACATGAACGCTCAATAATTCCACAGAAATCTTGAATTGACATTTAATGGTGATTGTAGGCTGGTAAACACAGTAAGTGACGTGTGACATTGCTTATCCTTAGCCTGCTTCTTGGACTCCATGGCCACACTGGGGCTGGCTGCGTATGGGTATGGTATTCGCTATGAGTATGGCATCTTCAACCAGAGAATCAAAGATGGCTGGCAGGTGAGATTGGTCTGTGTATTAGGTCTTTGTGTACTGTGCTTTTTGTATTTGTGTATTTATGTATTTATGTAAGCTGTCAGACACCTTAAAGGACCTCTTCAGTCAATTTCAATATGCTGTTGTATTGCACGTGCTAACCAGTACCCGGTGATGCCACATTTTTCTGCTCAGCCCTTTCCGAGGTCTGAGCTATTCTAATGGGGGCAGCTTTTGTTTACATTTGAAAAATTCTTAACATAGAGCTACTCCAAATATTTTCCCAAAAGGTATCGCTGTTTGCTAGTTGTCTGCTGATGTTGCATAACCTTTTGGATGTTTTTGGGAATAAATAAAAATGTTTTTTTTTTAAATGTAAACAAACACCTGCCCCCATTACAATGACCAGGATCTCTGAAAAGGCTGAAGAAAAAAAATCTCAGGTACTGACAAGTCCAGGGTAGTATGAGCATTACAACTGCATGTTGAAATTTGCTGAAGTTATCCTTTAATTTACCTCAGGATTAATAAAAGTACTCTAGTCTACTCTACTCTACTATACTCTACTATTCTACATTAATAGGTAGCATGTACACTTATGGTGGGATAATAATAGGCATTGTCATGGACACACACACACACACACACACGCACACGCACACGCACACGCACACGCACACGCACACACACACACACACACACACACACACACACACACACACACACACACACACACACACACACACACACACACACACACACACGAAAGCTGTCTTTCCTGCCATCCTGTCATGACATACCAGTTAGTCATGGGCTGAAAAACATTCTACATAGAATGCAATGGTTTGCACTCTTCTGCCAAAATGGCTTGCACGTCCTGATAGGAATGTGTACATTACTGTTGTCTTTTTTTGTAACATTTGGCAAGAAACCTGACTTTATTTCACAGTGTTACTAAGGGTCTGTGCCTGCTGAAAGTATTTGAGGAATTTCCAGTGTGATATGCTAAGGGAGCCCTCCACTCTTTGATAACCACAGTGGGTCAAGGTCCCATGAGTCCACAGTTTAACTATGACAGGAAGTGGGTCATCATCAGCAAGTTCACCAGCAGCCAATCTGTAATCTTGTATCAGTGGCTGACCAGCACTGAGAACCAATCAGTGCACACACATCACACCCAGTTCAAAATTCGAGCAGCCGTGGCCTATTGATTTGGCAGGTGGTCTTGGAATACCAAGATTGCAAGTTCGAGTCTCATAACCTCCATGGCTGAAGTGCTCTTGAGCAGGGCCCCTTACCCCACATCATTCCTGGTTCAGGGGCTGCAACCAGTAGCTATGCCTAAACTGTAAGTTTATAAATAACTATAAGTTGCATAGGACAAAAGTATGAACAAAGTGTTATGTAATCTAATATTTGGCCAAGTAGTTTTCTTCAGGGCTCACCAGGGTTACTAATACATCATCGAAGGCCTTAGTCTTACCTAGTCGTTACCTAGTCGTTACTTACTTAGACGTTCCAATGACAATTCTAATATGAAGCATTACATTAGCTGATTAAAATATATGCATATGTGTGGCAGTAGACCCTTCATCAATAACCTTGGTGGAGGTGACAGCAATTTCTCAACAATGCATCAACCATTTTTTTCGATATAACAGATACTTTACAGATAACAACTACCTTACAGTAACTAACAAATCCCCACACGAGAAACACTGATATCAGTGCTTGACCAGAAAGTGGACTCTGTGACCTTTGCAAATGCTTGTTTGTACTGTAGTGTAGTAGTTATTTTTGCACTCAACCCCTAAGGGTCAGGCCTATGTATTTGCAGTGCAAACTGTATGAATGTGTAAACATGCTCTTTGGGATGGTAGGCATTGGGTAAAGTTGAGTATTGATTTCGCAGCCACTGCAACTGTGTTAACTGCGCCATCATACCGCGTGGTCATACCGTAACCCGGGATGTGGTTGGCACAGTGACACAATGCATGTCTGTGTGGCTCACGGTATGTACTAGCTTGCCTGAGAAAACCCATGTTGCTTTACATAATCATTCCGATCTGAAAGACAGCATGGATTCAATCCCACTGCCAGGGTTCCAGATCTTGGATTCCAATCAGAGAGGGGTGGAAAGGTGATGACTGCTGTTTGTTTGAATAGCTATAACTGACATGAATGGTTATGGGCTATGTACAGTACAGGCCAAAAGTGTGGACTCACCTTCTCATTTAATTAATTCTCTTTATTTTTGTGGTTATTTACAGAACTTAGTACATTTTTCAGGGAGGGCATCAAAACTGTGAATGAACACATGTATAATTATGTGCGTAACAAAAGAATGAAAATATATACAAAATAATTTAAAATAATTTCAAAATATAAAAAAATGCCAAACAGTGACGTCAACACAGCAAAACTGTTCAAGCACAGTTTTGATGCCCTGCATGAAAATAAACAACGAAAATCCACGAAAATAAAGGGAATGCATGAATGAGAAGGAGTCCACACTTTTGGCCTGTACTGTACGTATATGCCAAATGACACATTCATAATGCCCAATAGACGCCATGGGCAATCATAAACCACACCTTTCCTACGAGAAATTGCTTAAGTAACCACTTGTGAGATCTTCTGATGTTAATCTTCTGTCATGCCTTGCATGTGGTGATATGTGACTTGACAGAATTCATGTGTGTTTACTGCATTTCCCCAATGTGGTTTACTTGTTTGTCCCTTTGAGAAGTACAGTACGATCATATCTTTCATGTATCTTCATAAACTACCACTCCAAGAGTACACAGCAGTCAGAGCTCTGACTTTGAAAATGTTTGTACTAAATTTGGAGCTTCAGTTATCAAGAGTGGAACATACACAGTATATGCAGAGTCAAAACCATGCACAGTATTCTTTTTGCAGATTGTCAGCTTGAGTTTACGAACGCACCCATAGCCTACTGTATGTGATTAGAATTTTTACAAACATTTTCAGTTCTACCTATGATGTGTGCAGAGCGCAACTCATTTTTTGTTGAACTCTACTGACAAGTCCTTTTAGTTCTGTTGCCGTGGTCAAGTAGACATAGACTGTTTACTGGGGGGACTCGCATGCAGAATGACGAACTCCAACACAGTTTTTTATTTTTTCAGATCATGTTTTTTAAGTAAAAATCTCTGTTTGAGTTTGTCATTATGTGTGCGAGTCCCCTCTGCAAACAGTTTACCTACAGGTATGATGTCACAAATACATTGCTCTGCAGTTTTTTTAAAAATGAGTTCTATGAGGAGCTTTAGACTGTTCAAGTGAAATTCTAGAAGGACTGGGAAAAGCTCTTAACTCCTCAAAGGGTTAATAACTGCCCCCCTGGTGTGATTGGCTTGCTGTCAGGTGGAGGAGGCAGATGATTGGCTGCGGCACGGCAACCCCTGGGAGAAGGCCCGCCCTGAGTACATGCTGCCCGTGCACTTCTACGGGAGAGTGGAGGAGACAGAGGAAGGCTCAAAATGGGTTGATACTCAGGTATGCCAGGCTTGCACACACACACTCATGTAAACAACAGCTCATTCACATGCATGTATACGCACTATTCACACACACACAAGCTACACACAATCACACACACACCCATGAACAAACAAATGCATGCATGCACGCACGCATTCACAGAAACAGAGGTACACAGTTGCATGCCTTGTTGAAGGTCAAGGACCAAATTTGTTTGTGAACCGTAATAAACCTTGCTCCATATTCATACTCTCTGTCTTTTCGTTTTTCTCTTTCCTTCTCTCTCTCTCTGTCTCTCGCTCTCGCTCTCGCTCTTGCTCTCTCTCTCTCTCTCGCTCTCGCTCTCGCTCTTGCGCTCTCTCTCTCTCTCTCTCTCTCTCTCTCTCTCTCTCTCTCTCTCTCTCTGTGTGTGCAGGTGGTTTTAGCGATGCCCTATGACACTCCTATTCCAGGCTACATGAACAACACAGTCAACACCATGAGGTTGTGGTCAGCTCGCGCACCCAATGACTTTAACCTCAAAGACTGTGAGTCTCTTTTCCTGTCTCGTCTGTCTGCCTGTCTCTCTCGCTCTCTCTCTCTACCATGATCAACTTGGGGCAGCAGAATGCTTTTGATGAGTCCATCTTCTAAGTCAGTCTCTCTCTCTCTCTCTCTCTCTCTCTCTCTCTCTCTCTCTCTCTCTCTCTCTCTCTCTCTCTCTCTCTCTCTCTCTCTCTCTCTCTCACACACACAGTCTGTTTGTGTAAGCAAGCATGAACATTGCACACATTCTTGCTCAATCACTCTGAAGTCCTCATCTAGTTGCAATATAATTATTTTATGGCCCACACACAACACAGTATTGATATTAATAAGGTCATTATTAAAGTTTAATGATGTACTTTTTTTAAAAAAAAAGTCTTTCTCTTAAAAAAAAAACTAGTGAATATAAGCTCCCTGTGTTCAACGGGAGAAGCAGACTTTCTTGTTTTTCTCCAGTTCTACTCCATTGGCTCCTGGTGCCCTCTATTCAGACAATCTGGAAATGTATGATATAATGCTTGATTGCATAAGTGATAGCTGTTAGGGTGTCAGGCTTGTAGACCGAGGGTTGCCGGTTGGACTTGGGGTGCCATTTGTGCCGCCCCCTTGCACGGGTGAGTCATGAATACATGAACACAATTTAGATGTGTCCATAGGCATGAACGGCCATCCAGGTACTTTGCTCCTAAATGTGCATTACGCCCCTTTATGGGTGAAAACAAACCGAATGTCTCATCAACTTACATGCTACATCGGATACCGTAAATGAACACAGTACATTACATACAGTACATGCTTCAGTCACGGCTGTTTGGCTATATTATTTGAACAGCCGGCAACACAACACGTTTTCGGCACGTGCGCGTGAACAACGCTTGTCTACAGGTCCTTATCTTTCATTTATTAAACCCCAACATCACCAATTGACTTGCATTGCCTGTTTTCCCCCACAAATGGGCGTAACGCACATGGAAAACGTCACGCCGTTCATGAGTATTGTGTGTTGTGGAGTGCTGTCACATGTTTCCCAGGCAGACTTTCATTTAAAATGAAATGTTTTCTATATTTTTATGTCATGTTGTATGCTGGGTATGTGAGTCCTGTATGTATTGCAGTGGGTGAAGCCCAAGCCCAAGAAATTTTCCCTTGGGGACAATAAAGTAAACTCTACTACTCTACTAAAACCTGCCTTGTTCTATGTTCTGCAGTCAATGTCGGAGATTACATCCAAGCTGTGCTGGACAGGAACTTGGCAGAGAACATTTCTCGTGTTCTGTACCCTAATGACAATGTGAGTGAAACTCTCTGATGCATCTATGATAATGGTATGGATTACATTGGATAAGACTGACTTATTTCCATATGCAGTTCACACAGCTTCAGTGAGTGAGTCGAGGCCAAGTCTGTATCTTAAGTCACACTATGGCATTTAAATGTCCTTTTTCAGATTATCAATACCAAAAAGAGATAAAGAGAAAAAAAGAAAAGCCTTTCCTCCAGTCCTTCATTAAATCAGATTCAGATTAGCAGGACAACTCGGGTAGATATTATGTTCTCAAATCAGCTGTTTACAAGCAGAGCAAATAGATTGTATGTATTTACTCACAGAATGCAAAAGTACCTTCTTGTTGACTTTTTTTCATCATATATTTCATGTAGCAAGTGTGTTTATAACACAGCCCCTGACATAAATTAGCTGTTACCAGAATGGCGATGACCAAGTTGTAATGTATTGCTAAAGGCCCTGTGCACAGTGTAAGTACTACGGTAATAGCATTTTTTTCAGTCACAATTATAGCGTTCCACTGGTTGTACAGCGTCTGTAAAGGCCACAAATCTTGTGTTAACCATGTGCATCAATCTCACAACCCCACAATGCTGTGTCTTGTAGTTCTTCGAGGGCAAAGAGCTGCGTCTGAAGCAGGAGTACTTTGTTGTGGCGGCCACCCTTCAAGATGTCATCCGCAGGTTCAAGACCTCCAAGAAGAACAGTGGTGGCCCCCTCTCTTTCGACACCCTTCCGGAAAAGGTGTGTGCGTAGATACGTATTTAAGGTTTTTACCCCGGGTATTTGACTTGGTATTACAGTTTTTTGCAGGGTTTCTTCCAGCACTTAACCCAGTAAGACATGACCCCTATTATAAATTAGCTGTTACTTTTAGGGATGCACCGATACCGATACTGCTCCTTATACTCGTACTCGTACTCGTACTCGTCAAGCACTTGCCGATACCACGAACGATACTGCTATTACACAAAACAATGCAAAATCTTGTCACATTCTGTGGACTTGAAAGCAGCATGGAAAAAAGTGCCACCTCATACATTTACTGACATTTAAATCTACATGGAAAAATTGACAATAAAAATATCACAGGTGGAAAAAAACCAAGGCCATGCATTTATTTTCATTGTATTTTGATGGTAAAAGGTATCTGTATCGGTACTCCGTATTGGCAAGTACACACATTAATGTACTCGTACTTGTATCGGTTTTCAAAAAAGTGTCATCGGTGCATCCCTAGTTACTAGAATGGCAGTGACCAAGTTGTAATGTACGTATTACTAAAGGCCCTGTGTGCACTGCCATAGTGGTGTAGTACTGTGTACAGTGTTCCAATGGTGGAACGGGGTGTGAAGGGGCTACTAGGTGGTCACCTTTGCAATAAACACCTACCACCTTCAGGACCCCTAAAAAGATGAGGATTGTGTGCTGAATGTAATTTGTAATTTAGTAATGAAATGTCATTTGATTCACCAAAAATGTGTAATTGTAATTTTCATGTGTCTTTTAATTTTTCCTAAGAAAGTAAATAAAGAAGCACTCCTCAGATTTCTTTTTTCAATTTTAATCGCCTCACATCACAGACGTTTCGGGCTTACACCCTTCTTCAGTGTGAAATCGCCATTTCACACTGAAGAAGGGTGTAAGCCCGAAACGTCTGTGATGTGAGGCGATTAAAATTGAAAAAAGAAATCTGAGGAGTGCTTCTTTATTTACTTTCTTTTGAGAATTGAGTTCATTCATTGATGAAGTTAAGCACCCAGTGTAAAAGATAAGAAGACAAGGTGTTGAGCGCGCTTCCTGATCTTTCTACGTTTTAATTTTTCCTATCATATTTCATATGAAACAACAATATTCAACACTGTATTGTAGCAGTTAACAGTGTTAATAATCAGTGTGTGTGCGCAACTGCGCATGTGTGTGTATGTGTGTGTGTGTTCTTGCGTATGTGTTTCTCCAACAGGTTGCCATCCAGCTGAATGATACCCATCCCGCCATGGCCATCCCTGAGCTCATGAGAATCTTTGTGGACATCGAGAAGTTGGATTGGGACACGGTTAGTTTTTTTTAGGTCACTCACGTTATAAAAGGGACATTTTTTATCATGGAATTTTATGATAAAGAATCATATCTGCACACAGTCAATATTAATTGTGTGTACGTTTGTGTGCGTGTGTGTGTGTTTGTGTGTGTGTTTGTGTGTGTGTTTATGTGTGTGTGTGTGTGTGTGTGTGTGTGTGTGTGTGTGTGTGTGTGTGTGTGTGTGTGTGTGTGTGTGTGTGTGTGTGTGTGTGTGTGTGTGTGTGTGTGTGTGTGTGTGTGTGTGTGTGTGTGTTTCTGCCTGCTTGCCTGCCTTCCTGCCTGCTTGCCTATCTTTCTGCCTGCCTGTCTTCTTTCTGTCTTTCTGCCTGCCTTCCTGCCTGCCTGCCCGCCTGCCTTCCTGCCTGCCTGCCCGCTGTTCTGCCTGCCTGCCTGCCCGCCTGCCTGCCTGCCTGCCCGCCTGCCCGCCCGCCTGCCTGCCTGCCTGCCTGCCTGCCTGCCTGCCTGCCTGCCTGCCTGCCTGCCTGCCTGTGTTTCCCCAGGCCTGGGACATCACCAAGCGGACGTTTGCCTACACCAACCACACAGTGCTGCCCGAGGCCCTGGAGCGCTGGCCAGTGCAGCTGATGGAAACCCTCCTGCCCCGACACCTGCAGATCATATACCGCATCAACCAAGAGCACCTGGACGTAAGACACGCACGCACGCACACGCACACACACACACACACACACACACACACACACACACACACACACACACACACACACACCTGCCGATCATATACTGCATCAACCAGGCTCATCTGGGCGTAAAGGGCTCTGCATACTTCACGTGTGCACTTTGGCGCGAGTGGCGCGAGAACCATTAATGACGTCATCACTTGCGACAGACTATTCATACTTCAAATGGCTTTCGCTCGCATTGTCGGAAGTGCCCTCTGCTGTTCATGAGAGAAACGGCAGTATCTTTCGTAACTCGCAGCGTGAGTTCTATGGATGTGTAAAATAGAAAGCCAAACACGGCTGCTGTAGGGCTACTGAAAGTCTGACTTGTGACTTACCACATTGAAACATATTTTTTGTTGTAGCCTACATTGCCAGATCATTCCAAGACCATATGAGAGCATTGTTCTGGCGGCAGAATTTATAAATAGATCGCCGAACACAACGTGCTTCTGAACAAAGTAAACAATTGTTTCACTGAACAACATTTAAGAGAGAAGATAAAATAACTCTCTAGGACATTTTATTATCCTCAAAATGATGCAGGATCCATTCTGTAGTAGCCTACAGTAGTTGTAGCCTCTCTTCGCAACTCCTGCTTTGTCTGCCTACCTGTATGGTCGCTGGTGGCGCACGACAAGTTACAAAAAATCTGGGGTGCACGACGTCGCGCCACGGCAGCTCGCGCCACGTCGTGTGACGTCATTTTGGGTCACGTGACGGCGCGAGTGAGGTCGCGAGTGAGGTCGCGAGTGAGGTCGCGAGTGAAGTATGAAGGAGGGTAGCGCCAGTCACGACAAGTATGAATCCCCCTTAAGACACACACACACACACACACACACACACACACACACACACACACACACACACACACACACCCACACAGGTGAGATAGACCTAGAAATCTGCACATCTTTTAATGTATCAACCAGTCCCATAAGACACATACAGACACAGACACACACACAGACACACACACACACAGTAAGTAACCAAACCAATTGGAACATTACTTTGTATAGCCGAAGGAAAGTATTTCATGAGAGTGTATATTCAAAAGGTAAAACAACATTTTGATCTCATTTGTTTACCTGTAGCAAATGACATGCATACACAAATGAAACAACATGCACACAGTGCCATATACAGTATATTATTTATGTACTCATTTACATTTACATTTAATTTACTCATTATTTACATTTGCTTCTGTGTAGAAGATCGCCTCTCACATTACATGTATAGAATGCTGTATTTATATACTGTATAGTATGTGCACTGGATAATAATATACAGTATTTTATATATTACTCACATTATTTACATTTACCGTACTTCTGTTTAGAACATCGCCTCTCATATTGCATATATAGTATGCTGTATTATACTATACAGTGCTGTATAAAATATTGACATTGTTAACATTTGCTTCTGTGTAGAACATCTCCTCTCTGTTCCCTGAGGACATGGAGCGTATCCGGCGCATGTCCCTGATTGAGGAGGAGGGGGGCAAGAGGGTAAACATGGCCCATCTGTGCATTGTGGGGTCGCACGCAGTCAATGGTGTGGCCGAGATACACTCCAACATCATCAAAACCGACGTGTGAGTCCCACAGACACACACACACACACACACACACACACACACACACACACACACACACACACACACACACAGACGTAGATACATATGCATGTGCGTGCACACACACATGTGCATATGCACACACAGTCGCAAGCACACACACACACTACTGTAACATACACAAAACATCTTATTCCCTTCAAGTATAAGACATGCTGTATAGTCTGCCCAACTACTTGAAAGACTGGAGTTAGCCTGAATATTTAAAATGACTTGCCATTGCCTCTAAATTCTTTTCATTTCATACGTGAATGATTCTGTCGTGCCAGCTAGGCTTTGTCACAAGGAGCAGATATGAAGACCATATTCAGTCTATAGTGAATTTTGAGGGAAAGAAAAATGTAGTTACTGCACTTTGCCTTTGTACGGAAGTACTTATGTAGCAGTTATCCGGGTACCTGCCATGGCCATGTATAGGTAGTCAGACTCAAACGTCAATGTCACTCGTGTTTGGAAAACAAATGAAAAACTTGGCACAGGGGCTTCACGACATATTTAAATTCTTTTCTATGATCAACGTGAACTGCTTACAAATAGCCACTGTTGTTATTGCACCTCCTGCAGGTTCCGTGACTTCAGCGAGCTTGAGCCAGACAAATTCCAGAACAAGACCAACGGAATCACTCCCAGACGCTGGCTGTTGCTGTGCAACCCTGGACTGGCAGACCTGATAGCTGAGGTAGGGCAGGGGTGTGTTCAAGGCTGGGGGGTTAATCTTTGAATAAACATGATGGTGTTCTTCTTACTAATGAAGCACTATACAAAAGCAGAAGGATGGGCTGAATTTGGAAAGGATTCATGGCGGTTTGGCACAGCACGGAAAGTTGCTTAGAAGCACATTATCCTTTTTAAGTAGTAAATTCTAAGACATTCTAAAATCTAGAAATGCATATTATTATTAGTAGTAGTAGTAGTAGTAGTAGTAGTGGTAGCAGAGATGTGGGAAAATCTTTGGTAGCAGTAGTAGTAGTAGAAGTGGTAATCACAAACCTTATTGTATGGGCAAAATCTAATGTAAATACTGAGTATGCGTAGTATTTTATTCTAGTATATTATTCTAGCCTCTGTATATTTGTTTTGTTCTTCATAATATATTTTGTTATACTATGTGAGTTGTCTGAATTTGCGTAATTCCGCCCGTCTCCCAATTCCGCCCCACTAACTTATCAGTGATGATTGTATTATGAGGATATCCGTTCCTGACTTTAAGATTGGAGAACTGATTACCAGTTTGGATCCTTACTATCTGAACCTGTAAAGACAATTAAAACCCAGTCACACGGCCATAAAAACATTGTAATGAAGAGTGTCCCGTAATGGCGGCATGAGATATATGGAATTTTAATTTTGCAACCACATTCTGACTTCAAACTCGCCCTGGCTGCTTCCCCTTTCCACTTTAGGATCGAAATTATTTAACTGTTTCCACTGTAACTACCTAACTGATCACATTTACTACATCGGTAAAGCCAGGAGTAAGAGTGTGAACGAAATAAGCACAACATATTATCACATTTTCAATGAAGTGGGCAGACTTTGTCGACCTTACATAATATTATTTTTTTTCAGGCCATTGGGGAGGAATACGTTAAGGACCTCAGTCAGCTACAGAAACTCAATGAGCTGGTAGATGATGACGCCTTCATCCGAGATGTGTCCAAGGTCAAACAGGTAAGCACACACTCTCTCTCACACACACACACACACACACACACACACACACACACACACACACACACACACACACACACACACACACACACACGGAACAGAAAAACACAGTCTACGTGTATGTTCTTTACTTGATTACATCTTGGTAGTCCACATTTATGAGGCATCAAATTTCCGGGACAGTCCAACAGATTAAAGCCGTCCAGCAGACACACAGGCGTGCGCACACACACACACACACACGCACACGGACACGCACACACACACAGCATTGATGTATCCTGGTAGATGGTACATTCTGTGGGCCCTGGTTGACTTTGCTCTCAAATCAATGCAGGAAATGAGACAATACTGTACTTCCATTCCATTTCCTGCTCCATCTGTTAGGAATGAGATTTGAAAAACAAAGAAGATCTCCAGAACCAACTGGTTCCATATTTCCACCCCATGAGAAGTAGATAGCCTTCAGGGAAGGGTAGCTTGGATCAGAGGGTGCCCGTGAACTGGTTAGGCAAACAGCCTAGATGGTGAATAGCGGCACATACTTCACTACACTAATGGTGATTTTGTTTAAAATGTTCATCGCTTTGAATTTTCGCTTGGGCCCCCAGCTGACCCTGTAGTCGGCTCTGGTGATCAGGTCTTGAATCTTAAACACTATAGGTTTTCTTTTGCCTTCAGACATGTAAAAGTTTAAGTTGAACAGTTAGACATAATGAACCTAATACATATAGGTCTTGAATCTGTTGTTTCAAACAGAAGAATGGGAGCTCACAATGTCTAAAGAAGATTCTCATTCACCCAAGTTAAGCTGTAAGCATCTGCTCTACTCTATGACTATTTGGAGCTTGAAGATAATTCATCTTTCATTTTTCTGTTCTGGCCCATAAATATTATTCATATGTATTGGCCCATATAACCAGTATATGTATTTCATGGAGTTTTTGCCCTTATCTTTTGACAGAAGACACCTTTTTAAATTGCATATTCTTCCAGTGAGGCTAAGGTCATATATATGTCTTTAGGCCTCAATTGCAGACCCTACACAAGTTAGAACATTTAGAACCAGCTTACTGTACATACTGTGCTCCTAAGTCACACTGCACTGTGGATATGGTAGCTATGCTTTGGCAACAGCCTTCAGAGGATAAGAACTACAAACCTCTAGGCTACACAGAGTCCTGACATGCTATCCAGACAACAGGAGGACATGAAGGCATATGGTTCATCGTGATGTATCTTTTTCTTTCTTTCTTTCTTTCTTTCTTTCTTTCTTTCTTTCTTTCTTTCTTTCTTTCTTTCTTTCTTTCTTTCTTTCTTTCTTTCTTTCTTTCTATCCTTTCTCACCACCTGTCTTTGTCTTTTCCTCATACTTACTGTATACATCCTCTTCTTGTTCACTCAGTATTTCTCTCACGGCCGCTTTCTCTTGGTTTCTCATGCGAGCGCTCATGCGGTATTTAATATTGCACAACACATCCCCTGCCGTCATTTCCCTCAGAGCACTCCGGTGGAAATGAGGGATTGCAGCCGACAGAGTAACAAAGAGCTCTGTCCTGTATCTAACCTGAGGCAGTCTGTCCATTTCTCCTGTTAAACACACACACACACACACACACACGTTCGTGCGTGTGTACACACACACACACACACACACACACACACACACACACACACACACACAAACACACACACACACACACACACACACACACACACACACACACACACACACACACACACACACACACACACACACACACACACACACACACACACACACACACACACACACAGCAATGCAGGTAAGGGCAGGCTCAGGCCCAAAGCACACAATCCTTTATTGCTTGCTCATTGCTGAGTCAGACAGATAAACAAGGACATACCAGAGCTTTGGATTGCATTTGCCGGTATTGTCTGGAATTGTTCCCTGCAAGCCCGGTCACGCTTTTTGGTGCACCTGTTGCCATGCGATAAAAAAAATGTGCCAGGTGTTTCTGTCAAATGGCATGATTCCACTCTACTGCCTAACATGATAAACGATCAATTCAATTGTCAATGAATTTGTTTACCTTTTATCCAAATAAGATCACGATATTGGAACATGCAAAGCTAATATTGGTATATTGGTAAACTAAAATAATAGTTGAAAGCTAATAAATATTCCAAAGGAGTTATTACCCATCACAATTTACTTAATATGGATGGATGGATGGATGGATGGATGGATGGATGGATCACTTAACATCGTCAGTTGCTTACCACATAACAGCTTTGGCTATCGTTATTTCATGAATGAGAAATCTCAGACACATCACTGAAGAACTTGATGTTAATGAGACAATCATGGTTTTTATTACTGATTTGTAATGTTAGCGATGGGAACTGATGAGATATTTAGGAGGAGGAACATAACTTCCCAGATCCAAGAAGAAGTCCAGTTGCCAGCAATGCTTGCAAACACACTGATTGTGGCAAAAGAGACAAAGTAATTGGCTTTATACATATACAAAAGAGAGTGAAAAGCAGCACATTTAGGGAGGTGTTTTGGTCATCAAAAGAGAAATGAAAGAGATGTTAAACTTCTGGTTAGGGAAAGAGCTCTGAGACAAATCATCTGCAACCAATGGAATGTCTCCCTGTCCTCTTTCAAACGAACTTCGGTTGGTTGCTCAACCTGATCGAACTTTGTGTAACCTTTTGCCACTTTTACTGTGTTTGATCTGTACAGTCCAGAGTAGAGATGGGATTTATTGCTCTTTGAACTGATTGTCCTCTTATTTCTAAAGACCTGTTTCAGCCACTCTCTGAGGCAGACACTTGTGTTTTTTTCCCAAAAATTGAAGCACTCACGTGAAGGTCAATGAAAAATGATCGAAAAAAACCCCGCTAGATTTGATGATCGGTGCTATGATTCAGTTCCCATTGTTCACTTCTTGGAGCCGTTCAAAATAATTGTTTTTTTTTTACGAATATCACAACACTAGTCCAGAGCACTGGTCCAGAAGGATTCTTTTGAACCACTTTTGCCTCTTCAGTCTGTTTTCACAGTTAGCATTATTATGTGTGTTGTCAGGACAACAAGCTGAAGTTTTCCCAGTACCTGGAGAGAGAGTACAAGGTGAAGATCAACCCTTCCTCCATATTTGACGTGCACGTCAAGAGGATCCACGAGTACAAACGCCAACTGCTCAACTGCCTCCACATCATCACCATGTACAACCGTAAGGATGGCCATAGGAACGCATGCACACTCTCTCGCTCACACACACACACAGACAGACAGACACACACACACACAGACCCACACACAGTGAGGAAGAGCGAGAAACATTTACTGTACCTGCAGTACATCATTACACACACCAGTTTTGTTTAGTACATGCATACAGTACAGTTCGTAGATATGGTCCTATACTTACGCAATCCAGTCAGGCACGCGCGCACATGCATGCATGCATGTACAGCGAGACAGACCACGCTCACATTTATTTTATTCCAGCCATTAAAATTTCAAATGATTTCATTCCAGGCATCAAGAAGAAGCCCAATGCACCTTTTGTCCCACGCACAGTCATCATCGGAGGCAAGGTAGGTGCAGGTGTCCCCTTCTCCTCTCCTTCCTCCTCTTCCTCCTCCCCCTCTCCTTCTCTTACACCTCCTCATCTTCCTCCTCCTCCTCCTCCTCCTCTTCCTCCTCCTCATATTCCTCCTCATTGCCTCCTCCTCCTCATCATCATCTTCCTCCTTCTCTTCATCTTCCTCCTCCTCCTCCTCCTCCAATTCTTCTCTTCAGCACCAGGAAGATCAGCTGGTCTGTAGCTGCTAAAACTGACAATTGGGTAAATCCACTATTGCCTTGGGTTAAAATTCTCCTCAGTGTCACTGTGCTACACTGTGCTAATGTGCTGTGCCATACCATGTGTGGACAACATTGCTTGGAGTCACTTCGAATCCAGCCTGGGTCATTTGCCACCCCTACCCCGTCTCTCTCTCTCTCTCTCTCTCTCTCTCTCTCTCTCTCACTCACTCACTCACTCACTCACTCACTCACTCACTCACTCACTCACTCACTCACTCACTCACTCACTCACTCACTCACTCACTCACTCACTCACTCACTCACTCACTCACTCACTCACTCACTCACTCACTCACTCACTCACTCACTCACTCACTCACTCACTGAGTGCGTTTACATGCAGTTCAGTATCCCGAATATGAGGCTTATCCCGGTTATGATCATATTCGGGATAAGGTGTTTATATGCGCACAGAACGTTATATCCCAGTCTACATTCTTGGCCGTTATAGAATTCTCTTCAAATGCGTGTAGCCTGGATACCAGCAACAGCGTTCCATGGGAAGCCCCTGTATTCGGGATAAGGTGTATACATGCGTCAGTATCCCGGCTTCTTTCGGAAAACTCCACCTAGCATATCCCGATTTCTCAGTATCCCGAATAAGGGCTTATTCGGGATACTGAAGTGTTTATATGCGCAAATGCAAATTCGGGATACTTAATATTCCGATCATATTCGGGATACTGAACTGCATGTATACGCACTCACTCACTCACTCACTCACTCACTCACTCACTCACTCACTCTCTCACTCTCACTCTCAACCATTTCCTGTCTCTACTGCCTTATCAAACAATACAGGCCCAAAAGACCCACATAAAAATATTAATTAAATGAAGTACGGAAATTCATTTCATGGATTGAAGTAGGCCAGCCAACAGTAGTAAACTCCTGCTATGTTGTGACTGGTGTGCTATGTAAGGTCACACCTGTTCCAGGATCTGTCAGAACTCATTCTCTAAATGGAATGATTTTTTTGGAAGTGTGCTCGAATGCGCTGTTATGTTTTACAAAAACAGAAACCCAGTCACATTTATATATGGATGCACATGAAGGTAGAATGGAGAATAATGTGCCTCCGTCACCCTCAGCAGAAGGAGGTATGATCCCAACATGCAGCTCAAACTGCTTCAACAGTTTGGTATGAACAGATGATGGCCATTTTTCAAAGTACAATGAAGGTTTGCAGGAATGGCATTTGTGCCATTCATTGTCTAAAAAGCTCTCCCTCCCTATCCTTCTATTCCTCAGGCTCTCTCTCTCTCTCTCTCTCACTCACTCACTCACTCACTCACTCACTCACTCACTCACTCACTCACTCACTCACTCACTCACTCACTCTGTTGCCAATAATGTGATGTATGTCTCCCCCTGTAGGCTGCTCCGGGGTACCACATGGCCAAGATGATCATCAAGCTCATCACCTCAGTGGCAGAGGTGGTCAACAATGACCCCATAGTGGGCAGCAAGCTTAAGGTCATCTACCTTGAGAACTACAGGGTGTCCCTGGCAGAAAAAGGTAAATAATGTATATACTATATAAATCACTATTTACAGCATCATTACTAGTTACACTACAGTATACAGTATACAGTATAATTCATAAACTGGATAGTTCTCAATACATATGTATTGTACATGTAAGAATTAATGTAAGAGTGCAATGGGCATTTGTGTTTACAATATCTTGCTCACTCTAAAAACATACGCGCACACCTTCAACAGTCACAGCTCTTCAACCCATGAAACGAGAGAGAGAGAGAGAGAGAGAGAGAGAGAGAGAGAGAGAGAGAGAGAGAGAGAGAGAGAGAGAGAGAGAGAGAGAGAGAGAGAGAGAGAGAGAGAGAGAGAGAGAGAGAGAGAGAGAGAGAGAGAGAGAGAATACTGTAATGTCTGTTTGCACAGAAATTGTGTGATACACTTGGGGAGGGAAAAAACAACCATGCCACCTCTCAGACAAACAACCCTGTGTCAGCCAGTCATGTCTATGTGTTCTCTGCCCACCCACCCCAGTCATCCCTGCCACGGACCTGTCGGAGCAGATCTCCACGGCGGGCACCGAGGCGTCAGGCACAGGCAACATGAAGTTCATGCTGAACGGAGCCCTCACCATCGGCACCATGGACGGGGCCAACGTGGAGATGGCGGAGGAGGCGGGCGAGGACAACCTCTTCATATTCGGCATGAGGGTGGAGGACGTGGCAGAGCTGGACAAAGAGGGGTGAGCGCCCACCAGTGGTGGTAGTAGGTAGTCAGGGGCAGTAATCTGACAGGGGGGAGGACAAAGGGGTCAGTTGTCCCGGGCCTAGGGAGAAGGGAGGGGGGGCTGTTGGATTTTAGCCACTCTACTCCAAACCATGATAATCATTAAAAAGCCCATTTTGCAAACTTTCTATGTATTAGCCAGAATCCGGCGTGTTCTTTTAAAAGAGTCAGAGAGCATGGTGTCAAATTCTTAAAATTTGGCTGGTTTATTTATCCAAAGCATCCAGCATATAAAAGTACAAATGTTTAAAGCATTGCCGGGCTCTGGAGCCTGCGTCTTGACCTCACAGCCACGAAAGCAGAACTGTCTTCATTCTCCAAAAGCAGGTCTTTTGTAGGTTTCTTGGGATGTCACCTCTTGGTCCAGGATCCTTGGGGCTTTACTGAGAGGTTCTGTTTACCTTTCAGTTCCTAAGTCCTTACCTATTTCCTGAAGTCATTTGATTTGATTAGTCACTCTTGTGACCCTATTGATTGAGCACCCCAAGAACTCAACAACCAAATGTTGATACGAGGTGAGCAGAATGAAGTTGATAGAATAGAATTAAGCTTTACTGCGAACCAACCTTATTCATTCTTTCATATGAGAATAATAACCTGTTCTTCCATTAATCATGAGGTTATACTTGCAAGGAGTGAAAGGGTACCTTTACATTTGCAACTGCTTCAGACCGATCCATACACACTCAAGTCTCAGCAATGGATTCAATCAGTGTAGTTAAGCAAGTGATCCAATCAACATGGCAACTTTGGACTTTGGTGTCCACATGTACACAATAGGTTACAAGTTGTATTCTTAATTTCAATATTATTCATTATTAACTTCTTCATCCATATAGGCTACGTAGCTATCTGTGTCGAGAATAGGTTCTTCATTATGTGCACACAATCTATGAAATGATTTTAATGAAACCTATGAATAGGCTGTATAAACCATTGTTGTTTACTAGAAAAGATCAAATACAGTATGACTCTGATATCTTCAGGCCCGAATTGGGTTCTGATTGCATTGTATGTATTGGGGGGAGGGGGGCTTTCAGATGACTTCATCCAAGGCCCGGTCAAAGTTCTCAGCGGCCCTAGCCATAGCCCCTTAACCCCTTAATGCGCGCCGTACCTCCTGAGGCACGCTGTAATAGACATTGAAATGTAACTACCATAGCACTACAATACTATGACACAACACAGGCCCTTTAGTAATGCACCACGACTTGGTCATTACCATACTGGTAACAATGAATTTATAAAGCCGCTCCTTAAGGGGTTTTAACGCTTGGAACACTGTAATAGCCACTGAAAAACCTTTAATACCATACAACTACTATGACTGTGCACGGGGCCTTTAGTAATACATTATGACTTGCTCGTTGCCTTTCTGGTAACTGCTAATTTATATTGAAAAGGGACTGTGTCTTACTGGGTTAAAGGAGAATTCCTACCAATTTCAACCGCCACATTTTTTTGTTCTGCCCTGTCCAAGACCCATTGTATTAGTGGCATGGCTTGTTTACAGTACTCCAAATACCACCCCAAAAAGTATGCAACGTCAGCAGATCAACAGGATGAATGGATCAACTATGAGGAAACCGATTTTTTTGGTTGGTTTGTCAGTTGATTGCCAATGAATGGATGGCTTGCCAGCTAAACAGCTTGTCATATTTTGCCCTCTCAGTCACCGTTTGGCTAGTTGGTCAGTTGATTGCCTATGAATGAATGAATGAATGAATGAGTGAATAAATGAATTTCTTGTCAGTTAATCTTATTGTCACGTTTTGGCCTTTCTCAGGTACGATGCCATGAAGTACTATGAGGAGCTGCCTGAGCTGAAGCAGGTGATTGACCAGATCAAGAGCGGCTTCTTCTCCCCTCGCCAGCCTGAGCTCTTCAAGGACATCATCGACATGCTTTTCAAACACGACCGGTGCGCACTCTGCTTTTATTGTTTATTGGATTTTAGTTTATTTGTTTATTATTTATTTATTTATTTATTGGGGGGTCTGTAAGCCTTAATTTAGACAGGACAGTTTACGAGAGTGACAGGAAATGAATGGGAGAGGTGGGGAAGGATCGGGAAATGACCTAGGGTTGTAATCGCACCTGTGCCCCTGCTATAACAGTATGGTGCCTTAGCCGTTTGAGCCACCATGCACCCTGTTTTTATCGCTTTTTAAAATGGCCGCATTGGATAGAACAGCAGACATAGACAGGGGCTGTCTCTCGGTAGACTAATCTGGGTGCTCAAACCACTATGCACATCTCTATGCACATAAGGATTTTCCTTCTAAGACTGTCCAAACTGTCACCGTTGTGTTGCACTGAACACTGTGAATGATGTCCACATTAAATTCTACCTTTATAGTAATACATGTATGCTAACCAGCTGCCAATGTCCTCTACAGCCAATGTCCACGTTGCCTGACTTTTCAAAAGGGGAAGCAGGCTGCACGACAAAGGAAGCTGTGTATGCAACACGTTTGGTCACTTGTCACTGCTTTAAGTCACATTCCGTTGGGTCAGTCCAACACATGGAATGGAATGCAATTCTGACATAACCAGTCGCGTCACATTGCTTGCAAACCATTGATGCCTAAAGCACCTGCAAAAAATCTGCTGAATACCTAAGCCCTTATTGGGAAAGTATCTTAGCCTCTGATGCACATAAAAAACCTGAAATAAGTTGCATTTAAACCCTAAGACCCTCATCTTGCATTAGAATGTGTTCATTCAGCTGTAACATACCCACATTTTTGTGTAAAAAGCAAAAATCTCAAGAGCCTGAATGCAGCGTATACAGTATGTGTCTCCAGGCACCAAAGGTCAAACAACATATACGAGCCATCAGGCTAAAATGGGTTAATGCGCGGTATTATACGTTGTTTTATGAGGAATGACACAATATGGGCAGGCAGTACAGTATACTGTCTTTGTTGTGAACAGATGAAGAGGGGATATGTAATGGATGCCAGCTAGTTCGGCTCAGAGTTTGAATGTAGAATATGGGTCAGCTTTTTTCCCCTTTTCTTTTCTGCTCAGCTTATTTACTTCTTATTAATACGCATGTCAGATCAATGCGTTATCAAGTGGCGCTCATATCATGCCATTAAACCCATGTTTCATGTTTTTTTTTAGGTTCAAGGTTTTCGCTGATTTTGAGTCTTACATTGAATGTCAGGAGAAAGTGAATGTCCTCTACCAGGTAACTCAACTGTGTGTGTGTGTGTGTGTGTGTGTGTGTGTGTGTGTGTGTGTGTGTGTGTGTGTGTGTGTGTGTGTGTGTGTGTGTGTGTGTGTGTGTGTGTGTGTGTGTGTGTGTGTGTGTGTGTGTGTGTGTGTGCGCGCGCGTATGTGCGTGCACTTACGTGTGCGTGTGTATGTGTGTGCGTATGTGTGTGTGCGCGTGCATGCGTTTTGATTAAAAGAAATAACCATCTGTGAACCCACGTACCCTCAGGATCCAAAAGAATGGACCAGGATGGTGATCAAGAACATTGCCGCCTCCGGAAAGTTCTCCAGCGATCGCACCATCACCGATTACGCCAGGGAGATCTGGGGGGTGGAACCCACCGACCTGAAGATCCCTCCCCCTAGTGAGCCTCGCGAAGCCATCGAGGAAGCAGCGCGGGCCCTGAAGCTGGACCAGTAGACTCCCATCCACCCTCCCCATAGAGTGCCTAAGTCTCCGCCCACTTCCGGACCCTTCACAAGGGCTGAGAAGTCAAACATTTTGTCTGGGATCTAATGGACAAATCAAAAATACAGTATCTTATGATCCACTTCGCCTTTTTCCCTGGATCACACACACAATTAATGACAGCCAATTGTGTGATTGCCGACTTTACAAGCAATCTGTGGGTTGTGTGCTTGCAAAAATATGTAATTATTTGGACTACACAAGAGAGGTCAAATATCTGATGTGCTGAGCTGGACACAGTGGCCACAATTGGGTTGGCTGCCTGACTTCAGCCTTGCACAAAGCGCAAAGTAACTTTTGTTGCCTGCCAAAAAGGAATGGTCTTCTGAAGCTAATCCAATTTTTTTACAAGCCACTGCTATCATAAATGAAATCCAGGGCACATGTCAAGGAGAATCTGGATTTTAGCTTGACCCTTTCCATTCACTTCTCATTCAAAATGTTGGCAAGATATGACCCATGGTCCCGAAGTAGAAGGGCGTGACTTTAGGCACTCTATTCCACAGCAGTGTACCCATGACCTTCTGTTACCATATAACCACAAGAAAGCAAAAACGTCCTGCTATACTAAAATGTAGAACCAAGCACACAGTCTCTTTTTTGTTTCTTTTGAAAAAGTTTTAATGCTAGAGTCACTGAGTCTTAGCGCCTGTAATACACTGTATGTTCCTATACCCTGAATTTGGATGATGGTAGCAATTGCTGTAACCTCTGTGTAGTGGTTGAGTATCTTGTCATGAAACACTGACTGACTGTTAGTCACACTCTATTCAAAGACCATTGACTACTGAAGTATCGCCCTCAGAAGCATCCCCTTGTCTTGTTCTGTGGGCTTACTAGGAGACTAACTTGACTATTGCCAGATAAATGTAATGTAGATCCACATATTAATTTGGGATTGCACTTAATGAGAAGGATTTTAAAGGAGCAAGAGATGATTCAATAACACAGTTGAAGTGGCTAAATCAATGTCAAAGCATGAATCTTCACTGTTGATCCACCATTGTTGTCTGAATTCACCAAAAAATCACCTATGTAGAATCCTGCTCGTTACCAATTATTTTTTGCTCTCTTGAAGTCTTCCCACCCGGTCGATCCCAGATGGATGTATGGAGCTCCGTGGAATACCATATGGAGTCAGGGTTGCCAGGTTGGGCTGTTTCCTACCCAGTTGGACTGATTGAATGTCAATCTGCAGGTTAAAAAAAACGCATTGGGTGGGTTTTTCTATATGCCCATATAAATCAATAGATTTTAGTCTAAAGTGTACAGGATTTAGAGGCTCCAGCTGGTTTGCGAAAATTATTGATCTGGAAATCTACAGTCACATCTGGCAACCCTTTATGGAACTTGCAGAACTGATCTAGCAAGCATCAGGAGAAGACCAACCACCTTATCTCATGGCTGATCTTTTCAGAAAACCTTGTTCTCTTATTACCTTTATTACCTTTATTAACTTGTTACTGGTATACAATCTTCAATTCTGTGCACTGCTGGGCACATGTTTGCACAAATATTGGTACATTCCATCGTTTTCACCTCTCACAATTCTTTCAACACCAAAATAAGTCTTACCACACATGCTTAACAGAGAATTATTTGATAACTGGCCTGGCTTTCACAAGTCAGAATGCACATAACTTTTACATCAAGTGCCTAATATTGTTCATTTATCTTAGATTGTTCAGCCTAAACCCTTCATCTTGCAAAAATAAAAGCAACATTTAACAACATTTCAGCTGACCTCTTTATTTAAAATGTCTGAAACTATTGGTTGTTCCTTAGACATCCAGGAGAAAGGATTGAAATCTCCTAAAGTGACTGTTTTATAGGGGAAGGGGGTGTCGATTTTGTTCAACCATTGTTTTTCTGCAAAGTTCTGAAGGCCATAGCGTAGCAGCTGTATGCCTTCAAGGTTTACATTTGGTATGCTGATGCTGGAATAGTTATAGTGTTCAGCAATTTTGTGCTTGTTCTAGGCATTCCCACATCTTCACAATAGTCCCTCAAAGTTGATCACCATTTTATTGGAGTATTTCGGTCTGCTCTGTTGCCTTCTGAGCACATATGTGTGCTCAAATAGGCTCAGGGTGTTTTGCTCTTACTAGCATTACTAGAAACACTTTCATATAAGTCATTCATCATAGAAATACCTTGTGGGAATGTAGCCTACTCATATTTTCACTCCACAATCTCTACTTTTGAAGATATACGTTTTACTACTTTTATGCCCCTGTTTTTATTTTTATTTTATTTTACTTCTTACACAGGTCTAGGGACAATGGCACCATTGAAATAAATGTCTTTGGAGCTAATTTTTGTTTTAACCACCGGAGCTGCGTAAAAAACACTGCCAATGGTAATGGTTTCTTTATGTATGGCATAAAAGAAGTTAAATTAGGCAACCTATAATGGCATTTAAAACATTATTGTTGGATTGTAGTAATCTGGGTTTTTTCCGTAGCTCACAAAATGTTGGTAGTCAGGGGAAACCAAGTAGCACAGCACTATGTGCAACATCACTCACCCTATCTACCAGCCATTCTCAAACTTCAGAAGACCAAGGCCCACTTTGAAATGTGAAAAAATTCTGGGGCCCACCCCAATATAATATAATATAATATGATATGATATGATATGATATGATATGATATAATAGGCCTATAGGCTAATATAATATAATATAAATCAGTTATTAGTAATTTCTATGCATGTGTGTGTGGTTTTCTGAAAGGGAAACAAATGATAGGCCTAACGGATAAAATTACTCCTAAATACTGAATATGAAATTAACAAGAAACAAGCCAGCATTCAGGCTCAGAGAAATATGCATTAGTCTTGACATAGCCTATGTGAGCCTATGTGATTATCTAACCAACATTTGAGGATAATTTTTCCAGGATAATTTTTTTTTTTGAGAATCGCTGCCCTAAAGCATTACGCATGCAAACAGTAAAGTAACTGCAAACACACACACACACACACACACACACACACACACACACACACACACACACACACACACACACACACACACACACACACACACACAACCCCTTACTTCAACAGATTATTAACTATGAAATGAGATAGGCAATCAATCGTGTAGTACCACAGTGAGCAGATAAGAAAAATACCATTCCCTTACCTTAGAAATGTCTTTAGGCGAGAAATGGGAATTTCGTCCTAACCCGAGGCACATGCCCAGTCGGCTGTTGGGCGATGATGCATGAAAGATCAGAGCATATTGTTTCAGTCATTGATTGTGCCGATTTATTTAGTTATTTCTCCTTTATTTTACTAGGGTAGTGACATTGAGGCAACTGCCTTTTTTCCAAGTGAGAACTAGCCAAGAAAGCAGCAAAGATGCAAAACGCACTACATAGGACACACATACATAAAGGCACATAAAGACAAAACGGACATCTCACAAAAGACAGCACAGAATAATAGGTCTGTTATTGTTTGTGTACTGTCTATTCGTTTGGCAGTATTGTGATGGAAAATGTAGGCCTATTGTTGTTCATTTTAATGTGGTGATTTTGGTGATGAAGGGCACATAAAAAGTTAAGCTGCATATAAAAAGAAAAAGTAGGCCTATATAAAACTGTTACACGTATACTGAATAGGCTAAGTAAGAAAGTTGAACAGGCCTACTTTGTCAACTTGGTGCTGACAATGTGGCTTTGCGAAAGGATGAAAAGACACTGTGCAAACAGTGTAAGATTCTGCCAAACACAAGACACTTTGGTCAGAGACATCTAGAAATGTGTTGCAAAACATGACCACAACCCAATGCCATCTAAATTGTTAGATTTGTGTAAAGGCCTCATGCTGACAGGTCTAATTTAGTTCAAGGTTTATTTGACAGGGACAGTGCACAAACATTGAGCACAACATCAAGGCTATTTATCATCTGTAGTCCCCAGCCAAATGATGAGGTTAAGTTTAAAAAGGATGATTAGATAGGCCTAATGATATTAAAATAACAACAATACATGCTATGATGGGATTAAGGCGGTGTTTCCCAACCTCTTTTGTCTTGTGTAGCCCCAAGCCTTTTCAGTGTGCCATGAGTACCCCCAAGTCAAGTTCTATATCGCTTTCTCTATCCCAATGTAAATAAGCTCCAAATATTTGTTAAAATTACATTTCCCCCCAAGCCCCAAGCCTTTTCCGTTTGCCATGAGTACCCCCAAGTCAAGTTCTATAGGCCTATCGCTTTCTCTATCCATATGTAAATAAGCTCCAAATATTTGTTAAAATTACATTTTCCAAGTACCCCCTGCAGTGTGCTCGCCCTAGTGGTTCACGTAGGCTACCCCTGGTTGGGAAACACTGGATTAAGGGCACAAAAACACGACAGAAGATCAATGACTAAAATGTACAGTGTTGCTCTGTTTTTAACCATTAACACCTGATTTTAAAAGTAGGCTACTGTGCGAGTGCAATGAGTTGCAACCAGCAGCACGTATAGGCCTAGGCTAAGTCTGGGCTTTTTTCTGACCAACTGTGCAGGGGAACACAAGTGTGCTGCGAGAGATCTGGTGTGTCGTAAAAAAAAATAGGCTATAGAATGACTAGCCTACATTGTTCATTAGGCATTGGAGTGTTATTTTTCATGTTTTTGTTATTTTATCTCTGTTACTTTTTAATAATTTAATAATTAGGCCAATATAGGCCTACATGCCTGTTGTTTGCTTAATGCCCAGTAGCCCATGCTAGAGAGAAAGAAACCAAGAGAACATTGCCTTAAAAGGAATTCAAATAAGTACAATGACAAACATGATTTCTATTGTAAAAGTTCCCTGACATCACGAAAGACGCTGATTGGATGAGGAAAGGGAACATGCTAGAAGGGCCCCTTGGGTGATAAAAAGAGAGACGTGATGTCCCTTGTCTTGGGTGTGCTGCTGGAAGCATCTCAGTGGGCTTTCCTCGGCCTACTTGCTGTGGGTGTGCTACTTGAAGCACCTCTGGTTTGCAACTCTGTGTGTTGTCTGTCTTTTGCGGTGGCTGTTAGCAGAAAATTGGTATCGAGACTTGACTGCTTTACCAGGTAGGCTATTCTTTTATGCATCTTGTGCAAACACAGCTTTATCAACGAGTCAGATTTGTCAACGTTTATTCTTTATTCCTTTAGGCCCTATTCTGATTAAATTTAACCTGATTGACGGTTTTACATGTTACCAACAAATTCTTCGACATAGACCTAAACCATGTAGGCCTATTTGGTGACAGTGATATGAGTAATAGACGTGCGAAAATTTGATTTCAAAGATGGGGGCGCAATTGGTCAAATCATCCCCCCACTTCTGTTTTGGGTGAAGCTTTTGCTCTCCCATCAATGTAGGCATACTGCAATACATTTCTAAAGAATTAACAAAATATTGACAGTGTAATCATGTAGGCCTACAGGGTTTGCCTTTATTTTTAGACTACTTTCGCGTTTACGTCCATTGCGAAAGGGTGAGGTTTGTCAGATTTGCTTTCATTTTTACTTTCGTTTTTACTGTCAAAGCACCGCCCGGATTTGCGCTTGTTTTGATGTAAAAGTTAGGAGATCGGGTGTGCAACTTGAATTGGGTGCCTGCCTTTTGAAAACCAAAGATAAGCCTCTGATAAAGCAAATTGATGTGAAGGATTTGTGAGTTTACATGGCCATTCAGAAGATTAAAGCTATTTTGTCCTCTTGCAGCCCAGTTGGTGAATTCCTCTTGCAATGGCGAGTGCTGGCCACCAGGTGTGGGTTGGCTTCATTGATGGCCTTCCAGTGGTGGGATCTGTGAAAGAGGCTGTGGAGTGGGTTCTGGCTGTAGCTGCTGATGATTCACTTAAGGCAAAGCTGAAACTAGACGCCATCAATGGAAGACTCCCACAGAAGAGCAGATATGATAAGTACTCGCGGAGTTCGTCAGGATATGCTTCTGACAGCACCTGGGCTGGATATTCCTCTGACAGCTCTACATCATCTGGATTCTCTTCAGGCAAACCAGCCAGGCACGACACAAAGTATGAGCTGAAATGTATGTATAGCCTATTTCGTTTCATATTCATACCTAAATTAAACTGTATATCCATAATACAACGTACAGCTGCTTATTTACATGCTGTGACAGCAGTGTAATCTGCACATTAGATATGCATTGTTTGGTAGATAGCCTATCTGAAAATGTTTAATGATGTTTCTCCCAGGTGTTCCTGACGTGAACCTGAAGGCCTACATCACAGAAGTAGCAAAAGGAACGAAAAGCCAGCAGACAGGGAAACCACCAGTGAAATCTAAAACGGATCAGAAGAAATTGCAAGAGATTCGGGATATGACACTGCGGAAGATCCAACGTATCAACCAGAATTTCGAATTCAACAACCCTCTTGTTGATGATGGTAAAAGGGCCAGAAGGGGAGAGCATGTTATCAACAATGATGTAATTTCATTTTACTACAAAACTGTAGATGATTTCATGAAGGAAACCTTCTATATGCCAAACACACTTGGGATTGAGTCTCCCCTTGATAATAACACAAGTGAAGCCATTCAAACTGAGTTGGTAGTGCATTTTGATGAAGATGAGCTGTACATCAATGCTAATGCACTGATATATGGTGAGTACAGTCGAGTGCTGAAGCAGGCCCTTAAAAGTTGGCTGTTAGCACCAAGCCAGGAACTTGTTGGGCCTGTGAACCGCATTGTACAGATCATGAATGAGGAGGAGGCTTATGTTGATCCGCTGGCAAGGGACAAATATATTAGGAATCAGAATGCCAGACGAGTTCGTGTTGAGACTATCAGAGGACGGGTGGTAGATATGTTAACCAACTGGCTGCAATATTTTCAGGCCGCTAAAACTGGAATCGACGCCATACATGCCCGCAGGTAGTGAGTTGGCCTGGCCTTAATGATAAACAAGGGATAGCCTCAAGGATAAATGCCTCTGCAAAGAATGGAATTTTAACCAAGCAATTTCTTTGTGGACTCATGACTTGTGTTTCTTACTGAATTGTTTGCTTAATAGGACAGCAGAGGACAAGGCTGCATGTCAAGTTCAATAAACATAGAATAAACCTTGTCCTTGTCATGCCAATTGTGTTTACAAATTGTTGATTATACCTGGCAAGCTTCACTTAATAAATTAAGTCTTTGTAGAACACAAATAATTCAGTGGAGTTGTGTGGCTTTGTGAGAATGACATCTATTTTTTATTTTTATTTTTTAATGATTTGTTGGGGGGGCTTTTGGCCTTTATTATTATAGGACAGTGTGAGAGTAGACCGGAAATGGTTGGGAGAGAGAGACGGTGCAGGATCAGGAAACGACCCCGGCCGGACTCGAACTGGTGTCACCGCGGGCAATGTAAGCCCAAATGTGGGGGGCTTAACGCGCTGCGCCACAGCACCCCCCTGGATGACACTTATTTGATATAACTTGTTGGTAATATGGAGGAGGAAATATTGGGCAGGTGGTCTGCCTGCTGTCCCTTTTGCAGAAAAAAGTATATTTCTAAATATACGCATCATGTGCCAATATATTTTCATGAACAATCATATAATGTGAACATTTCAGAGTAATATATTTGCATATACATAACATACAGTACTTATAACTGTATGGAAGTGTTGTCTGTCTTGTATTACTGTTCTGTTTCTTTCATATATTGAACAAATATATGTAGATATACTTTAAAAAAGAGGATGGTAATACCGGTACATCAAATCAGTCAAACGAATAGGATGGCGTATGGATTAGAATGCACTTCATGGTGATTGGTTGATCAGTCTTCGTAGAGCCTAAGTCATGCCCTTCCATGGGACACATAACATTATATTTTATTATAAGCTTTAAGTACAGAGTATTGTTTACATTGGAGCAGTGAGAGCTTAGGTGCCTTGCTCAAGGGCACCTCAGCGATGGAGTGAGATACACAGTGGAAGAGTGGGATTTGAAATGGCAACACTCTGATCTAAAACCATCTCCCTAACCACTACGACACAGCTACACAGAGTGTTCATAAAACAAATATTCGATCGCGAGTCCCATGCAACGACATGATAGGCTCCCTATTTTAAAAAAGCCCTATGAGTTGTTATTACCTGTGTCTTGAATTTGCACGCCACATTTCCTATCATGGTTATATCTAAATGCCAGATGGTGATTGGTGCCTTGACATAGTGGTGTCATCAGGGCCACTGACAGCTATGGGCCCGGGACAAAGTCATCTGAAAGGGCCCGCCTCCTAATACATACAATGTAATGAGGACCAAATTCTGGGCCCGCTCTCTATCTGGGCCGGGGAAAATTGATCCCTTTGTCCCAACCTGTGAGCCAACCTGTTTCTGGTACGAAGCTGGGCTTGCATGGTCACGTCCACCAAACTTTTTCAGGCATCTCAAAAGCATTACCAAGGTAAGCCAACCTTTTACATTAGGCCTACATTACATTATATTACACTTATCTGACGCTTTTATCCAAAGCTACTTATCATTTTGATGTACAGGGTATTGGTTACAGTCCCTGGTGCTGTGTGGGGTTAGGTGCCTTGCTTGAGGGCACCTCAGCTATGCTGCCATACCAAACAAGAACAGAGTAACTATGCTTCCTGGCAAACCGAGGGAAAAAAGGCTTTAAAGCTTCCTTCTCGTCCAGACAACTGTGTTGTAGGTAAAGTGGTGGTGACACTTCCATGTTATACTTTACAGGATAACTTCTGCCAATTTCAATATGCAGTTGTAATGCTCACACTGCCCTGGACTTGTCAGTACCTGAGGTCCACCGTCGTCGTCCCCCCACCCCCCCACCCTTAGCATCACCAGGTACTGACAAGGCAAGGGTAGCATGAGCAATAAAACAGCATATTGAAATTGACAGAAGTTATCCTTTAAGATGGAAATTTATGCGCACAAAAAAACTTTTTAAAAAGTGGTTTCTGCATTCTTGCTGGTATAAATACCTGTTCCTGGACCACTGCTTAAATGATAAGTGCAGTGACTACAAGTCACTTACTGTGTTTTAGCTTGTAACACGTAATCTCTTAAAACCATATGTACTGTAGAACCGCAGTAACATTCATTTTTGTAGTTAGGCCTACTTTCTCTAAAACGGGACAAAGTTGGACCAACATTTTTAGGCACAAGATAAAGGAGGCATTATAAAGCCCATTTCCAGTCTAAACTCAATTTCGACCAGATATGGAGTTACTGCGTTCTTATTTGGTACAGCAGTATGAGAGAAGGGGTGGAAGGGTATAATTGGAAACTGATACTTTCTGTTTTAAAGCTGAGTGTGTGTGTGTGCGTGCGTGCGTGCGTGTGTGTGTGTGTGTGTGTGTGTGTGTGTGTGTGTGTGTGTGTGTGTGTGTGTGTGTGTGTGTGTGTGTGTGTGTGTGTGTATGTGTGTATTGGGAGGGAGAAGGGGAATTCTGACCTGAACTTCCTGAAAGCAAATTGATAACCTATTAGCTTCAATTTACACCTTCCACATGAACAAACCAATTAAGCATCCAACAGTTCACTGTTGAAGAGCTTGTGAGGAAAGCAAATTGACGTGAAGGATATGTGAGTTTAAATGTGGCAATTTGGGAAACATAAACTGTTTTGTTTCTTAACCCAGTCCAGTTGAATTCCTCCTGCAATAACTGCCATGGCAAGCGCTGAACACCAGGTGTGGTTTGGCTTTCTCGATGGCCTCGTTCCAGTGGTGGGATCTGTGAAAGAGGCTGTGGAGTGGGTTCTGGCTGTGGCTGCTGATGACTTGGATCTGGCAAAGCTGAACCTAGACGCCATCAAATAGCAGGGCTGGACTGGGACAACAAAATGGCCCGGGCATTTTTTGCCTCAGACCGGCCCCACATACCGATAATTAGCGGAGCGCCGCCATTAAATTGACGTAACTAATGTCTTCTAACGGAAAAATCCCTCTCTTTCAGGTACCAAAAAACTCCACTATACGTGCAGTGATCTCACGTTCAATTGTTTATGTAAAATGAATCTATGAATTGGTCATGTAAGCTGGCAGAAAACCTGGAAGTTGAGAGAAGAGAGCCCCTAACAGATGGGGATGAACTGCCCTTATCTGCACCCTTCAGTCAAGTCAGCTCCTTGGACACACACAAAGAGAGGGGGGCACATACTTATTCTAATGTTAGGCACATACTGTAGACCTTCACTATTGGGTTTGGAGTGTCTTGCTTCAGATAGTGGTTTAAAAAGGTTTGCAATGTACAGTCTGGGAGGCAAAAATATTTAACTTCTGCCTCAACAGTCTGGCTTGACAAGACAAGAACAGAGGGATAAATTATTAACTACAAATAATACAATACTTAAACTTAATATTCAAATGTATATTTATTGGTATTCAGGTGTAAAGAAATCCTGCACACTGTCCATTCCTACAACAAACTTTTTCTGAAGAAGTTCAGATCACAGAAATGTTGTATTTAAGTTTGTTGGTGGAATGGACAGTGTTCAGGATTTCTTTACACTTGAATGACAACCCCACCAGCCCAACCACAGAGGTGTGTTCTTGAAATATTTATTGGTAGTAACAATAATATGCTTAGTGGCTACTCACTGGCTACTCTACAGAATCACAGACAGCACCATTCCACCACAAAGACAGCAATTAGCACATGCCTGTGAATATTTTGGCCTTAAAAATGAGCAGAATGTACAGGAGGAATATAAAATGAAGTCTCAGGAATTAACCATAAGGTTTACCATTAATCTCCATTTAGCCTATCATAACAAATCTATATATTTATCACATGGACTATAGAGCATAGGCATATACTTACAAATCTTCATTGGTACACATTCAATTTGGAAAAGGAAAACCAAAAGAATGAAATACAGTGCATTGTCTCTGAGACTTTGTCTTCCTCAGGATAGGCCTATAAAAGCACACATCTGCTTCTATGTGTTAGTGTTGTCGTAATGTAGGCTACATGGCAACTGAATATCATGCATACCACTGGAAAGAGGAGAATGTAAGCTTTCGAATGGTACCCCACATGTGCCAGTTCACAGCCATGATGTCTATACAAACATGCATCAAAGAGTGTGTGTGGGGAAAACGATGTTTTGTTGAACCGCTATTAGCGATTTCGTTCGCTATTACGCGTTTTTTTCGGGGCTTGAGTCTATTATATCTGAGGGAGCTCAGATATATTTTCAGATATATTTTCATTTCAGAATCATATTTTCATATTTCTGGCAAATGCCACCCCCTAGAACTGCCCTGGCCGAGGGCTGTCCACATGACATCGTGGGCCGCCGGTCTCTTTTGTAAAAAAAAAAAAAAAAAACTTTTTTTTTTTTTTTTTTTTTAAAGAGGGGCATCGGCCCTCGAGGGGCGTCGGCCCACCGGGAAAATGCCCGGTATGCCATACTGCCAGTCCACCCCTGCCATCAATGGGAGGATGGCAAAGATGAGCACTCGCAGAGTTCATCAGGATATGGTTCTGACACCTCCATATCTCCTGGGTCTTCCCCAGTCAAATCAGCCAGGCACGACGAATATGAGCTGAAAAGTATGTATATCTCATTTCATATTCATACCTGGGTTATATATATACATATAGGTTACAACTTAGGCCTGCTTAGGCCTACTAACATATGTCACATATATGCAACATATCCTGCCAGGTGTTCCTGATGTGGACCTGAAGGACTACATCATAGAAGTACCAAAGGGAAAGAAAAGCAAGCAGAGAGCCACTAGTGAAATCTAAAACTGATACGAAGAAACTGCAAGAGATTTGAGATACGACACTGCAGGAGATCCAGAAGATCAACAAGAATTTCAAATTCAACAAACCGCTTGCTGATGATGCTAGAAGGTCCAGAAGGGGAGAGCATGTTATCAACAATGATGTCATTTCATTTTACCACAAAACTGTAGATGATTTTATGAAGGAAGCCTACCATATTCCAAACACACTTGGTACTGAGTCTCCCCTTGATAGTGACACACGTGCAGACATTCAGAATGAATTGGTAGTGCATTTTGATGAAGATGTAGAGTATATCAATGCTAATGCACTGATTTATGGTTTGTACTGTTGGGAGCTGAAGCAGGCCCTTAAACGTTGGCTGGCAGCACCAACCCAGGAAGTTGTTGAGGATGTGACTCGCAGTACGGATCATGAATGAGAAGGAGGCTTATGTTGATCCGATGGCAAGGGACAAATATATTGGGAATCAGAAATCAAGACAAGATCATTTTGAGACTATCAGAGGACGGGTGGCAAATATGTTTACCAACTGGCGGCAATATTTTCTGGGTGCTAAAACTGAAATTGACTATATATTTGACAAAAGGCAGTGAGTTGGACTCAATGATAAATAGCCTAAGGGATATAGGATAAATGCCTCAGCAAATAATTTGCCAAGAATATTATTTCAACCAAGCCATTTCTTTGTGCACTTCCTACTTGGTTTTCTAACTAACTACATTATATTATGTTGCTTGTTGTTAAATTGAATCTTCATAAGAGAATGCACATCCCACCTCTCTTAGGTGCAGGACAAATGCACAACTGATAGTGGAAAATTTTGAAGTCTGCACACTGTAGCTCCGCTTTGAAATTGATTTAGGTCATACAACGATTCGACCCAACCGGGTCTTCATCAGGCACATGTTGTTAAATTGAATAAACATAGTAAGCCATGTCTTTGTCATGTCAGTTATGTTTACAGTTTGTTGATTATGCCTGGCTAACTACACTTCATTAATAAAGTCTTTATAGGACATAAATAATAAAATTGTGTTGTGTGGATTTGTGTTGTGTTGTGTGGATTGTGAAGGTTTTTTGTCGCCACTGGAAGACATACCTCATCACCGATGTCTCTGAATTGTGGGGTCCCCCAGGAAAAGAGAGGAGAGACAAAAGATTGCTACTATCCTTGAAACGAAGGGACTGAAAGCAAGGGAAACAGTTACAAATCTTGGGGTCCTCATTGACAGTGACCTAAACTTCAACAGTCACATGAAAGCTATTACTAAGTCTGCATTTTATCACATAAAAAACGTCTCTAAATTTAGGGGCCTTATGTCTAAACATGATCTGGAGAAGCTAATACATGCCTTCATTCCTAGTAAGGTTGATTACTGTAACAGTCCTTTTACTGGCCTCCCCAAAAAGACCATTAAACAGCTTCAACTTGTACAAAATGCAGCAGCAAGGGTTCTTACAAAAACAAGGAAGTTCGACCACATTACTCCAATTTTAAGATCGCTGCATTGGCTCCCAGTAAGCTACAGAATAGATTTTAAGGCAATGCTACGTGTGTTTAAATCATTAAATGGAATGGGACCCACATATCTACTGGATATGTTTCAGCTGTATGCACCAACCAGGTCACTAAGGTCAACAGAGAAGAATTTGCTGGTGATTCCAAAAGTCAAAACAAAGTGTGGAGAGGCAGCCTTTAGCTTCTATGCTTCAAAGCTTTGGAACCAGCTTCCAGATGACGTAAAAAATGCACCCACTATTGATAGCTTTAAATCTAGACTCAAGACAAAGCTGTTCTCAGATGCTTTCCCCTAGCTTAAGTTACATATCATTCTTATTTTTTTTATTATTATTATTATTTTTATTTTTATGTTTATTTATTTATTTAATTTATTTTATTATTATTTTTACCTTATGTTTTATCTTAATGTTTTAAATGTTTTTTGACTCCAATTTATTTCCTTCTTTCTTCCCTGTTTCCTTTCATTTACATTTGTTAACTTTGTGAAGCACATTGAGTTGCACCTGTGTATGAAATGCGCTATATAAATAAACTTGCCTTGCCTTGCCTTGGATTTGTGAGGATGACATCCTGTAACTGGTTAATAATATGGTAAGCCAAATAAATAAGAGAATCTACCCTATGGGCCATTTTCGGGCCAGTAGTCGGCCTGCTGTCCATCGTGCAGCAAAGTATATTGCTAAACATATCACGTGCTGGTATATTTTGAGCAATCATATACTGTGACATTTTAGTAAAATATTTGCACATAGTACATAACATGTGTCCCATACACTGTATGGAAGTGCCGCTTGTCTACTACTGCACTGTATCGTATATATATATGAACTTTATATATGAACTTTATTACAGGCTCTAGGCCCAATAGGAAGACACACATCATATTATACATAAAAAAAAACAATAACATATAAAATAGAAACAATAGACTTACAAATATAGATATAGGCCTACTGAGATAGCCGATACTAAGATGATAGTAATACATCAGTCAAACTAATAGGATGGCATATAGAATGCACTTCATGGTGATT
>NC_085875.1:38231239-38238739 GCF_034702125.1 Engraulis encrasicolus
GGACTCAGGTCTTGGGTCTCCTGCGTCGTCAGGCTTGGAGGGAGCGGACTCTCTGTCTGACATGTCTCTCTCTGCTAACAGAGTGTTCAGGTATTCTTTGTACGGTTGGTAGTGAACTTCATCTCCTGTCTCCGAGGAGGAATCGTTCAGGTCAGGAACCTCTTTTCTTTGTATTGTTTGTCTGTGTTTGGTTCGAGCTGAGCGGGTTCTATGGCGAACCGGAGCTTCGGCATAGGCCTGCTCATCAGGCATCCTCACAGACTCCCCAATAGGTAAGAGATGGTCGCGATGGAGGGTCCTGGGCTTACCTCCCCCTTCAGGTCTGACACGGTAGACAGGTAAATTCGGCAACTTTCCCACCACCACATGCGGTGTAGAATTCCACCTGCTCTCGAGCTTGTGTTTCCCTTTGAGTCCCAAATTCTTCAACAGAACACGGTCTCCCTCTTGAATATTCTGAAATGTAATCTTCTGGTCATAGGCTCTCTTGTTGCGCAAGTGCGTCTTCTCTGCAGCTTGACTGGCCAGCTGGTAAGCCCTTTGCAGATCACGCTTCAAGTTCCCAACATACTGGTAGTGGTTTCTCTCCTCACCCCCATCAATTGATGCTCCAAAGCACAGGTCTATGGGCAGTCTGGCCTCCCTGCCAAACATCAAGTAATAGGGGGAGAACCCCGTCGCATCACTCTTAGTGCTGTTGTATGCGTGCACTAGGGAAGCCACATGCTGACTCCAGGATCTTTTCTTCTCTTGGCCTAGCGTACCTAGCATGGAGAGCAGCGTGCGGTTGAAGCGTTCCGGCTGGGGATCCCCTTGGGGATGATAGGGAGTCGTTCTTGACTTCCTAACCCCCAAGGTTGAAAGGAGCTCTTTTATCAGTCTTGACTCAAAGTCTCTTCCTTGATCGGAATGAATTCTTGCTGGCAATCCGTAGTGTACAAAATACTTCTCAAACAGGATCTTTGCTACTGTCAATGCTTTCTGATTCCTGGAGGGGAACGCTTGAGCGTATCTGGTGAAATGATCAGTTACGATCAGTACATTGCTTATGCCTCTGGAGTCCGCCTCCATGGACAAGAAGTCGATGCATACTAAGTCCATGGGGCCGCTGCTAACAATGTGATGTAAGGGTGCAGCCCGTTTGCAAGGTGTTTTACGGGTCACACATAGCCCACAGTCCTTAACATATTCCTCTACAACATGAGCCATCTTAGGCCAGTAGAATCTTGTTCTCAATAGCTCAGTGATTCTTTCTGCCCCCAAGTGGCCCATATCGTCATGTAGGGAGTACAGCACCTGTTCTCTGAATTCAGCAGGCAATACTAACTGAAGCGCCTCCTCTCCCACTTTCTTTCTCCTTCGGAACAGAAGTCCACCTCGGATTACCAATCTGCCAACTTCCCGCTTTATCACCCGCATGTCAGGGTCTGATTCTTGATGCTTTGGCCACACTCCCTTCTTCAATGCCTCCATCACTGGTCCAATCACAGCATCCCTCTTTTGGGCCGTCATCAAATCCGCTTTGGACAGTTGCTCCAGAGGGCCCAGCTGCAACTGGGATGGGAAAGCATAGGCATCTGGGATGCAGGCTGGTGAGGCCCCTAATGGGTCAATGTATCTAATGTCATCCCTCGGGAATGCACTGACCCGTTGACACAGTGATTTCACCACATTTTGAGACAGGCTGTCCCATCCCCCAGTGTGGTCCGTGTCTGCTAGGTTGCGGGACAGTAGGTCAACATCAATGTGGGCTTTACCAGGCCTGTACTGTACATCAAAGTCATAGGTGGCAAGGGCTGCGAGCCACCGATGACCTGTGGCGTTGAGCTTAGCGGTGGTGAGTACATAGGTCAATGGGTTATTGTCCGTGCGGACTGTAAACTTAACCCCATAGAGATAGTCATGGAATTTATCTACGACAGCCCATTTCAAGGCCAAGAATTCTAGCTGATGCACCGCATATCGCTGTTCTGAGGAGCTCAACTTCCTACTGGCAAAAGCCACAGGTCTTAGTCCTTCTGGATGCTCCTGATAGAGCACTGCCCCCAGGCCCTTGAAACTGGCATCAGTATGAAGAATGTATGGCTTTGTGGGATCAGCAAATGCCAACACAGGGGCATTGGTCAGACACTGAATGATGCTTCGGAAAGCCTGCTCGCAAGACTGGTCCCATCTTTCGTTGAAGGGCTCAGATTCTTTAAAGTAGGCTTTGGTTTTGTCTATGGTCGGTCGCCTAGCATGCCGTGTGGGTAAATAACCCTTAGTTAACTCTGTCAGGGGCCTGACGATGGAGGAGTAGTTGGCTATGAACCGTCGATAATACCCACAGAACCCAAGAAAAGACCTTAAGGACTTGAGGTCTGTGGGTTTTGGCCACTTGGCTACAGCCTCAAGTTTTTCAGGGTCTGTGGCAACACCATTGGCAGACACTATGTGCCCGACGTATTTCACTTTTGGCTGACAAAACTGACATTTGTCGAGGGACAGTTTCAGTCCTACCTCCTCCAGTCTGTCCAGCACTCGCATTAGACGCTCTTCGTGTTCTTCAAGGGAGCGTCCAAAGACTATCAAATCATCTAAGTAGACCAGGACCTGGAGAAGATTCATGTCCCCTACTGCTTTCTCCATAAGTCTTTGGAACGTAGCTGGAGCTCCAGTTATGCCTTGAGGCATTCTTTCAAATTGAAAAAATCCAAGGGGACAAATGAAGGCAGTCTTTTCCTTGTCTTTGTCTGCCATGGCGATCTGATAATAGCCACTCCGTAAGTCTAGAACAGAGAACCACTTGCTGCCTGATAAGCAGTCCAACGCATCGTCTATACGGGGAGTTGTGTACTGATCAGGCACGGTACGGCGATTAAGGGTCCGGTAGTCAATGCACATCCGAATTCGCCCATTCTTCTTTCTGGCAATCACAATCGGGGATGCATATGGACTGCGTGACTCCTTAATGATCCCAGCCTGTACCAACTCCTGCAAGTGTTTTCGAACATCATCAATATCAGCTGGAGCCAGGCGTCTTGAGCGTTCTCTGAAGGGCCTTGGGTCTGACAACCGGATATTATGCTCTACATCTTTGGCCAGGCCAACATCCCACTCATGTAAGGAAAACACCCCAGCCCTTTCGCACAACTTTCTTTGGAGCCGCTCCTTCCATGGTAGAGGGATGGGGGAATCTCCAAAGTTGATTAACTGTGGATCCAGCCTGGTAGGAACAGTATCTGTCCTTGGAGATGGCGTGACTGGATCGGCATGGCACAGCTGACCCAAAACAGCCCCCACTGGAATGACTGCATTCCTCTGTGAAGCATTTTGGATAAGCACAGTCAACTGGTCATCCTTCAAGGCTGTACTGGGCAAGACCATAGGCTGCAGGAGGACTCCAGAGGGTAATGGGACATTGGGGGATGCTTCGACCATCAACATATCTCTAGCGAGTGGTTTCTTCAACTGCACCTCCCCGATAGCCATACATTCACCCCCAGGAGGGACCTTCAGGGAGCCTGGACCCATCCACTTCACACACCCCACGTCATCCTCTACTTCTGTGGCTAGCTGCTCTGCATTCGTGTCACATTCACGCACTTTTATGCCCAGGGTTTGAGAAATGTCTACCCCACCTGTCTGTTTGCTCAGGGAAGCCAGCCTCTGGAACAGATTGGCATTGGTGCCCAAGATAACAGGAGTCTGCTCAGGACTTTGAGGGCTAGGACATATCAGAGCTAGTACTGTCAGGGTGTCTTTTGTGCCTGTCACTTTCTCTGGGAATTCCATATCCACTACCACATAGCCTAGGTAAGGGTAACTGGTGTCGCTCAGTCCCCATATGGCTAATCCAGATACGGGCTGAATAGGGACATCTGGTAGGTATCGCTTGTACCACGAGTCAAAGATAATTGTGACTTGTGAACCACTGTCTAGAAGCGCATTACACTGTTGGCCATTTAGCTTCACAGGAACAATGGAGGAGGGGCCAATCAGACCCTTGGGGATGTCTTTTCTCAAGGTGACTATTTCACTTTTCTTGGACTGACAAACTGTGTCGGTGCTATTTCCTTGTTGAGCTGCTGACCCACTGGGTTTAGACTTGTGTACTGTGCGTATCAACTTTTGTATGACCTTGGCCTGGTTCTCTGGGCCCTTGCATTTAGCCGAAAAATGGCCGTCTTCGCCGCACCGATAACAGAAATTACCACCTGAATCACTAGATGGGGACTGTCTGTTTTCGCGCCTTGGCAGTCTGGTTGACTCCACTCTCAAGCTTACTGCAGGGGAATCCATCTCGGTGGACTGTTGCACTGCTAACTGACTTTGCAGCTCTGTTACTTGTTGTCTCAATGCAGCTACTTCAGCATTTACATTCGGGGCAATAGACAGCGTGTTTACTGGTGACCTTGGTTCATTGCGGTCGATCACCGTCGAGCCCATTGAAGGCCTCATTGTAGCAAACAAAGACTTCAATTCCTTGATTTCCGACCTCAGATTCTGGATCTCCACATTTCCAGAAGGCACGCCAGGGTCGGTCACAACTTGCCGCACCGAGGTATTCAGTTTCAATCTGGAAGATTCATACTCTTCTTCATTGCGAATTTCACTCAATAGTTCCAGAAAAGATGGTGGCTTTTCCTTCCTTTCACGGAGCTTCAGGTGGACCATCATCATATCAGAATGAACCGCACCCCTAAGAAGCTGTTCGACTCGAACACGATTCACTTGGCTTGCTGGCAGACCTCCTCGATGCACTACTTTGATCAACGACAATTCCAGACGTCTTAGAAAGTCAGACAACCTCTCCTTCGGCTGCTGCTGTAGCAATCTGAAAGCAAAGTATAGGTCTTCACCGGTCTCTGCAGACCCAAAAGCACTCTCCAGGGCTTCTAGGCACTCCGCCGGACTAACCTCTGTATCTGCAACTCGAACAGCTTTCACCACAGATAAGGCAGGGCCTCTAAGACTTTCCATTATACGCCGTCGCTTCTCCTTAGCAGAACATTCAGTCTCTTCTACCATGAGTCGTGCATGCTCAAGCCAGTTCTCAAAAACTTCTTCTCCCACAGGGGTTGGCAGCGTTCCTGAAAACACCCGCAGTCTTCGGTAACTGCTGTTTTCTCCTGATGGTCTCTCCATTTTGGCTAGCAAGTCACCAATGACACGGATCACAGGGTCAGCAGAGCTAGGAGTGGGTGGGTTTGGAAGTGGACTTGGTTCACTAGGGTTAGGTGCTGAGCCGTCAGCGGCTGTCACAATAGTCCATGCCGGCGGTCCTTCAGCAGGACATATTTCAGGGGGGATTTCACCAAGTGTCTTCCCTTTGTGCTCACATAGAACTGTCAGACAGCTGTGCTTATGACTGTATGTCCGCCCTCTTACACGAACCCTGCCTAACACTTTGATCGTCTCCATTGTCGCTTCGATCTTGGTGATCTCAGTGCCTTCTGGTACTAACACCAGGAGGGCCTGTGCTTCATCAAGTCCTTCTCCCCTACACCATCCTATGAGCTCATTAGCTAAGTCTGTGCGGCTGGCTTGGTTATCCATGTCTACAGGTGTTTTTAGATGTCTCTAACTGTATCTCAATAACTAAATAGGTCACAGTGACACAAAATAAAATTTAGGGCATTACTTACTATTCATCTAACTGCATTAATTACCTCATAGTCCATCCCGGACGAGCCCCCATTTTATGTAGCGCCCCCTAGCTGTCATAAATTAACCACACAAACAAAATGTTCAGTTAAGTTTCAAAATAGTTTAGTTAAAAGAATTGCAAGTAAACACAAAAGTATAATCAATCAGTTTCAACCAAAAAACAATACTCTCACAGTAAATCTTATATTACTGCCGGCAGTTTACCTTTCAGATAACTTGTGAAACAAAATAAAATGGGTACCCAACTAAGTAGAATGTCAGTTGTTGCAGGCCTGTTACGTGGCTTGTGAACGTTGAGACCAACCCTATGGTCCTTTCACGCTAAAGCAGCGCATGGAACAAAACAATAAATCCACTCACGGACGATGCTGCCTTGCCTCGCCTCCCTGTGTCTCCTCGCAGTGCTGGCGAGGGGAAATGGGCTTGTTGCTTCCCGCGACGCAGCCCCTCCTTTCTCACCACGGTACAACAACCGAGCGGACTGCCCGGTCTTCACTCTACCTCAGAGCGGTAGCTGCTTCCAAACACCCACGCTGTTACTGCGTGAAGCTTCCGCGCCGAAAACTCTGGTTAACTCGCGCGCAACGGTGCAACAACACAATGTCCGCACCAACACAGATTTCGTGACCGATTGTCACTACACTTAGAAAGTCAATACAGAAATCAGTGCATTACCAACTTCATATTTCGCTGATATCCCTTGATAAAACAGACATCAGATTCTGCTTCTCTCCTCATGGGAGTTATTCTCCCCTTTTTCCTACTTCCTGTCACCCCTAACCTCTCACATTGCGTGCTGATTGGTTCATACATCAGTAAGTCATTTTTTATAACAAACGTAAATCTTTCAACATGTTCACATTCATTTCACAGATTGAAGACAAAAATACTTAAGTAATACATTCAAGTAAATAAAATAAAATAATAAATAAAAATCCCAAAGGGCTACAGAAATAAAATAATATTTTCGTCAAGGAGACTAAGACGAAACGAAATTTACAAGCCATGGACGAATGGACATTAAAAAATATAACTATTTATAATTAATTTGCAAATTGTAGGCTAATTGTAATATATGCCGAGTTCTGAACTTCATAGGTGATTGCGCTCACCCTTTTGCTTCGCTTGTCTCAGCCAGCAGCCAGTGCATGGCGCGGCTCAGTCAGTAGTAGTTCCATAGCCTAGTAGTTCAGTGAGTCCATTTAAGTTGAGTTTAGGTCCTAAAACATTCCCATAGAAAGAGAAAAAATAGCCGACGTTGAGGGAAGTGTTCATTTTGAAACATGTTCAACGACCCTCTTGTCCATGACGAAGACATGTGTTTCTGCAGTAATGACAGTCGCGCCAATCCTCCTCTGATACTGTCATGTTAAACCTCCTCGAGCTTCCACTATTCTCCTTTTCACTTAGGCTGTCTTAGCCCGGCGTTCGTTGTCTGTTCTTTTTTTGTATTGTTTGCTATATTTGTTGTTTAACCATATGAGTAGGCAGTTCGCAAGCAAATCATGAAGGTCGGATTTGTGAATTTATTTAAATCAGTCACCGCGGGAGCGCGCGCCAGCAGGGGGAAAGTTGGCCAGTCTAAACAGAGGCACGGCCACTGTTGTTTTGAAAAGAATCAATGGTTGGGCGATCGCTAAGGAGTTTTAAACTGTTGAGATTTGAAACTTGTTCTCGTCGAGAGCAACGCTAAAAGACCCAAGGAAGTCGACAGCATTTCCATGCGTCTGCAGCGTCTTCCTAAGTTCCAAAAACTCTTTTCAGGGTCATGCTTATCGAGCCTCGACTCCCCCGACAAACAAAACAGCATTAGTGTTTAAATATTTGTATGTGCATGTCCTTTCTATCGTC
>NC_085875.1:38243739-38398739 GCF_034702125.1 Engraulis encrasicolus
GACCTACGGAGCTGTGGCATTGCAGTGCAAGACGCCGTAGTCTACTGCGGCATGTGTACCGAGATCTTCCGCCAGGAGTCTCTTTTCGGCCAGGCAAAGGTTTACAGCTTTGTACATGTTACCATTCAGGAGTTCCTGTCAGCCCTCTTCATATTCCAGTCCTACATTGTGAAGGACAGAGATGCACTCAGGTCGTTCCTCCCAGAGAACAGCCCCACCTCCAGCCAGACAAGAGGTCTTTTCAAGGGCAAGAGTGTGACACAGGCCTACGATCCAGACCTGCATGTCCTTATGAAGGGAGCCATCAACAGGTCTCTGGAGTGCAAGAATGGCCACCTGGATCTCTTCCTTCGCTTCCTACTGGGCATTGCCCTTGAGACCAATCAGAGGCTCCTCCAAGGTCTGCTTACCAATCAGAGGCAACCCCAAGGTTTGCTGCCCAATCACAGAGTTCTGGCCATTGGCCATAGGACCAATCAGGGAGAGGGACATAGCCGAGGTCTACTGCCTCGCATTGAGAACTCCTCCAGGGCTATCACCAAGACCATCAGCTATATCAAAGACATCAATGAGGTAGACATCTGTCCCGAGAGGTATGTCAAATTGTTCAGAAACGTCTTGGTGACCAAATACACTTAGACTACATATGCATACAATGACTTTGACTGGTAGATATATTGATTGATTTGCTTCCTGTGCAGGCTCCTGGCCCAAGGTGCTAATTTGCTAGAATTTTTCCCCATCTTTGTTTTCAATGTAATCATGCGCCCCCTGCAAGATGGAGTCCGGCAAGGACCGGCCCTGACGCATCCACATATTAACATTTTGCATTACATTACACTGAATAGATAGCGCAGCAAGTCAGACTATAAAATGAAACGAATAGTCTGGCAACGCCCAATGGTGAATCTGAAGGTTGTGTGAACCAACGGTTGGCATTCAACTGCACCAAACTGCTCTGCACATAATGTAGGCCAGTGGGAAATGTTTTGTTTACACTGTGGATGTTGTTGTTGTGTACAGATGGTTCATTTACCCTGTGCATGTTCTCAGTGACATATTGTTCTGTTCTGATCAGGTAAGACCAATATGAAAACATAGCAGAGCACATCAACCTGCTCCAGCAGCTTGAATATAACACTTCCTGTCTCCACACAGGTATATCAACCTGTTCCACTGTCTGCTGGAGATGAACGATCGCTCGGTCCATGAGAAGATCCAGCGGTACCTGCAGTCTGGGAGAGAGAAGGTAGCAGTATACCAAGCCATAACAGTGTACTATATATTGTTATAATATTACTATATACTTTGCTATCATGTTTCATATTGTGTGTCCATACATAAAAACACACACTAGCTAATATACCATTAGGGTTTAGGCACAAATATAATATGACAATATATCCTTAATTTTCCCTGGGTTTACTGTAATAAACTGCTACTACCACCTCTATTACTACTACTACTACTTTTGCTGCTGATGCTGCTGCTACTACTATTACTACTGTAGGTGGGTTATTTTCAACATTTTTTAAACAGCCACCGAATATTTTGTTAGACCTATGGATACACATCTCAGCTTTACATATGCAAACCGTAGGTATCTAGGTGTTTCCGTTCCCAAGTTAGCCCAAGCTAAGCGATTTAAAAAATTTGAACTTTGTTACATACGCGTAGTTTGACTCTCTGAGCTCAAATTGTCCAACTAAATGTGTTTTCACGCCCCAAAAAATCAGCTGCCGCCAGGTAAATTATTTGAAATAAAAGAAGAAAAAAAAAAACACCTGGACCAATTCAGTACTAATGTTTACAGCCATATCTTATGACAGGCTAGCTGCTAATCTCTCCTGACATGGGCATTTGTCTTTCTGAGTAGAAAATGTAATTTATTTCTATTTTTCTACCCACAAAACTTGACATGATGTCATACTTCACTGTAATAACAATCAAATACGTTTTGTGATGCCCAGATGAAATATCCAAATCGTGACTTTGTAGGAGTTTCGACTTTGTTGGAGTGGTCAAGACCTATATCAGTTCTGTTCATCACAGAGTAATCAAAATCACATAGAAGATCACATAAAAAATGTAGACAAAACACCAAAAAACGTGTTATTATGGTTTGGTAAGTGAGTGTGTCTAGCATTCAATGTGTTAAGGTATTATTTTCTATATTCTATTTTCTATATTCTATTCTATCCATTTTTGAATCCATTTTAAATGTAGCATATTACAATCTTAGTTAGCAGTTTAAGAGTTGGTATTTGCTATCATTCATTCATTCATTCATTCATTCATTGTTTCTTTGTTTGTTTGTTTTTGTTTGTTCATTCCAACACATTGCTTCCGTCTTGTCACCCTAAAAGCGCAAGGCGCTGCGGCCGTCTCAATGTTCAGCACTGGCGTGTGTGCTGCTGATGTCGGAGGAGACAATGGAGCAGCTGGAGCCGAGGGCCTTCAACACCTCAGAAGAGGGCCGCAGGAGGCTCCTGCCTGCCATCAGGTGCTGCAGGAGGGCCCTGTGAGTCTATGTTTTCTACCGTCCTCTTTTCACCACCTTTCACGTGTTTTCACAATGTACTTAACTGACTCCCCTTTTTTCCTTGCTGTGTAATTGTTTTGGGGTTCAAAGGGGGGGTTCCAGGTGTGGGCTACTCCCTTCTCGTACCAAGGGGAGATGTTTAATTTGAAATATCATATGTTGTGAACTGGTGGTGAAATCCAATAAATGAGTATTAAATCTATTTTTACCATATACTGTAGGATGCTTTTGCACAACTCGAATGCTTCCTGCTTCCATCCTCTTTCTCTTTACGTCACTGCAATAGGTTTTCAGTCATGTGCATTTCAATGTTGACAGTGCTCCCAGAGAATTTCTGATCTGCTAGTTCCTGTCGGCATGCCCATCTGAATGATTCACCACTACTAGCAACTGCCAACAAAGTAGTAATGGTGCTGTTCTTGTTCTTGCAACCGTTGATTACATATAAGGTGGATATGCTGTTATGTTGGTCAGTTGGTTGATCCTCAGTTGGCACCAGGCTTGTACGAAATTCCGAATGGAAAGAATTTCAATTCAAAATAATGCCATAATACGAACACTAGGTGGTGCCATTACCTTGAATTTCTTTGAATTTAATCTACACCACCCATTGAAAGTACATAGAACACCACCACCTAGTGTTCGTATTATGGCATTATTTTGAATTGAAATTCTTTCCATTCGGAATTTCGTACAAGCCTGGTTGGCACGTTGTAAAGGGGGTTGACTTTTAGAAGGTATGTATGCAATTCAAATGTGCGGACCTTGTTACTTTTCCCTCCATCACTTCCTCTCTCTCTCTCTCTCTCTCTCTCTCTCTCTCTCTCTCTCTCTCTCTCTCTCTCTCTCTCTCTCTCTCTCTCTCTCTCTCTCCATACACACACCCCCACCCCCGTCTTTCACGCCTCTGTAGCCTGGCTGACTGTAACCTGTCGGAGCAGTCAATGGAGGTGGTGCTGAGTGCAGTAGCTGTGGGCAGCTCGGCCCTGAGGGAGCTGGATCTGAGCGGCAATCCCCTGACGGAACCTTCTATCCTACTGTTGGCTTCCCTTCTCAGCAGTGCCCCCTGCAGGCTGGACACTCTCAAGTCAGCCCCTCCTCAACCTCTCTTACACCTTAACATATTAGTTCTAAAAGGAACCTAGAAAGTTTTTCGTATTTTAAGTATTTGTCACATTGCAGAGTATTTATCAGTATTTGATTTAAAGCAAGTTTCGGAATACAAACAATATTCAGTTTACATGTGTGGAATAACGTTCTGCACCTGCTAAATTCTGCCACCATTCCATTCAAGATGGGAATATTCTCCACATGCAACTGCAGTCACTGACAATTCTCTCTCTCTCTCTCTCTCTCTCTCTCTCTCTCTCTCTCTCTCTCTCTCTCTCTCTCTCTCTCTCTCTCTCTCTCTCTGTCTCTCTCTCTCTCTCAGGATGTCAGGCTGTGGTCTAACGGAGTGTGGTTGCGAGTCTCTGGCCCCTGTGTTAAGCTCCGCCTCTTCCTGTCTGAGGGTCTTGGACCTCAGCAACAACCAGTTATGTGATGCAGGAGCCATGCAGCTATCCACACAGCTGCAGAGCCTTAACTGTCAACTGCAAATACTCAGGTGTGCCATAAAGCAACGCTAACACCGGGGCTACACTGGACGTGTTGTATTATACTATGTCAAGCTGTGTCAAAAACACATTGAAAAGATTTTGTTAAATGTTCACTGCACTGCCGTGTCTGTTGTTTCCAGTTCCTATGATTGAAGTGGAAGCTAATTGATACGGCAGAGAAGTCTGTGTCTTATCTCAGTGTAGCTCCAGTATAAGTAGCTCTCCTCTTAAGTTACCCTATGAGTTGGAAGTGCAATGTCACTCACAGAACTACAGAGAGGTGGGCATCTCCTACATCTACCTCCATCCACCTGTCTGCAGGTTGTCATCCTGTCGTATCTCGGAGGTGGGCAGTGCGTTACTGTGCTCCGTGGTGTCCCAGGACTCCAGGCTGAAGGAGCTGGACCTGAGGCACAATGTGGTTGGGCAGCCAGCAGCCAACCTCCTCCTCTCAGCCCTACTGGACCCTCACTCCAGGCTAGAGGCCATTGGGTAAGGACTGACAAGCAGGCATAGATGTAAACAGATAGACAGGAAGGCAGGCAGACAGACAGACAGCCAACCTTCTCCTCTCAGCCCTGCTGGACCCTCACTCCAGGCTACAGGCTAGGGTAAGGACAGACAAGCAGACAAGCAGGCATAGATGTAAACAGATAGACAGGAAGGCTTACAGACAGACAGATGGCCAACCTTCTCCTCTCAGCCCTGCTGGCCCCTCACTCCAGGCTACAGGCTAGGGTAAGGACAGACAAGCAGACAAGCAGGCATAGAGGTAAACAGATAGACAGGAAGGCTGACAGACAGACAGACAGATGGCCAACCTTCTCCTCTCAGCCCTGCTGGCCCCTCACTCCAGGCTACAGGTTATTGGGTTAGATACATGGACACATAACAGACAGAGAGACAGAGAGGTATGGCAGACAACCTCCTTTTCATGTTTTAACTATCAGTGGTTTTTGAGTCTCAAGCTGACTTCCAGTATCATTGGAGTCAGATCTGAGTCTGACGAGTTAATCTTACATACATATGAAACATGTCTTGAGTATCAATCGTTTATTATTGTGTTGCAGTGTCAACAGTGTGGTAGACCTCTGGTTGGAGTCGGGTCCGGGTAGATGTAAGTGTCCCAGTGTCCTCCTGGTAATGGCACTGCTCTTTAGCTTTCCATGATGTTTAGGAAAGCTCCTTGCCTTGACATACTCATCTCTTCACTGCCATTATCAAACATAAAGGTATAATCAGCCCAAAACAATAGTTAAATCAGAAATTATTAAAGTGCATATATGAATGCAATATCTACAAGGTGCTAGACCAAGGCAGCCGTTTCATCACCCGTTTCATTTAAGCACTTTGAACTTAACATCCCATACACACTACTACACTCTGAAGCATATGCCACATGCACACACTCCTATTTTTCTGTCACTCACAGACTCATGTGTGCCAACACTGGACGAGAACACAGCCAACACCCACTTGGCCTTCTCCGAGGGACGCTCTCAGGTGAGCTCTGTGTTTGTGTGTGTGCGTGTGTGCGTGTGTGTGTGTGTGTGTGTGTGTGTGTGTGTGTGTGTGTGTGTGTGTGTGTGTGTGTGTGTGTGTGTGTGTGTGTGTGTGTGTGTGTGTGTGGTCCAGACATAGATAAGATGATGAAATGTCCCTACTGAGGTACGGGTTTTGTTTTGTTTCTTGTTTCTAATGAAACTAACTGTGTCAAAACATTGCTTTTGACCAATTGGGGCTAGGGCACATGTGTTGTGATGCACTGTATTATTTAGTTATGTGTGTGTGTGTGTGTGTGTGTGTGTGTGTGTGTGTGTGTGTGTGTGTGTGTGTGTGTGTGTGTGTGTGTGTGTGTGTGTGTGTGTGTGTGTGTGTGTGTGTGTGTGTGTGTGTGTGTATTTTTGTAGGTGAGCTTCCTGGAGGAGCCACAGCTGTACTCTGAGCGTCCGGAGCGCTTTGCCTTCTGGCCACAGGTAGCATGTGTGTGTGTGTGTGTGTGCGCGCTCGTGCATGGTGCGTGTGTGTGAGTGTGCATGTGTGCGTGCGGGTGTTTGTGTACAGTGTGTGCAGAATTATTAGGCAAACATGTTTTTTGACCATATTGTCCATTATATGCATATTTTCCGCCACCAACCTCTATGGACATGAACACCTATTGGATTTAAGCATTCCAGGTCATGCATATTTGTATATTAAGAGATGGCGTGATCGAAGGAGCCCAATACCCTATATCAGGTGTGCATAATTATTAGGCAAGTTTGTTTTCCTCTGGGAAAATAGGCCACAAAAGAGATCTAACAAACTCTGAAAAGTCTATAAACAATTTTGAAGTCTTCCAGAGGGATGTGGCTGTCTTGAAATTGCCCAGATATTGGTCATATCCATCTAATGCACTGTTACGAAGCCATGTCACATGCATTGTGCTCACAAAGTAACTGCCGGATTGAGAAGAATTGAAGGTCAAACTACCACAAAATTATTACCCTGCAGTGCTGTTATATTCCAGAACTGAAACCTACATCGAGTGTCCAGAAGAACATTGTAATCAGCACTCAGAGACATGACCAAGGTAAAACAGGTTGAAACCTGAAGACCACTCAACAAGAAACTCAAGTCAAGACTGGGTCAACAATTTTGTCAATGGTTTTATGAACTTATGAAGGTGACTGTTAATGGACCAGATCGATGAGCCCATGGCTAGATCGGTAATGTGCACACTCAGATGAGTTCCTGAGTTCTACTCAAATGCCAGCAGAATACTGCATAAATACCATTGTCTTCTTGAAAGTTGCAAACTTTTCCCTCACAGATCCAGCTATGGGCTCATCCACCCTGTCTGTCAATAGTCACTTTCACCAGTCCATAATACCTTTGACCTTCTGTCCTAGGGTATTTCTTGACCCAGTCTTGACTTAATTAACTTGTTAAATGGTTGTCTGGTGTCATCCCTTCTTACCTTTGCTATGTCTCTGAGTGCTCAACAATCTGTTCTTCTGGACACCTGATGTAAGTTTGCATTCTGGAATATGATAGCACTGCAGGGTAATACTGTTCTTGTAGTTTCACCTTAAATTCTTCTCATTTTATGGCAGTGACATTTCATATGAGACTGATGACTTTATAACGGTGCATTTGATACTTCTGTGCTACCGTGACCAACGTCTTGCCTATTTCAAGAGACCCACATCCCTCTGGAAGACTTCAAAATTGTTTATAGACTTTTCAGAGTTTGTTAGATCTATTTTGTGGCCCATTTTCCCAGAAGAAAGCAAAGTTGCCTAATAATTATGCACACCAGATATTGGGTGTTGGGCTCCTTTGATCACACTCCCATCGTATTATACACATATGCATGTTCTGGAATGCTTAAATCCAATAGGTTTTCATGTTCATAAAGGTTGGTGGCGGAAAATATGCATAAAATGTACAATATGGTCAAAAAACATGTTTGCCTAATAATTCTGCACACAGTGTATGTTTATTAACACTTTGTCTCGCTGCAGGTGTTGTGCAGGGAGAGCCTGTCTCACCGCAGCTACTGGGAGCTGTGGTGGACGGGGCACGTCGATGTTGGCGTGGCCTACAAGACCATGAACAGGAAGCTGGAGGACAGCAGGTGTGTGCTGGGCCAAAATGACCAATCCTGGAGCTTGGAATGTCATGACGATAGTAACAGCAGCAGCAGCAGCGGTGGCAATGACGGGGCCAAGCAACACGGACACCGTTACTGCGCCTGGCGCAATGGGAAGAGGGTGGAGGTGCCGTCCTCAGGGTTGGAGGAGGGGACTCCCCACGTGGCGACGCCATCATCATCATCCTCCAGGAGGAGGGTGGGGGTGTACCTGGACTGGCCGGGTGGGAATCTGTCCTTCTACTGCGTCTCCACGGATGCTATCCAGCACCTCCACACGTACCGGGCCACCTTCACTGAACCGCTCTTTGCGGGCTTCATGGTGTGGCCCAAGGCCTCCGTCACCCTGTGCAAGATCAGGAGGAGGGGCCAGGGGCCCCTACAACACACACAACGTAGAGTGGGGGCGATGACAGTATAAGCTTGGACAAATGCATGGGCACGTGTGCAGTAGTCTAGATCAGTGGTTCCCAAGCAGGGGTGGGTGTACCAATCTGGGTATGGGTAAGGGGTTCATGAAAAAATGGGGTACATGAAAAAATGTGAAAATAACAAAAAAAAGTGTTGTCACATTGAGGCTGAGGAACAGAGATAGCACAAGTGAGGGGGTACTAGTCGCATGACGGAAAGGGTTACTTGGGACAAAAACCCCTGGAAACACAAGTCTAGGTCACAATCAATCAATTGATGCATGCATATGATTTGGTGATCATTTGACCATAACAGTGCAGGTATGCAGCAGTCACACAGGGGTTGTGTTGCTCTCAGTACGGCTGAAACTCTGACATCAAATATAATGCAATGACACGAAATAGCCGAATGGACAGTGCGAAAGAGCAGAATGGATAGTAAGCTGTTGCTTCCTAATTTCACTTCGGCACAGTCCTGTATGTAGTTTGAAATACTCAGGACTTTATGCCTGATGATAGATAGTGTAGGTACTTGTCCTGCCGCACTGAGGGACCTTATAGATTGATTTATCTGTGACGTGAGTCACCAAACCATCGCATTTCAGCTTTGGTAAGTCCCATCATGAGCATGGTCAGATAGCCTACTCATCATCACCAAGACAAGGGAAGTACTGCTCTGTGCTTTGTGTTCATTTGTGAATTGTGGAGTAGGCTGTGCTGTTTTGTTATGTTGCTGTTTGTTATATATGTTTTTTTGTTTTTTTTTAACCAAGGACCATCCTTGAATAAAACGAGAATGGATGGAAATAATGTGTGATATTCCCTACTTAACAGCATATTGGCTTTTGACCAACAGACTGCTCAGTTGCATTACCGTACGCTGCAGGCAGATGGCGAAAGCAGATCTACTACTGTAGAGGAGGTCTACCAACTGGCATATCAGACAACTTCAGTGGGAAACCAACAACATCATTGTATCAGCTTAGAACCATGATATACATATATTTTTTTAAAAGCTGCATTTTTGTGAGCACATGGGATCACATGGTTTGGGGTCAAGTGGTTTTTGTAAAAAAAAAAAAAAATTGGGACACATTTCTGAAGGGAGATAAAAACACACATCCAAAACAGTTACAAACCTTTGTAAACACATGACCTCACCCAATCCACCTGGGACATCTTTTATTCCTCGGGGACTTACCATCACTGTTCGCAGCCCTCGTCTGCTTCATGTAGCCTACACAGAGCATGGGTTTGATTAGGCTATGTCGTCCAAGCATATAGCCTTGGAACATTGCCTATTCTAGGGGACTAATTAAAACTCATTTGGACTGAATTAAAATTGTATTTTAATTGCTGATTTGAGGGGAATGTGGTTGTTTTGTCATTATGTTTGTCCAATGTCTGACAGGCTGTAGCAGTTTCAGTGTTAAATCATAAAAAAGTGCATCTGATGCTGGTCATCGTAGGCAGAGGAGCGCTCGAGCAGCCGTGGAGGAAGCCCACTTCGTCTCTGTCGCCGCCTCTTCCTCTCAGACGCTTTTCAAAAATCCTCCTCTAAATATTCAGTTGACCACCAGACGGGAATCGCGGCAGATTTGGGATTGTCACGGCAAACATTTTTTCCTTTGAGCACACTGCGTTTCCCGTATGTTTTTTAACAGATAATTTGGCTTATCTAACAAGTCTGCGAAGCTCATGGTACATAAAATATGAAGCGGCAGGAAAGTTTGTAGAGTTTATTCCCTGTCCCGAAGACTGTTTTGAAAGGGGGCGCGAGTAGCCTATCCTCGGATTAAGTCAAACCCTCGTGGGTAAGTGAACATTGTTTTTGTGGTCTTATTATTGTGTGCATTGGTTTGTTGTTTGATAGGACTGCGTCGATTGTTGGGGAATGTGATTTCTTTTGCATCTTTGGCAACCTATCCCCAACTCAGTCTCCCCACCAAGATCAACAGATCTGCACTGCTTTGATTGGATTTCCTCTCCGAATGTTGGCTAATTTGGAAACATTTCATTGTTTTTTTTTTTCGTGGCAACGTGGGTTGTGGAAGCCATTAAACATAACGTAGCACGTTGTCTAAGATTGGACTGTAGGCCTAACTGAAGCGTGGAATTGTTACATTTTCGTACTATTTCGAAATTGATACTTCGCGTTTGCCACAATGTAACTCGAATGCCTCCCCCGCGTAAAATCGCCCTCTTCTGCAGGACTTTTTTCAAGTTACGCCAGGCGCTTTGTGTCTCCTTACATTGTTTTTGATGGTCATGGGCCTACCGCTATTCAACTAATTTTAACTCAGACAGCCAGGGACAATGTCGTTCATTCATATCCTCCTTGTCCATTTTGGTGGTAGCCTATGACATGCAACTGATCTGCAATTTTCAAATAAAAAACCCAATCTGGCTGCACGCTACTGGTCTTTATACATTCATCAGAACCATAAGCAAAAGTATTCAATTTTTACAGCTTTCACAGCCCTGTGTGATGTTGCTCTTTAGTCTTGGGATTGTTTGGGAATGTCGTTTTCAAATGCTAAGAAGTCGAAAACGCCTGTTGCTTCAGTACTTCCTGTTGAGCTTGGAGTGGATACATTCCAGCAAACTAACGGTCCGGTCGGGCATATGATTAAAAATGTATTTGCCCTGGCCTTTATCAGTTCGCATTGCTAAACGCCTGAGAATGCCTTTGCAATAAGGCATAATTTCCCTCAGGCAGTCTGTCTCCTTTTTGGTGGTCGATATAGGCAGCACGGCGTTGCGTTTCTTTGGGGCTTCAGTTTCGAGATTAGGCTGCTGTCTAAACCACCCGGTGTGTTTGTAGCAGGTGCTGGGATTATCCCGCGATGCTGCTGTCCTTTAATTTACCTGGCCTAGACTGGCCTTGGCCCCATGCCATACATCCACCTGTCTGTCAATCCAGTGGAGTCACTTGTGGCGACATGAAGCATTGTCAGTAGCCTATTATGCACCAAAACCCTTTAGGGCCCTTGTTAATCTAGTATAGGGCCTAGTCTGTGACTGTCCATTGTAGAAGTCATTCAGTTCTATGTTATTGAAGAAATGATCATATATGGCACTCTTCATAGCTTACAAAAGTTAACAGCAGGTAAAATGAATTAGTAAATATCTGTAGGTGCATACAGTTGTGAGATGGGACGTGTGCGTGAGATGGGACGTGTGCATAAAAGAGCCAATTTTATGTCTTCCATGAGTCCTAAACTTGCAAGGACGCTCAATTCTTACACTCTTTGTTCTGGGCACACTTCCATGGGCGTTGCTTTCATGTGGAGGCGACTAGAAAGAAGGGTGTTCCTTTTTGTTTCATATTTGGCAAACTGCTGCTCTTGCGATTGGAACAGTACTGTGTGTGTGTGTGTGTGTGTGAGGGAGGGAGAGATATATTGTGGGGAAACGTATGTGTGCAACTGCAAGGGTCTTATGCACATTAGTAATCCCTGGCGTGTGTGTGTGTGTGTGCATGCATGTGTCTGAGCACGACTTGATGGGCTATTGTGTGTTGAGTGAAAGGGGGCCTTTAGGGGGATGGAGCGAGACACCTGTCCACTCTCCCCTCTTTCTGAATCGGACGGCCACTAATGATGTCATTGACAAAGAGCAGCTGGACCATAGGCTGTGTTCAGTGGATGTTCAGTGGGATGTGGTGTTGTGAAACTGATCTTGCATCTTAGAAAGGGTGTGTGCAAGGAATTGGTGTATTTGAGAGACAAAGTGCAAGCAGGTGTGTATAGCTACATGGTTCTTTTTATTGATTCAAACTAATTGTAAATTGAGCACCCCTGAATTTTAATATCAAAGTTTGTGTTTGTTGTCTCACCTCCCATGTATCGCATGTACGTTGGCTGTGTTATGAGGTGTGAAGGATGACTGCTGTTATCTTTTCAAAGTGGGGGCCAGGGACCCCTTGGGGGGAAGTGAGGGGGTGTTAGGCCAGTGTATGTATGTGTGTGTGTGTGTGTGTGTGTGTGTGTGTGTGTGTGTGTGTGTGTGTGTGTGTGTGTGTGTGTGTGTGTGTGTGTGTGTGTGTACTAATGTATGCCAAAATACACAAAAAATAAGATAATATTCTAAATAAATTGCATCATCTGCATTATGATAATGTAAGACTTATTGCATCTCTGAACATTACTATTGTTATCGTTATTCATTTATACATGCCAGTGGGACACATTTCACAGACCTAGACTGAAAGGGGCTGCGCATGGGGAAAAAAATAGTATGGCACGATGCATTTAAGGTAGCCCTTAATTGGAATATAATACAGACATATGGGGGCCTTGTCATGGTATAGTTTGGGAATCCCTGGTCTGTGGAGATTGACACTGAATAAGGGAGGTTTCATAGACAATAAAGGTGTCCGGCGTGACCAAGAGTGTTCTTTTTTTTTAGTTTATGTTTTTTGGTTGAATTAGTCCCCACTCCTTGAAAGGCTTCTGTTTGCAGTGCAGCTTTTCAAAGTGTCATAATTCTCAGTTTGTAGAGGAAGGGCGCGGAATCAATCTAGAGTGGAAAATCAACTTTAGAAATAACATTATTATCGCACTGCTTACAGATGCCCATTTCTACATAGTAATTCCACAAAAAGGAAAGAGGAGGGCTGGCCTAGGGCACTAACCTATACGAGAGGCCAGATCTGGCTACCCTTCTTCTTGGCAGCCACTTTCACACGTATGTAATAGTTAATAATGCTATTGTCTTCATTGCTATTTGCAATCATGGTGATTATCCAGCCCCTCTGCTTGCACAAAGTGGTGTGCAGGTGATGTCAATTGATTGGCCCTTATGGATTGTTGTTTGTCAGGGTCTTCCTCTCAGTGCTTATGAAAAAAACTGATATCTTCAAATCCATCCTATTTTGGATTTTAATTTTAACTGGAGTCATTTTCCTCCACCATATTGCAAAATACATTGGAAACTAAAATGTGTGTAGCTTTGTGCTGTCCTCTTCCTTGACGAATGAGCCCTGTAAATGGTCTCCCTCCTTCTGTTGAGTTGAGAGCTACCAATAGGCAGTTGACAAAGCCCAAACTTTAACTCCCAGGGGAACAAGGACCAAGGTTGTGAAGATATCCAAGGCACTCTTCTTCAAAGCTTTAATGAAAAACGAAGAAGAAGAGGGCCCTGGATATCTTCACAACCTTGTTGCAAGTTGCATATAGGCCTAACCAAAGAGCACCTTCTCACCCCTTAAAAGAATGCCGAAGCCCTCTGACCTGCATCATCTTTTCCAGGGGAACTACTTTAGTTACGTTGCTATAGCTTGGTGCAGTAGCGCAGCTCAACTGGGAGCTCATGTCGACATGCTGCCAGCCCCTGCTCATCAGATCACTTTCACTGGCCGAGGTGTTTGTGGTCATGCAGCTCATGCTCTGGCTAGCAAGCTGTCTAATTGTGTGCCCCTTGCCCTGGCTAGCATGCTGTACAATTGTGTGGCCATTACCCTGGCTAACAGGCTAACTAGCTATTTAATTGACCCTGTCAGGACCTGTTAGCCCAAGCCCTGTTTGATGGCAATTAGCTGACCTGTGGTCAGCACGGCAGACAAGGTCCAGTGCCATCGTGTTCCACTGACCACTGACTGACTGACTGCACACTGACGGACACATCTTGGTCAGGGAGGGGACGGCACCTCTCGCGTCTCTGCCATGAAATGTAGGTCCCATTTTAATTGTTATGCTCTCTGTCTTTGGTGTATGGTTGACTTTCGTTTTAAGGCCTTGCACTAAATGAGGGAAGTGCTGCTTTGCTGCTCAGAATGCATGACTGTGGTGTTTGACCAAGGATAAGCTTGCCACACAGCACAGCAACAGTATCCATGACCTGCTTAGCAGCGTGGTGGTGGAGGTAAACCTTGTTTATGACCCTTTTGAAAATCACTATGGCTGCAGTCATTTTTTCATGGATGGTTAATCTAGATTTTCCTTTTGTTATTGAAGTAGGTTGATCTGAGACATGTGCTTGTAAAACTTCAGCCATGTTCATGTAGAACTATGCTAACCAGACACATTGATTTCAAAGATATGAGAGAATTTTGACTTTTTCTGAAACCAAATCAAGTCATTGCTGTGAATGAATGTTTAGCTGTTGTTTCAGCCTTACCCGTTACAGATTGAAATATAATTGCCACTGTATCATTGCTAATGTGAAGAGCATGTTTGTTTTCCTCACCATCCTACCATCTTTTGGTGGAACAGTAGTATTATTTTCTGATACTCCAATTGGCTATTAAAAACAAAGCCAGCCTTGCAGCCTCGGGCTGTTCCTCAATGTTCATCTCTCACATGCCTACCGACTGATCGGATGAGCAATGCACTTGTTTGTAACTGGCTGGCTGGCTGGCTGTAAAGGGAAGGGAGAACTGACTCATTGGAAACTGGACCCACCTTACACATGCCTGGAAAGTGAGAAAAGGTCACACCATGCTTAAATTTGTTTTATTATTACACAGCCGTGTTTCTGCGTTCTGGCAGTTTTGCAATATTTTGGTCAGCACCTTAAAAAAAAGACAAAATAGTTGGGTGAAGCCTTCTCCAACCTTTATGAGCCTTACACATGCCTGCATTCTAGACTCGAAATTAGGGGTGTGCAAGAAAACGTTGTGACAATGTATCATGATGCTTATTTTCACAAGATAAATTCTTATTCATTGTGAATGTTTTTTTTTTTTTAATCATTATTTTTATTGATTTTAACAAGAACATGCAGAACAAGACTCGGCTCACACATACTTAAATACACATACAGACAGAAAGTTGGCTCAGTATTCCTTGGACGACATCAAACAGAGGGAAAAGAAACAAACAAAAAACATTGAGAAAGTAAGACAATAAAACTGGATACAAGTCCTTTTTTTGTAATTATTGTCACATGAAGCCTCTGATCAGTATGGTTTCAATGTTGATGCCTATGAAGGACATAAACGGTTCCCAGATTCTGCGAAATATATTGTCCTTTTCTTGCAGTTTGCATGTCAAATAGTCCAGTGATACATACTGTATTATAACATTATGCCATTGTGTCCTTGAAGGGGCGTTATCAGAAATCCAATTTAACAAAATGCATTTTCTAGCACAGAAAAATAGCATTCTATACAGTTTCCCCTTATATTTGTCACTGACAGAGCAATTTGAAATACCAAGTAGCATACAGAGTGGGTCAAAATCTAGTGGTGTACCCAACATCGTGCTTACATCACGCTCCACCATCCTCCAAAAGTGTTTAATCTTTCGACACGATTCATTGTGAATGTTGAGCTGCTTCACTTTCAGCGATGTTCACAACAAACTTTGTCTAGTCTCTTGCTGCATGGGTTGAGTTCAGTGCAGCAGAGACAGTGTGACGGTTTGACAGTTGTCTCAAGAGTTGAACAGTACAGTTCCGTCAGATTTAAACAGCGGAGTGCCCGGTGCTTTCCCCCCTACTCTCTATCTCAGATCACACACACACACACACACACACACACACACACACACACACACACACACACACGCAAGCACGTGGCAAAACGGGACGGCGACATAGTGTTGGAGTGGTGGCATCAAGAAGACTAGGAATGGAAAGAAGCTGGAATGCCCATCCTTTTCCATTCCCATTCACGAGGAAAATTGTCACGTACAGCTTTTGTAACATGACATAGCCTGTCCTTTTTAAAAGCATAGTGGTCATCGATGTTATGCTGAGCTAACCTAAATGCTAACAAACAACTATCATGTGCACCAGGCTGATTGATGCATGTACAAACACCTGAGAGGTACTCAACTTATCTCAGATCAGAGAGGAACATTAGTTAGGTATGAAAATGTGGTTCAAACTGCCTAGTGTTTCAGGAAGTAAATCTGCCTTTACTTGGTTTTATTGTTATGGAAGGAAAGCTGTCCTTGCATCTTCATGTGCTTTCCAAAATGGCCATGACTGAATTCCCCTCACCTGCAATATAGATGGCAACATGGCTTGACATTGGTGTCAACCAGGGCCACATTAATATTGTATGGGGCCCCTAGGCTACAGGTTGCTGTTGGCCCCTCCAGAATGCAAATTCAACAATAAAACTGCTTAGTCGCCGTCATAATTTTGAGCCAGGAATGTGTATCATCAAGACTGATAACTCCTCTTATCACAATTCTGCAATTATTGATCCAGCACTTTTGCCATTCACAGCCCCTAGGCTGCAGCCATGTCTGGCCTGTGCATTAGTCCTGCCCTGCTGCCAACCATACTGGTAAAAATTGGCTGTGACTACTAGTAATCCTTTCTGTGTCACTGCCACTTTGGCCGGTAAGCTATTCTAGGGTACCCAGTTTCTATTTGCCTGGATTTACTTTTACGCAGAAAACTAGTTTTAGTACTTCACCGACTGGGTAAAGGAAAAATAACTCCTTAAAAACTGTGACTGAATGGCTAGTGAGATGCTGAGTCTAGCCTCAGTGGCCAGTGACTGAGCACACAAGTTAGCGTCGAAGCCCTGGAGATGTTGAGTCTGTGTCCTCAGCAACTGAGGCCTTAAACCTCTAGCATTACGAAAGCTGCGTTGGGCTATTAAAGAGTTTCCCAAAATGCTTTTCCAAATGCCAAGGAGCTTATATAAGTCTGCTGTGCCCTCGTCACTGCAAAGGAGACGAGGAGAACGGGGGTATTGTTCTCACACATACACTCGCACACCGATTCATTGTTGTTATATTAACACTACGAGGAAGGACATAACTGCAGGGGCTTGATCAGAAGAAGCAGAGTGTCTGACTCTGTCATCATATTTGCATTTACATTCACTCACATGTACTGATACAAGTGGACTCTTGCGCTGGCTGTGAGATGAAGCGTACTTTGGGACCAGATTGTTTGGATGTGGAGGTCTCCTTCCTGTTTGTGAGTATTTAAATATTGGCAAACTGTGCAGATATTGAGAAGGTGAACAATGCCTTCAGGATTGTACATAGTCCGTGGATTATTCTTTTTACATGCCTACTTGGTCACAACAAGTAACATGTGTTCCAAATGCAGTTTGTAATGCAATACTATAGCTACTGCTATTCGTAGGGCAGAACGGTTTTCACACCACGCATAATGCGTTTTTTGTGTTGGGGATAGAATTTGGAGATTTGGGTCTGGATTGGGTGTCGGGTGGCTCAGGCACACTCCAAACTAAAGAAGTGTCAGCCACTTGTGGATGCTTGACACAGGGATTCAGTTTTCTAGCTGTTGTGCAGCCTAGGACCTGTATCTAGACTTCCCAACACCTCTGCCTAATAGCCAATTGGGGACAATGTTAAAGTCAAGTAAATTTTGAAAGAGATATGTCTGCTCTTAAACACCGTCTGTTTTCTTATTGTTGTTGACATTTTAGTGATTGCTGTAGTCTACATACTATTATGGTAGATTTCCTTCAATATGGATCTGTATTTTGTTTCTTATTGACGTGTGTGTGTCTGTGTGTGTGTGTCTGTGTGTGTGTGTGTGCGCACAAGCTCATGCATTTATTTGTGTATGTCTATAAAATGTTTTAGTTTGTGTGCAGTATGTGTGAATGAAAGCGCTAGTCAAATGATTGCACATCAAGCTTAATAGTCTAATGTGTTGCAGAGGTGTGAGGTCTGTTAAGTGCATGTGGCTATGTGCAGCACATGGCACCAGGTAGACGCTTCATTGTTGGACAATCCATATCTATTTTTGTAGTTGGACTGGAGCCGATGTTATGTCTGTATAGTGCACTTTGGCATCATGGACCTCATGTGTTCACTTGCTATGTCTTGACCCCATCACTAATGTTCAATGTGTGTAGGCAACACAGGTGCATATGCATGTACATACATGAAGCCGTAATGATATGTACATAGGCATCATATGCGCCCAATGGGGTGGGGAGAAGCAAATTGTGGCCTGGATTTGGATTGGTTCTGAGCACAGTTCAGTGAGAAGGTCTGCTAAGACGTGCTAACAAACCGATCATTGCTGTCAGTAGAAAACCTCTTGTGTCGGATTTTGGTGATTTGTATACTTTTTCCATGAACCAACTCATCTGACCTGCTTGTCATTCCGTGACTTTTAGAAATGTACTGTAACCACTCAGATTAATGTATGTGTTGAGATGGCACAAACTTTGATAGTTTAGTGTTTCACCATTTAGTTCAACAATGTTCCAAGACTTTGGGTCTGTGTGTCTGCGTGTCTGTGTGTCTGTGTGTCTGTGTGTCTGTGTGTCTGTGCGTGTGCGTGTGCGTGTGCGTGTGCGTGTGCGTGTGCGTGTGTGTGCGTGTGCGTGCGTGTGTGTGTGCGCGTGTGCGCGTGTGTGCGTGTGTGCGTGTGCGTGTGCGTGTGCGTGTGCGTGTGTGTCTGTGTGTCTGTGTGTCTGTGCGTGTGCGTGTGCGTGTGCGTGTGCGTGTGTGTGTGTGTGTGTGTGTGTGAACCCATCTTATTTCCACATCCAATGGGCTGGCCCAGTACCCAAGTGCTGGTACTAGACCAGTTGAGTGGAGACCAAGAGAACAGTTCAAGCAGCAAGGTTGTTTTGCACACTGGAGAAAAAATAGCTAGTTACGTTAGTTAGCTGCAGTAGCTGCTAGCTAGTTAGTTAGTCTAGTGAAACTTGATTGCCCCATTGGGGCAACAGGATCTGTAGCACAATCACAGCCTGCTACACACGAATCATGAGACACAGACAGACATGTCAAACAAGCAACATGGAAACATTAAAATTGTAGGACTTGCATTGCCTCGTTCAGTGCTTTTATTGATGTCAAATATTTTGGATCTATTTAAGGCCAGAATGGACAGAAAGGACGTGCAGATTACAGGTTGAAAGAAAGACACGAAGTCTGACAAAGGACTTTCTCAAGAGCAACAGGCGTTTCAGCAACACATGCTTTTCTCACTGTTTTCTGTGCTCACAGTTCCCAGTGCCTTTAATAATCCCCATCCCATCTTGCTCCTGTTTTGTGTGTGTGTGTGTGTGTGTGTGTGTGTGTGTGTGTGTGTGTGTGTGTGTGTGTGTGTGTGTGTGTGTGTGTGTGTGTGTGTGTGTGTGTGTGTGTGTGTGTGTGTGTGTGTGTGTGTGTGTGTGTGTGTGTGTGTGTGTGTGTGTGTGTGTGTGTGTGTGTGTGTGTGTGTGTGTGTGTGTTACATATTTCAGTAACACTTTATTTCAAAGATCACATGTTGCCCGATAATACTTGCCTGTAAAAGTGACATTATACAGTCCCAGGAAAAAGTTTGTACACCCTTTGAAATGTCTTACATTTCTGTCAAAATTGATCATAAAACATGGTCTGATATTCCCGGAAATCACAAGAAGGAACAACCAGAGTCTGCTTTAACTAATTCAACTCAAACATTTACATGTTATCATATTTTTATTGTTCATAAGGCCATAACATTCACAGGAGAGCAGGGCATAAGTAAGTACACCCTTGCATTAAGTAGGTTTTAACCCTCAGTTAGTTGCAATATCATCAACCAGACTTGTCCTGTAGTTGCAGATCAGATTAACAAAACAATCTGGATGTATCTGGTCTCCCTCTTCTTTAGAAAACTGCCTCTCGTCAGCAAGGTTTGTGGGATGTCTGGAGTGCATAGCTTTCTTGACTTCATGCCATATAATCTAAATTGTTTTTTGTCAGGGCGTTGACTGGGCTATTTCAGAATGTGTATTTCATTATTATGAAGCCATTCTAAAGTCGATTTGCTTCTAAAGTATGGGTTGTTGTCACATTTCAGGACCCATACTCTTGTGTGCTTCAACTGTGTGACAGACTTCCTCACGTTTTTTCTGTAAAATATCACAATAAACTTGAGTTCATTGTTTCACTGATAATGGCAAACTGTCAAGGGCCTGAGGCAGCAAGGTAGCCGCATATAATGATGCTCACGCCACCATACTCAGAAGAGGAGATGTAACCAAGAATAGCTAAAAATGGGATTCATTCTGCCAATCTAAAATTAATGGGGTTTCTGTCCAAAAAAAATATTGCTGCACCTTTGAGGTTTGCGAAAAAGCATTTATATGCTTCATAGAATTACTGCAAAATATTCTGTAGATAAACGTTGAAACCAAAGTTGAATTGTTCATTGGAACACACAATGTCATGTTTGGAGGAGAACTGGAGAACCACACCTTCACCAAAACATCATCTCCACCTTTGAGTATGGTGGCGGGAGCATCATTATATGCGGCTACCTTGCTGCCTCAGGCCCTTTTCAGTTTGCTATTATCAGTGGAACAATGAACTCAGAAGTTTATCGAGATATTTTACAGAAAAAAGTGAGGTTGTCTGTCACACAGTTGAAGCACACAAGAGGATGGGTGCTGAAATGTGACAACAACCCATACTTTAGAAGCAAATCGACTTTAGAATGGCTTCATAATAATGAAATACACATTATGGAATAGCCCAGTCAAAGCCCTGACAAAAAACAATTGAGATTATATGGCATGAAGTCAAGAAAGCTATGCACTCCAGACATCCCACAAACCTTGCTGACGAGAGGCAGTTTTCTAAAGAAGAGGGAGACCAGATACATCCAGATTGTTTTGTTAATCTGATCTGCAACTACAGGAAACATCTGGTTGAGGTTATTGCGACTAACTTAGGGTTAAAACCTATTTCATGCAAGGGTGTACTTACTTATGCCTTGCTGTCTTGTGAATGTTTACATCTTATGGCCAATGAAAATATGAAAACTTGTAAATGTTTGGGTTGAATTAGTTAAAGCAGACTCTGGTTGTTCCTTATTGTGATTTCCGGGAAGATCAGACCATGTTTTATGACCAATTTTGACAGAAAGGTAAGAAATTTCAAAGGGTGTACAAACTTTTTCCTGGGACTGTATATGTATTATTATATATGTGTTCAAACTCCATCATTTCTGATGTTTGCACTCACAAAAATCTTGTTCACTGCCAATATGGCCTTTATTACTGATAGTCATTTTTGCAGCTAAATTTGGAAATTCAAAATGGCGGACCATGGAGAGGATCCCCCTTTTCATGTATGAAAAGTGCAATTTTTCCTGTCATAATGAATACTTAGAATTTGATGCTGGTGGTAAGTATTCATGAAATGGTGACATTACTGAATGGGCAGCATGAATTGTGAATGAATTATTGAATGAATTAAGCATGAATCATCATGTACAGACAATATGAACCCTATTCTGACGTATTACCCGTATTCATACCCATACCCACACCCATACCGAAGGCCAGGTATCCATAACTAATCCCTCCCCTCCCCTATCTTGTCCCCTGTGTTTCCCCCAGGGCAGGGAGCTGTCCTATGGGATGGACGAGTCTCAGCAAGACCTGTATGAGGAGCGCCTGAAGGAGCTCTTCCACAGCTTCGATGGCAGTGGCGCCGGCTCGCTCACGCCTGAGGAGCTTGCCGACCTGTGCCAGGCCCTGCAACTGCAGGACGCCGAGCCCGTCCTACTGGAAACCTTGGTGTACACCCAGGACCAGGTCACTGGACGGGTAAGTGTCCTAAAATATGCCCTGCTTAAAAGCCTGGTGTGCACTCAGCATCAGGTCACTGCTGGCTGGGTAAGTGTCCTGACCTAACAAAACCCAGGGCCACTTGACTGGTTGCGGAGGTGTCAACTTCCTTCTGGTAGAGTAGATTAGAAAAACCATCAGAGGGAAATCTTGCTGCAGACCCTGGGCTATCTAATTGATCAAGTATGTGTCTTCCTTACCTAATGTGTTTCTGTTACGGCTGTTCATTGGGGAGTTCATCGGGGAAAAAAATGTCAAGCAAATTACTACCAGCGACCAGCTGACTCGTACGGGGAAGTGTCCTAACAACATCCTTCTACACAGTATAGTTGACAAACGTATAGCTGACAAACATGCCCACCTTTTTAAAATATTTTTTAGGGTGTTTTAAGCCTTTTCTTGATGGGAGAGTGTGAGATGATGACAGGAAGCAAGCAGAAGAGAGAGATGGGGGATGATCGGGAAGCCGCCTTGGGCCGGCATCGAACCCGGGTCCCCAGCTTTACAATCAGTGCCTTAGCCTCTTGAGTCATTTGCAAGGCCACCGCAAACCTCCTTCTAGCAGATTAAAGAAATGTCTTTAATCCTAGAGGGAACATGTTGGTCTGTTACTGTTAAGTAAAAGTACTGCATTGCAAATAATAGGGCCTCCCTTAAATCACTCGCCCCCATCGTTGGAGACCACTGAAACACAGTGATTTTAATCAGTGGGCTTTTTCGTTCATCTGCTGCTTTACGTACTTAATCTTGTTACGTGCACTCGGAAACAATGAGTACATTGGAGACCGGCAAGTGTTTAATTAGGTGGCATAATCAAGCGGCTATGTATCGAGATCTACTCAGACCACCAAAGCAGCTTTTGGTATACGCCATTCAAAGAAGGAAAATTAAGGCAGGCTGGAACTCAGGCTCTCCAAAACAACATTCACTAGAATACAAAAACAGGATTTTGGAGTCAGCGGTGACCTTTTTCTACTTGTGCTCATCAAGACCTTTTTCTCGACTTGTGGTGGTTGATTTATGTGAGTGTTGTTTAAGGCAAGGATATCCGAGGCACTCATTGAAATTTTTCAATTAAATATTAATTAGTGTACAAAGATCAATGTCTACATGTGTTTGCCTGCTAGGCCTGCTTTAGAGCACATTAGCCTAGTAGGCCAACTCATGTACGCATCTTTGTAGCTTAAATAGTTCTGTGCCAATGTCATGCTTAGGTTTATTGTGTTCATTCCACAGTCATCATAAGAACATGAACAAATGGTGTTGAAAAAAAATTTTTCTTGGAAGACAAAAACGGTGGCAATGGACAGGGCACGAGAGAGGGGGGTGGGCATGAGGAAGTCACAGACATGGAAAAAAGACAGCAGGAGAGAAGGGGAGAGGGAGAACGTGTAGAGGGGGGAAATTAGCATGGAGGAGTGTCTCGAGTGCTCTATCTCTGCAGATGCAAGGGCTGGCTTTGGGCCGCTCTTATCCCAGGTGCCTGTTGTTGCCACAGCGACGAGCCAAACAGGCGTGTGTCTGTGTGTGAGGGAGAGAGAGCAGGAGACTGATTAGAGAGAATGCTGCTTAAGTGCTACAGGTCTGACTCTTATAGACCCCCCCTCCGCACATACACACACACACACACACACTTGAAGGCACATGCACACAGACACACACACACGTATGCACCAACACAAAGAAATTGAATACACAAAAGGGATTTATGGTACATATGGGAATGATTTCCGCTTCCAGTCATTTTTTCAAACATTTTTTTTTAAGTGTCTGTGTGTGTGCGTGTGCGTGAGCGTGTGCGTGTGCATGTGCATGTGTGTGGAGACGGAGAGAATGGAGACATGGGTGAGCTGATGGAAGTGCCCATTTTGTCCCCACCTCAACACACACACACACGCGCACACACACACTCTGCCCCATCCCCCTTAATGGCAAACTCACACAAAGGATGTGAATATGCATCAGGCTGCAGGCAAGCACACAGCTGCTGCTCTCGATCCTGCCCTCTGCCCCACTCCCCTATTAAGCCACACTCCCACCATCAAAACACACACACACACACACACTTGACCATTTCTTATATTTTAGGCAGCAACACGTAGACATTTTATGATATCTGGCCTGCCATAAGGTATTTGGCCTTATCTGCTGGACACTGTTGTTATGAAGGCTGTGGCCTATGTTGCCGAGTAACAGGTTACCATAGAGTTCTTTGGAGATCTGGAACTGGGAAACAAATGGAATGGAGACCTTTATTTATACTCACAGAGGGTATTCCTCTTTCACAATGTAGACGAGGTGCAAATGAAAATGTCCAAAATATAATTTGGCCAAAACGAACAATAAAGACAAATAAAGGTAAAAAGAAGTATGATGCAAAGTAAATATATGCATACATAAAATGTTAAAAAAAGACAGATTAGAGAGAGAAAATAACAGGGAAAACATTTGATGTGTTGGATTAGGAGATGTATAGTTAATGTATTTTTTGACATTACTTGATTTATTAATTTTTTGACATTTAATTGATCATAGCAAATGAGGTATTCTAGTTTTGACGTTGTGGTGGGAAAGATTCCAGGATGTGGGGGCATCGAAATCTCAGCGCTACATAAAAACCATACGTCTCCTTTGCTTTTGCTGCCTGGTAGCTTCATGCTCCATGTCTGTGCTCTTGCAGGTGGATTTTGAACAGTTCAAGAACGCACTGATTTTGGTGCTGTCTGCTGCTGGTCCTGCTGGGCATTCAGGGATGGAGAGCGAAGAAACGATGGACAGGACAGCAGTGATGACAACAACGGAGGCCGTATCAGCACCAGGTAACGCAGTGGACCCTCCTAGCTTCTCTTGTCCAGACAAACGATAAAGTTGACATGCAAGCAAAGCTTTTGAATTTTGTAAGCTAAATCGTATCCCGTGCCAGTCACCAATGCATCGAAGTGGGATCAAGTCTGCTCTCCTTAATTGGCGTGACTTTCCATTGAACTCCATTCATTCAATTGTCTCTGGTGGACACCACGTACTCTTGGGTGCGCTTCTTGAAAGTGTAGTTGTTAATCAGTTAACAACTTCGGTAGTTGCCAATGGGAAATTGCATTGAAAACCACAAAGTAGCTAGCACAGTTAGCAACTATGGTTTCGAGAAATGCCCCCCCCCCTTGTCCAGACAAACGGTCAAGTATGGGCAAAAGGGGATATGAATGGTTATGACTGCGGTGGCAGTGCAGGTTGAGGCAACATTTGCAGTGACGTGCACTAAGGTCTGCACAAACATGACATGAGTCGACATACTAATTGCATAACCTAGATGAGGTGAATTTGGTCCCCAAAAAGGTGAGGCTGAGATCAGTTGAGTATAGCCTCACTTCCTCCTTGAACCGCTGACTCGCCGTAGTCCGGGCCTACTCAACTACTTGCCCATGGGCTGGATATGGCTTGTTCGAAATGTCCTGCGACTCTGTGACTGATTTAAATGTAGTTCATGCATGGGTACTGTCCTGGTCCATTTCAGTCACATCGAGGACTGTGATTAAGTTTGGTGGAACACAGCGCATTTAAATCCCAAATCGACTCGTCGTTAAGAGAGAGACAGCCAGTCAGCCCAGGGGAGGCACCATAGCGTACATGCTAGCTTAGAGATCGTCTGGGGAGAGAGGGGGGTCAAGGGAGCTGAAGGGAGGGGAGACCAGGTTAAGATTCTCTTCGCAGAGGATTAAGATCTAATAAGGTCCTGTGCTTAAAGCACTTTCAACTGTGCCCCTTTAAATATTCCTCAGAGTGTACCACCCTCTGGGTGCACTTGGATGCCATGCTAGGTTTGGATCAGGTCATGTCCTTATTGGTGTAAATAAATCCATGGCCTATTCATGTCATGCGGCCTATTGCTCCTACCTGCTGGAGTGAGGTGGTCATGTTAGTGTGATGAACCATTGTAACATAGTCAAAGTGTGGAGTATGAAACACATGGGACCATGATGAGTGGAAATGCTAACAAGTGTCCTGGAAGGGGTGGGGGGGTTTAATTAGTTCTTGACTCAAATATTTTTGTATGATGTCTAGATGTTAATGCTGTGTTTCTGTGGTGTTCAGACTGATGTTGGAAGATTGCCCAAAAACATGATTTTGAGTACAGAAAACATTGCTTGAAGCCAGCCATTCAGCCAGCAAACGATTTCAAACAGGCCCATTGTCTGCAGGGGCAGAAAGGAATCACCGGAGCGTCTTCAGATGTGGAAATTAACTTGTTTTATTGGGCAAGCGCTAAGACTAACGTTTCAACGTTCTTCTTCAGAGTACAGGTCCATTGTCGGTGTTGTATGCCTGGAAGGACCTTGTCGTTTCTGATATGGACAGTCTTTGAAATAGTTTGAGGGCAGATCCTTGAAATGTGCTTGTAGACATTTGCTGCACCCTTGCTGTTCAGCTATGCAACATAGGTACACATGGGTGACTTGTGTGTGGAAAGATGAAGTGACACTTCAAATAAATTGTTTATACAAGCTTCATGCACACTACAGTTTTCTCGTCATAGTTGAACCGAACTCATTTTGGTATGACATCTCCTCATGAATTTAGTTTTCCTGTACTTTTTTTTTATTAATGTACATATCTAATGTGAATTGTGACCAAAACCAAAAATCGTTTCTGGATTGTCCATCCCTGCCCATCCTGCCCAGTCCCTCCCCTGTCCTTACCTATGTTGTCCTCCTCCGCGTTCCCTGCTCTCCTCCGCCCCTCCGCAGGCTCCCCGGAGGTGCAGGCCAAGTTTGTGAGGGGCTCCAAGCGCTACGGCCGGCGCTCCATCCCAGAGTTCACAGATAGCTTCGGGCACCTGGAGGCCGATTGTGGATTCGACTGTGGGCCGCCGCTGGGCCAGGTCAGGGGAGCAGCTGAGGCCCAGGGGAAGGCACCTGCAGCAGGGGAAGATGGGGAGGCGGAGGCAGATCATGGAGTTGATAATCAAGGGAACAGCAAACTCAAAGTACATCGGAAACTTGAGGTAAGATCATCGTCTGTGTTGTCCACATGCTATTCTCATGGCAGCTACTACAGTGCTGGTGCCCATTCCCACACCAGGTACGTTTGGAGCCAAAGTCACTTACCTGTGAACCTCCTGCGTTAATACTGAGCTCTGTAATTTTCTGCATGTGACCGTGTTACCTGGATGAACCTGCTGACGTCCACATTGTTTATGCCACACAGGTATTTATTGTGTGGCAAATAAGAGTTTGTTCATAGTTCCAAAAATGGACTAGTTCACAGTACTTTTTTGCAAGAGGTTGTTGCGTGCCACATTGTTCAATATCATTGGCAAGTCCTATGTAATGTTACAGACAGACAGCAATTATTGTTTATCAGTGTAACGGAGGCTAACTAGCAGACGTTACGTTGGTAAAACCTCCCTCCGATAGCTTCATACAGTATCGTGCCGTTGGGCCGAAAGACTAGTCTCTTGGCCCAGCGGTATCGTACTGTGTCTCCCATTGCCGGACCGTTGTAGTTGACGAGGTCGCACGTTCGATCCCCGAGGGGGGTGAACAGGAGCAAGATGACCTCCGTCACAGTGGTGCCGTGAAAATATGTGTTAGATGTCATCTTATAATATTGTGCCTCTTTGCAATGTATTTAGCTGGGTTTTCACCTGAACACTAATCAAATGTGCCACCCTATTAAAAGAAGGCGCATGTAGTTTGTTCAGGCACCAGAATAATCTCATTCATAGTTCGTTCACCAGGGAGTAAATGGTGTGTGTTCAGTTCACGGCCGCCCAAATTATGAACTATTTCAGGTACAACACTGCATTCACACACACGCACGCGCGCGCGCACGCACGCACACGCGCACGTGCGCACACACACACACACACACACACACACACACACACACACACACAAATGCACAGTGTGTGCCACACTCATCCGTACTGCCACAATGTTATTCTTAGCTAATCAGCTTAGCGTGTTTGGAGTGGCAGACTCTGACCAAAGAGCGTCATGCTCTTTCCACACACGGACAGACACACATTCACACATGCGCTCACACACACACACACGGACACTTTAATCCTTTTTAAGGTGGCTTGCAACTGTTAAAGCTTCTCCTGCTTTTTATTTGCTGCATCATCACCTTAAGGACCGAACTGCTGACTGTTGGTCCCAAAGGTCATAAGGGTTAGGTGAACCCTGAAGTCAAAATTACAACAAGTTGAAGTGTTGATTATATAGATTGAAAGTACTGTATGCGTATATAATACAAGTAATGGCAATAATGCAAATCATTTGAATTGTGCTTTTCATGGTGCTCAAAGATTTGTATGCGGGCCACACTAGCCTATATGTACAAAAAATGATGCATTTCATTACTTGAGTGTTTACTGGGTTTTTATGAGCTGTGTGTTCAAGGTGTTAAGTTGGGTGTATCTGCCTGCCTTGAGCAGACTAGGAAAGAGCATGAAGGCTAGGACTTTGGCCTTGATGTTAATAGTGTCTGCGGTGTTATTGTTGTCAAGACAACCGTATCCACCCAGCTCCCCCAACCCCCTCCCCAAGCCTTGTGCTTGTGTTGACGAAGCAGAACGACCTCCTTTCACCCAGACACTCGTGGTGTTTGTGTGTGTGTCTGTGTGTGTACTCGCACATACATGTGTTTTTTTCCTGCATATGCATGGGTGGGAGAGGGAGTGAAGGGAAGGGTTTCAGGGGGGTGGGGGGTGCAGGGTGTTGAGTTGATCCATTGTTCCATGTTCCAGCAGGGGCAATGAACTAGTTTACTCCTCATTACATAGTACTCATTAATTGTCTACTATGTGAGTTATTAGTCGTGTACCAGATTGGAATGCATTTTTCTTTGCATTCCTACATGCAAAATTCCCCGCTTTGATCCACTGGCAATGGATCACACATTTAATGACGTAATTAGAATTGAAGTCAAGAATTTTAAAGTAAAATAATGAGAGAATTGTTGTTAGTGTGTGCGTGCGTGCGTGCGTGCGTGCGTGCGTGCGTGCGTGCGTGCGTGCGTGCGTGCGTGCGTGTCCAATAACTAAGTGTCCTATCCTTTGTTAATGTGAAAGGCTTCGCCGTGTGTGTGATTAGTAGTGTGCATCACAGCATGTGTCTGTACTGGGTGTAACCCGCCATGTGCATTAAATCAGAATCCTCCCAGCAGGTTCTCACTAGACACCCACTCACACACTTAATGCGTGCGCACACACACATCCCCACACACACCCATATAACAGTGATTTCATACTTTGAGTATGAAAACCAGCCTGTAAATCATGAGGGGAATGTGTTGATCCATGCTATGAGGCATGCGTTGTGAGGCCAAACAGATCAAAGATCTAGATTCCAACAGACCAAATACATGTCGTGTTTGTAGCAAAGGGAAGGAGTGTTGGCCGACTGGATTTGAAGGCCGCCAGGGTACCATACGTCGTCCTTGGTCACTCGCTCCACTCTTCTTTTATGTTGTTTTGTTTGACTTACTGCTAGTTTTCTGGTAGGGTTTAGTTTTCTGGTAGGGGGTCTGAAGATCTGTTCATTTCAAGACATGGTTGGTTTGATGTCCCGCTCTCTCTCTCTCTCTCTCTCTCTCTCTCTCTCTCTCTCTCTCTCTCTTCTCTCTCTCTCTCTCTCTCTCTCTCTCTCTCTCTCTCTCTCTCTCTCTCTCTCTCTCTCTCTCTCTCTCTCTCTCTCTCTCTCACTGTATGTGTGTGCACAATGTTTTTTTTTTAACTTTATTTTATGATAGGACAGTGAAGGTGTTGACAGGAAGCGAGTGGGGAGAGAGAGACGGGGAAGGGCCGGCAAAGGACCCGGGCCGGGAATCGAACCCGGATCAGCCACATGGTAGAAGAGTGCCCTACCGTTTGGCCACGGCAGGGCCGTGTGTGCGCAATCTTAACCTCTTTTTAATATTATGTGGCCTCAGGAGAGACAGATGGAAAGCAGGGGAAGGGGTTTCTACTGAGTGCGAGCAAGTCTGATCCTGGGGAACAATAGACACACACACACACACACACACACACACACACACACACACACACACACACACACACACGGCCCCTGGTGCAGATGCCGACACACTCCAGAAGCCCATCTGCTCTGCTCCGTCTGACATTGGGACAATGAGTTTTCACACTGCACTGCATCACAATGCACACACACACACACACACACACACACATACCAGTCCTAGTAATCGAATTAAAGTAGTCAACAACGCACACATACGAACACACACACATATGATGCACAATTCTAGTGTGCTAACTGTAATTTTACAATAGTAAGCTGCCAGAAGGAAAATAAAAGTGTAATGCTGATGTACAATCACACCACTGCAAATTGCTGCCTCCAAAACTAGTGGTGGGTTGGCATCTAGTCTGTAGCTTTATCTTTGGTTGCTAATAGAGCTAAAATGAGAACATTCACACTGGGCATACATAGGCTAGCAGCATCATTTTAACATTTATCTCCAGCAAGAGTTGTATTTGATGTTTATTTAAAAAAAGGTAGTTCAGTAGGCACAGGCTTGAAAATGCTCTGGATTTTATTTATGTGATTATATTTATCTTATTTGGTTCACCGATAGTGTGGATCACAGTAGCAGAACCTGATGCAGCAAACAATTGTGTTAAAGGGATTAAAGTGCTAAATGCTAAACTGGCGCAACACCCGTTTTTACATACTTATATGTATTATATGACTATAAATTCTCAATGCTCAATTCTCTGGAAATGTTCTGCCATATCATGCTCCTCATAGTAGCACAGACTGTTTACCACGTGTTGTAATATTCCTTCGCCGTGGTCAATCATTCCCATAGACTGCAGCAGCCTGTTGCCTGACCCCGCTCTCTCCCTCCCCCTCTCTCTCTCTCTCTCCCTCACTCCCTTTTCTTCAAATGGGTCTGCTGCCCGCTTGGCCCCCAGAGGTCACCTCTCCCACCCCCATCCCTTCATCCCGGCCTCTGCATCCCCCCATTCCACACTTTCTTTATTTTCCCCACAAAGAAGGCAGACTCGCAGGAGAAAAGACTGCTGATTGACAGCAGATTAGTTTAATAAAAGGTACGGGGACGCAATATGGTGGTTAGCTGTGATTTATTTTTTGTCTCCTTTTTTCCTCCCCTGACTAAAGAATGCAGCCTTTTGTCATACATTATGGTTTTATTTTAAACTGAATGTGATGTATGTGGTCTTATTGCTTGATTTCGTCATTGTATGTGGAAGTCAGAGTAAAGTGCTTTTGGGAAAACATTTTCAACATTTTTCACTTTGTTGTTTGCCAGATCTTTCTGTGTAACAAAAGAGAAGCAAGAATTGTGTTGGTGTTATTGCTTTCCATGTATTCTTTTGGGATAATGTTGTTGTTGTTGTTGTTGTTGGTTCACTTTAAAATGACTTTTTGCATCATACATTCCTCTTTTTATCATCTTTTTTTCCCTAACCGCGTTGGTTAGAGAGAATTATGCCAACGTTACTGTTATTGTTAGCATTTTTGGTATAATACACTGTTGTTGATGACCTCTCATGTCACGTTTTCCTTTGTCTACTCCCCCACCCCCACCCCAACAGCGCTGGTATGCTGATGCAAGTGGCTCTGAAGAATACGAGGCAGAGGGTGAGACTGCTTATACTAATATATCAACGGCGTGCGCATGTGTGTGCTCGTCCCAATAAGTTATTGTGTACAAATGCATTGAAAAATTATTCGTAGAGTAATATTTAATAAGAGTATATGCACAAGTTGTGTTTTTTTGTGTGTGTGTATAAACCTATTTTCATTTGACTATGTTTGCATCTGCACCACTGCCTAACAGTAGTTAACTAGTACTAGTTATTATTACTAGTACAGTGAGCTGGGTCCGTCTAAGCATACTAAGTATGTCTTCTTCCATCCTCTCTCTCTCTCTCTCTCTCTCTCTCTCTCTCTCTCTCTCTCTCTCTCTCTCTCTCTCTCTCTCTCTCTCTCTCTCTCTCTCTCTCTCTCTCTCTCTCTCTCTCTCTCTCTCTCTCTCTCTCTCTCTCTCCCCCCCACACTTCCCTCAATCGTAGGCCAGCTGCAGCTGTGGAACCCAGATGAGCCGACCACCCCGAGCAGGAAGCTGTGCGTGGCCATCTCGGAGCGTCAGGAGGAGAGGCTGCGGACGGCCTGTGAAGACCTGGGACTGCCCTGGGACCAGCCGGCCACGCAGGAGCAGCTGCTCCACCTCTGCCAACACCTGGGCCTGGAGGTGTGTGTTTTGTGTGTGTGTGTGTGCTGTGAGTGCTGTGCATGTGTCTCTGTTAGGGCTTTCAGGCCGACCAGAACTGAGCTGGTGCCGGTACTCGCACCGGTTACGTTCGGCACTAAAGTGCTTATCTGCGAACCTCCCGTGTTCATACCGGGCTCTGAACTTTTTCCGCATGTGACTGTTACTCGAATGAACCTGCTGCTGACGGCCACGCTGTCGCCACGGTTCGTGGAGAAAAACCTAGTATTTTGCGGTATTTGCGAACCAACATTCCGGTTGGCAAACGCTAAAATCTGTGGCGTGCACACGACGGCCGGTTCGCGATTAGGTGCGGCAACGGGCACCGACACGGTTCTCAGTCGGCCTGGATGCGCTAAGTGTGTCCACGAGATGATGAAACATAATGTGAAATGTCGAAGTGAAACGTGCGCTGTTTAATCTGATTCTCTCTTGCTGTTGTCGTGGGCATGCACGTGCATGCATGGAGGTGCCATGTATATCCATAGAAAATATTGGACCGACTAACTAATAATCTCTCTTACAACTCTACTGTGATTTCCAGCAATATTTGGATCTGTGTATCTTTTTAATGAGCTGCGATCCAAATAAAAGTATTTGTGTGTGTCTGTTTGTGTGTCTGTGTGCTGCAGCTGAGTGAGGAGCTGCTGCCTTCGCTGGATGTGGCCGGGGAAGTTAGTGTGTTGGACTTCATGCGTTGCGTCATGGGCCAGAGCCAGAGCCAGCCCCCAACCCCTTCCTCCTCCACCCCCTACCGCCAGCTCAAACGCCACCACTCCTTGCAGGTACACCAAAACACATGCCCACACATGCAATCAAACAGACACACTCACACTTTTCTTGTTGGTATGTTTCACTTGATTGTGTCCAAATGAATGTCCCGTCTATCTATCCGTCAGCTGACTCACCTGTATCTATACTCTCGCGCTCTCGCTCTCTCTCTCTCTCTCTCTCTGTCTGTCTCTCTCTCTCTCTCTCTCTCTCGCTCTCTCTCTGTCTGTCTCTCTCTCTCTCTGTCTCTCTCTCTCTCTCTCTCTCTCTCTCTCTCTCTCTCTCTCTCTCTCTCTCTCTCGCTCTCTCTCTCTCTCTCTCTCTCTGTCTGTCTCTCTTTCTCTCTCTCTCTACTGTAGCCATTTGATGAGTCAGGTCGCAGGACGAGCGTAGTGCAGAGCACCATAGGCCTGCGCCTCTTCTCCACGCTGGACGACGGCACGGGCCACACGGCGGCAGAGGAGCTGGTGGACGCCTGGATGGACGAGGGCATCGACAACAGCATCGAGATCCTGGCGGTGAGCAGCGCAGTGATGTGAATAAATATGTGAAGCCCAACTGGGAAACTTCAACTCGCATTGTCATTGTGACACAGCACTCCACAGCACACAAGTGTTAACTGCACACAACGAAATTGCATTTATGTCTCATCTGTGCAAGGGGGCAGCCCCCAATGATGCCGAAAGGGAGCAGTGTGGCGGGTTTTGCGTGCATGCCTTCTTTCTCGCTCCCGCTCTTTTTCTCTTGCTCTTTTTTAGCTCTTTCTCTTTCTCTTGCTATTGCTCGCTCTCTCTCTCTCACACGCTCACACAATGCAGCTTACTATGCGCTAGTTACTATGCATAGCATGGAGTAAAGCGTGTGTATGTGTGTGTTTGTCTGCACAGGCCTTGGAGTTCAGTCTGGACGGGCGGGTGAATCTGAGTGAGCTTACCCTGGCCCTGGAGAACGAGCTGCTGATGACCAAAAACAGTGTCCACCGGGCGGCGCTAGCGAGCTTCAAAGCTGAGATCCGCCATCTCCTGTGAGTGCACCAATTTAACACTATAGAGAGATTAGAGTTTAGTATCAGTGTCAAATAACCTCATGTGAGTGTGCTGCACGTCTGTCATGCACAACACAACCAAAAGGGCATTATTTAGTGTCATTATGAAGTGAAAAAGTGAAAGCCCATCTGGGAAACTTCTAATTTCATTGTGACACAGCAGTCCTCAATACACAGTGCATACTGCATGCAAGAAAATGACATTTATCCCTCATAGCAGTATTCACAGCCATATGTGTTGAGCCTGGGGTTTCTCTATGCCTAATTTGTTGTTTTGTGTATTAGTACCGGTTTATCAAAGTCTGTGTGTGTGTGTGTGTGTGTGTGTGTGTGTGTGTGTGTGTGTGTGTGTGTGTGTGTGTGTGTGTGTGTGTGTGTGTGTGTGTGTGTGTGTGTGTGTGTGTGTGTGTGTGTGTGTGTGTGTGTGTGTGTGTGTAGTGAGCGCGTTGACCTGGAGCTGCGTGAGAAGGAGAGGATCCGCTCGGACCTGGAGAAGGCGGAGAAGCTGAAGACCCAGCTGGCCTCCGAGGTGGACGAGCACCACTCCGCCATCGAGCGCCACAACGAGCTTAACCTGCGGTGAGCTGGCCACCTTTGAACCCTTACCTCTGCCTCTGTCCTATAAGCTGAGGTCGCCACAGGCAGTAGGGCTCTGAACCCGGTGGGGTTGGGGGCAGGGCCCTAAAAAATGTTTTTTTCCCAACCAGCCAAAATGATTAGGAGATCTAAATCTTGCTGGCCAAACACACACTCACTAATGGCTCAAAGTGGCTAGTAAGTAGTAAGTGGTCTTTTCTACCAGCCAAACTGAAATGTGTTAATTTAGAGCCCTGGTTGGGGGTGTTGGAGTCTTTAATTAATATTCTACTGTTGAGTTGGTATTAGACATATTTTACTATGACTTAACCTGACCTGTGGTGAACTCTCCACCTTTGACCCCTCTCTGCGTGGCCACCTTAGTCTAGATATGAGTATGGGTACATAGGGTAGTGGTTCCCAAACTGCATTCAGGACCGGATCTCTTTTCATAGTGTATGACCATTCTATGAATTGGTTAATGGCAGTATTCCCTTGAATAGTTAGCAAATGTTTTTTACGAGCTTTGACTTCTCTCTCCCCGTCTTTGGCAACCTAAGCTCATCTAAGCAGTGGCTCCCAAACTGGGGTCAAGACCCCAAAGAGGGTCATGGATGGAAGGGATTGTTTGCATAAAGCCTTAATATATCACAAATGTACTACTGTACTTTGGTCATACTATGGTCATACACATGGGGGCGGTGGTAGCTCAGGTGGTAGAGGAGCCGTTCAGCAACTGAACTGGAGCCTGACTCCATCGTTGTGTCCTTGAGCAAGATACTTAACCCCAAGTTGCTCCTGGTGGCAGGGTGGTACCCTGCGTGGCAGCCACGGCCATCGGTGTGTGAATGGGTGAATGTGAGGCATACAATGTGAAGCGCTTTGAGTGCTCGAAGGAGTGGAAACGCGCAGTCCATTTACCATTTACTAGGAAATGGTTGTTTATTACTTGGTAAATATTCATAGAAAGATTGAATTTGGCAAAAGGCAGCACAGTTTTAATGAGCCACAATTCTACACAGTGCACCTTTTTAGTTGTCAAATCCTCTGACATTAGGCTCATTCGTGACGAGCAGTGAAGCTCTAGCAAAGCAGCAAGCATGCACACTTTGCCAGTTTGATGCATTGTGGTTACCAGAATGCACATGCCCACTGCCTAGCAAAAGCAGCGCTGCTTCGTGACAAACGAGCCCATTCTCACCTCTGTCACCTTTCCCTTTCCCCCTCTCCCACCATTACCTGATCACCCCTTCACCACCTTCCATACCACTCCTCCTCCATTCTCATTATTTCTACCTGCACTCTCGCCACCTCCCCACATCCACCCACACTCACTCCTCCATCCTCCCTACATTTCTCCTCCACCATCCTGTCCGCTCATCGCATCTCCACCCCCATGCTCACTACCACTATCACTACCACTCATCACCCACCCCATCCGCACTCCCATACTTCCTCCTCCTCCTCCTCCTCCTCCTCTTCCCCTCCTCTCCAACTGCAGTAAGCTGGAGCAGGAGCACCGGGAGAAGCTGTGTGCCCTCCGCTCGGAGCTGACGCGCGAGATGGACCGTCTGCAGCAGCAGGCCGGGCAGCAGCGCGAGGAGCTGGAGGCAGAGATCACCAAGATCCGCGAGGATGAGACCTTCATGAGGGAGCACCTCACCATCACAGTCAAAGTACGTCATTACGTCATCAGTAACTGCTACTACAGCAAAGCCATGTGCTGCAGTAGGTACTGCCTCTGCCAAGGTGTGGTGCATGTGTTTGGTTGGCCTTTTTGCTTGTCTGTGTATTTTTTTTTTCAGTTTGTAACTTTGTGGGGGAAAAATGCAGCTTTGCTAGCCTGCCAAGCCAGACTATAGCATGAAAGTTTAGTCTGGCACTGCACAATCTTCGATATTTACTCTAGATACTGCTTCAAGGCAATCCGCACGTATTCTGTAGGTGGCGGTAAGACAGCATCTATGCAAAACATAGGATACTGGACCAAGATGGTGGCGCCATGGGTTGGGCCAGGCTAAAAGGCTGAACACAGCATCTCTCTCAGTTTTCTATATCCATGATGAACTGCCTCCTCCTCATCAATCGTCTCTGGTCATGTGAGGGTACTTTTCTGGGATCCATGTGGTGTAACGTGTACACCCTGTGGTGTAACGTGTACTCCCCTTTAGGAGACTCGTGGAAGTGGAGAATGAAGTTCCCTTAGCGCTGTAGATGGCAGTAGTGCATGTCATTTGTAAGCCGCTATTAAACGGTACAGAAAAAAGGATGAGTAGAGGATCACGCCTCCTTAGAGAGACTGGACTTCATCCTTTGAATTGGTGACGTGCGCTGTGCTTTATCTTTGTCCACCATATTTGAAATCTTTGTTGTCCCCTGTTCAGGAAAATGGGCGCCTTGAGAAAGATCTGCTGGACAGCAGCCAGAGACTCCTGGAGGCCGAGAACCAAGCCAGCAAGCTGCAGAAGAACCTGGACGACATCCTCAAAGAAAAGGTGAGCGCTGGACTGGTGTCTCTTTCTGCTGCTCAGTTTCACATGGTTTAAACTGAGATTTATTGTACAAGAACAAAGCGGCTCATTTATAAAGCATTTGTACGCGTTGTAGTTTATTATACTAGATCATGCCGTTATATTATAATTTTTATTACTAAATATGGGCAATTTTATATTTTCATCAGTTTGGAGATCTTGATCCGGCCAGTGCTGAGCTCTTCTTGCAAGAGGATCGTCTGAGACAGCTTCGCAACAGCTATGAGCTGAAGTGCAGAGTAAGAGGCTGCCACAAGAGGCAGAATACATTTGTGGTGTTTCGTTTTCAATCTGTGATGCTATGCTATGCTATGCTACGAATGAGAAACACTTAATCTCTTGTAATATAGTATGTGTAATTTTAGTAATTTATGTTCAAAATGCTGCCCATTCACAAATTGGACCTTTTCATCAATATTTACTAACTAAGTAATAAAGCAATATTTTTTGGCTTGGCCACTGTACAATAAGTTTTCGAGGCAAAGATGTTGATGGATAATTCAAGATGGTGAACATGGAGAAGCTCCAGCTATTCCTCTATGAAAAATGTATATTTATTTAAGTCATAATGGGACATAAATTGTGGAAATGAACCACCAAAAAAGACGTACTCTACCTTTTTAAATGACAGGAGCTGCAGGATCGTATAGATGAGCTGCAGGTTCAGTTGGAAGAGTTCCAGGTTGTTGGCCGAGCGCCCCAGCCATCCTCTCTGCTCTCTCTGGCTGAGGAGTTTGAGAGCAAGAGCCCCGGCACAGACTCTGACCAGGGTAAGAGCCTCTAAAATTCTTACTGCAAGTTACGTGATGATTGTGTGTTTTATATATCCGTTTTGACATTACAGAGGCGACCATATCGTAATGCACGCTTATTGTTAACATTACAGTATATACTGTACATAGATGTGTTTTCTTTGCATATGCAGGGGGAAAAAACATCCCTTATTTAGCCAGGATGGTTCCATTGGGACTAAGTGTCTGTTCTGCCAGGGATGGTCTAAATGGGAACAAACAAAAAGTTCCAGACACAGACAAACGCATAATAAGGCAAATAAACATACAATATATATGGTCATGCGAATAAAGGACATTTATGCCTCATTATTTGCTATATACCTGCAACTACTGCAAATATTTTGCAATGTTCTCCTGACTAATAACCTTGCGTGTGTATCGTTTTGTGTGCAGGTCTTGGGCCAGAGGAGGGTCAGCCATTCAACATGTCTCTGGAGACGGAGATGATTCTGGAACAGCTGAAGGAGCAGCACTTCAAGGACATGAAAAACATTCAGACGCAGGTGAGGCATTGTTACAATCAGCTCACTCTTTTGAAACTCCGTTGTCAGTAGACCAGAGTTTGTTCTCCTGACATCTGTTGTAAATGCGCTCTATTGCAAAAGTTGGGGACAATACAAATGTCTGAAAACATTCATGTGTTAAGAACTCGGAGTACACTGAATTGCTCAGAGTGAGTGTTTCGGAACCTTGATCTGAAAACTCGTTCTACTACATTTTCCCGACGCAGAGGATGGGGTTTCTGGATTACCAAGTTTGAAAAGAATGCACTGCGTGTTCCGTTTTGTGTACTGTAAGAACCTGAATGCTGCCCTCATGGTGGTATTTTGGCGTGTGAAGTAATATATGCTTTTCCCACTCACCAGCTGCCATGGTGGTTAGTTGAATGACTTATCTCTCTCTCTGGTTCGGATTTTTGGTCTTTCCAGTTTTGGGAGGACATTCCCTGTCTGGGAGAGTGTTAAGCATTCAAATATGCAGCATGACAAAAAATGTATTCCATGGCCAATTGTGTTTTGGTGTTTGGTGAGCTTGGATCACATACAACAACGGTCAGTACTAACTGGGAATGATGATCTCTCAAGTTTTGCCCACTCTATGAGGGTGGAAAGTACACTCACTGTTTGGAACAAACCAATAGACTATTACAAACACTTGTAACACGATAGACACTACAAATACTTGCATACCCACATTGCATAGTACAGCAGGTGTAGAAAGTAACACTAGCTTTTGTGTTTTTTTGATGGTGGGGCGTTTTTTCCGGTGTCTTACTTACCTTGGATGTGTGTTTGCATGCATGTGTGCGCATCTGTGTGTGATTTTTTTTTCTCAGGTGAATGAGTATCAGCAGCTCCTGCAGGAGCAGCAGCGGGTGCAGGAGGAGGCGCAGGAGGAGCTGAGGAGCACCCTCTCGGTGCAGCACCAGGAGGAGGTGCACAGCCTCAGGGATGAACTCGACCAGCTGCTCATGCGCGCAGAGAAGCTCCAGGGCCATCTGGATGAGGTAGGCTAATGGGCATCATTGACATGGGTGTTACTTTGGATGTTTGTTTTAATACAGTTGAAGTGTGCTTGGCTGATAATTTAGATGATCTAGAAATCAAGACTAAAGAAACTTGCGCATACTGGCCATTTTGCTGTTTTCTGTTATTCACAACGTTTCAGTCTTAGACCTTTAAAAAAAGTGACCTGTTCGGTCTACGACCGAAACGTGAGTAACCGAAAACGGCAAAGTGGTCAGTGTGCACACACACAGCGAAATAAACTATAAAACTCCTGCACACTGACCATTTCGCTGTTGAATTTCGGATGTTTTTTTGTAAAATGCCGTCAACAATGGCTCTGACATTTGGAACAGACATATACTTTGATAAACATGCTTTTTGGAATTGTAAATCTATTGGTTTCTCAATTTTAATTGCAAATATGTTATTCCTTTGTCTTGTTGATGTCTGTATGCTTTAGTTTAAATTGCACATTGGAGTCTGGATATTGAAAATTAGCTACACTTAATTTGATTTTGATTTACTGCTAGACAGAGATGGGACCAAGTCACTAATTTGCAAGTCGCAAGTAAGTCTCAAGTCCTTCCAATCAAGTCCGAGTCAAGTCACAAGTTACGACACATTTGACCAAGTCAAGTCCAAGTCCAAGTCGTGCCAAAGCCAAGTCAAGTCAAGTCCAAGTCCAAGTCGTGCCAAAGCCAAGTCAAGTCCAAGTCCAAGTCTTATTTTTTCCAAGTCATTAACAAGTCACCTTGTATTCTATGTGCAATATTGACAATTACCTTTGGTCATAAATTCATTACCTCTCCACACTGCTTTGCATGTCCCCCTTCGCCAGTCATGTCCCGAAAATCGACCATGGTATACTATGATTTCAGTTTTTTGAGCATGGTTCGGCATTGGTTTTTGGTTTTACTAGGTTTAACTATAAATTGAACCATGGTTTTACTCTGAAAACTAACCATGGTTTTACCACGGTTTATAATTATTCATTAAATTACTTTTATCTTTTATCCAACACATATATTGGTGACAGTCCTTTGAGCAATATGGGGTTAGGTGCCTTGCTCAAGGGCACTTCAGTCATGGATGGAGATGTAGGAAGAGGTGGGTTTAAGGGTGGGATTCAAACCTGCAACTCTGTGATCTCCAGCCCAACTCCCTAACCATTACAGCACGGCTGCAGACAAGCTTTCATGTTTGTTTGGGTGACCATGCAACCCACACTTGATCATATATATTTTTTAGCATGGTTTTTGACTATGGTTGAAGGTAAATCATTTATTTTTTCTTTCTTTCATGCATTTTTTTCACACACAAAATGCAAAAAAAAAATATATTCATTGACTTGGAGCACAATTGCAAGTCATTGCAAGCAAAAACTGACAAGTCGAGTCAAGTCTCAAGTCAATAGCGTACAAGTCGAGTCAAGTCACAAGTCACTCCTAATATTGGCAAGTCAAGTCTCAAGTCGAGTCATTTGTGACTCAAGTCACAAGTCAGTCCGAGTCACAAGTCACAAGTCCACATCTCTGCTGCTAGATGCAGCTATCTCACGCTACTGGGTGTGTGTTTTTTGTTTTAGGTAAAGGAAGAGCGACTGACCTTGGAGGAGAACCACATAGAGGAGCAGGAGGCGCTGGAAAGGCGACATAAAGACGCGATGGCATCCCTGCAACAACAACTGCAGGAAGCCTTGACGCAGGCCGATGAGCTGCAGGACCAGCTGAATGTGGTGGAGGCACGGCATGCAGAGGCTAGGAAGGAGCTTGAAAGCAACCTCACCACCAAGATCCATGAACTGGAGCAGCAACAAGAGAATAGGCTTCATACAAGTTTGGAGGAGGAGAGACGACAGCTCCTAGAACAGTTGGAGGAGCAGGAGAGTGAAATGTTTAAGAAGTGGCAACAGGAGAAGGAGCTGTTTAGAAAGAGCCACGAGATGGTGCTAGCTTCCCAGCTGCAGGCAGCAAGGGAGGTATTTGAGGAAGAGAGCAAGGAGCTTCAGAGGAGACTAACGGCTAACTGGGAAGAAGAGAAAGGCCGGCTCGAGGAGCTGCATAAGGAGGCACTTGAGACTCTGTTGGCGGAGGAAAGGGTGACCCTCCATAAGCAACAAGAGCAGAGAGAGACTGCACTTAGGCAGCAGTGGGACGAGGAGATAGCTCTTTTAGAGAAGCACCATGAGGACTCCCTCCAGGACAGTCTGGCTAGAGAGAGGGAAAGACTCAAGGCAAAGGAGGAAGAGATTGAGACAAGACTGTCTGAGGAGTTTGAGAGGGAGAGGGCTCAACTCGAAGAACAGCATGACCGCGATCTGCAGGACACTTTAGAGGAGGAAAGATTCAAACACCGCCAGGTGAAGGAAGAGGCGGAAAGGATGTGGCAGGAGATACTAGAGGAGGAGAAAACCCGTCTGGAAGAGAGCCACCGAGAGGCATTGCAGGAACTTAGTACCAAACACAGTGAGGAGCGGGAGAGACACAGCAGCCTGCTGGACAAGCTCAAGGAGGACATTGCTGTAGAAAGGTAAGGCTTGTAAACATAGAGCTAGTAGCCATTTGTGAATAAATGCAATTGTATTTCAACTCAACATTTCATTGAGCTGTTTACATTCTGTCCCCCTCAGAAAGTCAGTTCCCATTTGAACATTTTTAAGTTGTTCCTTTCAATTCAGTTTTCTTCTACCTTGTCATTTTGAATAGTTTTGAATAGTTGATAAATGTCACCCGAGAGGCCTTGGGTAAGTAACATCTTGGAGGTATTGGTGTGTCTAATTATACCCGATTGACTACATGCAGGAGGGAACTGCAGAGCCACTTCTCCCAAAGAATCAATGAAGTGGAGGCTCGATTCTCAGGTGATCAGGAGGCTGTCTCGGACCGCATTCAAGCAGACATTCATAACCTTGAGCAGCACTACCAAAGTGAACTTCAGGCGCTCTCTAAGCTTCAAGCAGAGGAAAAGAATAAATGGGAGTCAGACCTGGAAGCTGCGAGCAAAGATGCGGAAATGCAGCAGAAAGCCATCAAGGAAGCATTCCAACTGGAAAATAAGTTTCTTGTCGAGAAGCTTGCCAAAGAACATGAAGATCTTGAAGCGTTTTACAAGGAAGACATGGAGGCCATGAGAGTAAAGAATGAAGAGCTTGAAAAGGAACTGGAATACTTCATTAGTGTGGCCCAAAGCAAAGAGATTGAGCTGAGCCGACAACTGAATGAACTGCACGATCGACTGCAGGAGAACCTTGATTCCAAAGATGCCCTCCTCAGCCAATCGGACAAAAAGATTATCGAGATGGAGTTGCTTTTCAGACATGCAAAGAGTGATTTTGAGCAGCAGCGCATAGACCTGGAGGCCAGCCTCTCTGACCTGGAGTCACGCCACATCGAGGCACTCAACCTGGCAGAAAAGCAACTCGAGGAGAATAGGCAGCTTCTGGAAGAAAGGGATGGACTCAAGGCCAAGGTCCTGAAAGCGGAGCAGCTGCTTAGGCTGGCCGCCATAAACGTTGACATTGAGAGTTTGGAGCTGCAGTGCTCCCTGACAGAGCTGCAGGGAAAACTGAAGCAAGCCCAAACTGGGCCCTTCTGCAGCGAGCAGGCAGAGGCACGGCAAACAAATCTTGACCAATGTTCCAGAATTACTGGGAAGTGGTCGAAACTGAAAGTTGATGAAGTATGGGGTGCCTCTGATGATATTGTTTTTTTCAAATTGCGTCAAGATTCTCAAGGTTTTAAATATATAGAGGAAGAAGTATTGCGGGATCTTGCTGTGCCGATTCCAGAAGAGACTTCTGAAGAATTGGCCCTAGAAAGTTGTGCCGATGAATTGCACACCTCTGATGAGGGGAAAGAAGACAGAAATAAGGCCAATGACGCTCTACAAGCTCACCTCTCCGAGACTGGTGCAAATGCATGTGAGAAAAAAGATGCAGAGATTGTGAAATATACCTCTGCTGTAGTCTGCTGTACGGAAGAGGAAGATCCTAAAACTGGTCATGAAGCGGTACCAAAGGAAGAGCTAGAACAAGATGACATGGAAAGGATTTCTGAATATGAACATAGCGGTCTTATGGGTGTAGAGGCCCATGGTGTAGAAACTGATGAGATATGTGATGCGGCTATTAACACTGAACATTCCCACCTTTCAGAAGACATTATTGTAGAGGCCCATGGGAATGGAGATGAACTCAACGCTGTAGATGGACAGATCAAAGTTGATGAAGTAGATGAGGATGTATTTGACACTACAGGAGAGGTTGCAAATGCACAAAGAGAACTAAATAATTACACAAAATCAGATGCTCCCAAGGCTGAAGTTGAAGATGTTAATAGGGTTGCTTTAGATGCAGAAGTTGTGGTCACAATGCCTAGACACACAAAAGTGGGTGATTCGTGCACAGAAAATGTTGAGGATTCAAGGGCAGTGCCTAGAGGCATGGGTGGGGATTTTGAGGGCATCAGGGTTGATGAAGTTGTGGGAATAGACATAACAGGCACATGCATAAATGTTCACGATGAGGCATGTTCTGCTATCACTGGGGGAGATATTGCCAGCACAGAGGTAATTGTAGGGAGAGTAGAAAATGTTGATGTAACACACAAAGGTTTTGGGAAAGGAGACAATGAAAATCACACTTTTACGGTAGAGACTGAAGAAGTTGAAATGATCACATTAGAAACAGAATTTGAGGACATGTCTATCGAACTTGTAGATGAGGAATTGGCCGATACTGAGATACAGGCCTTGGACACTGATGCAATTACCATAAATGCAGAAAGACTGGCCGAGAAGGTCACAGCAATCTGGAATGTAGGAGGACGTGTTGGGCTAGATGATGCGGAAGACATTGAGCTTGCTACAGAGGAGGAACCATGTATTGATAAGGCAAATGAGGATGCCCTCGTGAAGAGGATTAAGGAGCTAGAATCGGAGGTGGAGAGCATGGCAAGTCTCAAGGAGGATTGTGCATTGACCGTGAGGGAACGCGATGCATGTGTGAAAGAATTGCTGAAATTGCAAGACCGTTTAGGGCAGTTTTATGATCAGAGTCATCTCCTTAGCAACCTAAGGGCACAATGCCAGGTTGCCACTGATGACAACAGCTCTTTAAAGCAACATGTCATCCAGCTCCAGCAGAGAATTGATGAGCTGGAGGTCACCTTGGAAGGTAATCGTGCTGATCTCGCTACTGGACAAGGTGTTCTCGGTGCAAGTTGTGACTTACAGCTTGAACTGTCCACCATGATTGAACAGGCTAAAGAGCTTGAGATCAAGGCACTGGAGCTCACAGATTTGCAGATTCGGTACGAGAAGTGCGTTTGTGAAAACGTTCGACTGGCTAGCCGCAACGAGAAACTGGAGACCAGGATGATCAGCTTGGAGAGCAAGATGCACATCATTCAGGACCTCCATGGCCAGCACTCTGCTCTCTTGGACGAGATTGAGCGAATGCGAGAGGAGAATTCCAATCTGAGCTCTCTGGTTCATACGCTGGTGAAGCAAAATGATTCTAAGTCTTTGGAGAATGAGCTCCGTGTCCTGCTGCAGGGACACACGGCTTCCTCTGGGAGCTCATCTGATTCCAACAATTTGGAATTGAGCCCTCAAATGGAGGCCGTTGCCGACCTGGAAGAGTGCTGCTCAGAGTTTGAGAGGCAGAATTCCAAGCTGCGGAGAGCACTTTCTGACCTGCAGGACAGGTCCTTCCAGATACGGGGTCGGATGCAGGTCCAGAGGTAACGTGACGGGACTAGTTCCTGAAACTGTGTCTTGAGTTACCCATGTGGATGCCCCGACCCATCCCACTGTCACCCATTGTTGTAAAGCTTTTGGAAACCCCTCTGTTTGCCTTTGTGTCATTTCTCCAAGGCGGTAGTTCTGTGACCTCTCACCCTCTGTATACTGGATCCCACACGTAGCATTCACAATCCCAGCCTGTCTCCCTGACACTAGTTTCACCTCCACATAAAACGTACATTGTCTCAAGCACCTGTACTTCCTGTGTGTCTGTTCGGTTATGCTATTCCTCTATAGACCCGGGGTGCTTTTCTCAAAAGCGTAGTTTCTGAACACTTAGCAACTTGGGTAGTTGGCAATGGGAATTTGCATTGCCAACAACATGGTTAGCAACTATGGTTTCGAGAAATGCACTACAGTATGCCTTGTGTACCTGCAAAACACATCATTTCTGTTTTATTGTAGGTCTAGGACAATTGTGATTACGAGGCTTGTGGCTGTTTCATGTGTTCGCCAGGGTTGCCAATTTTGCTCATTATAAGCAAAGAAGCCCAGTGGAGGGTTTTTTAGGCTTGTTCTTTTCAGGGTTTGGCTTGATATTTGCAGCTGCTCTGCCGGTAATTTGAATGTGTTAGGATGTTTGTAACTTAATGTTTCTGAGTGACAACTCAGTTTTTTTCACTCATCCTTACAAGTTAGCCTACAATAACATTAAGCCCCACACCATGTGTCTGCCTCGGTCACTTAAGTGGATTTTAGATACCACAAAGACGCTCACAAAGAGCAAAGTCTTCTCTGACAAGGCACACAACAGACGACCCACCCCACATTTTTTTCGTCAGTCGCTTCTTTTGGGCTTCTTTTCAGAATGCCAGTTGTTTATTTCTCTCACAAAATCTGGCAAAACTGGTGTTCGCAAATGTCAATGTTTGCTTTGGCTTTGTGTATCTCGCAGGCAGGTCCTGGTTGAAGGGTCTTGAATAAAAAATAACTTAAATCTTTTCTTTTGTCAGGAGTAAAGCAGGGCGCCTAGCCGAAGAGAATGTGGTATTAAGGCGCAAAATCTCATCCATAAAAGAAGAAGAAAATCGAGAGGACATGCTGTGAGACCCATTGCCTTTTTATTCATTTTATATGTACAAGTTGTCCCCTTTTATTTTTACTTTTTATTAATTATTAATCTTTGATTCACGTCTCTCGACAGCTTAAAACTAGATCAGTTCAGGAAGGAGAAGGTTTCTGCTCAAAAGGTGGCCGATTCACTAAAAAATCAGGTGCGTATTAAGCAAAACTGTATACCAACATCAATCCAGAATAAGTACACCATGCGCTGCTACTAACACAAAGCCCTTTGATTTTATCAATTGATTTTATCATAATCCTGGGATGGACATTGCTTTCTGGGCAACATGTTTAGATATTGCTTCAGTCAATGTTCCGTACTTGTTGAAATAAAGCAACTGCTTGGGGACCCTCCTTTTAATCCAGATCTCTGAGCTGCGTGCCCAAAGTCAGCAGCTGGAGCAGGAGAACAGGGCGCTGTCGCAGACCAACAGCCAGAACGTGGCGGATGTGGAGGAGCTGAGCGTGCAGCTGCGGGAGCTGATCCAGCAGAGCGAGAGGAGGGAAGCTGGACACCAGCACAGTGCCATGTCCCCCAGTGAACGCAACGAGGTAGGGTTTCTTTCACTGGTTGCTGCTGACACACAATGTGAGCCGCCGCTGTTGTCTGAAACAAGTGTCGCATTTCATTTTATTTTCCCCTTCATCACTACATATAAACGCTGACAACGTTGCATCTTTGAAAATCCTGTGATGCGGATCGGTTCAGCTGCATGGCAGTGACATTGAAAATCCCCCCCAGATCCTCGTCGTAGCTCATAAAGCCGAGTGGAATCTGGCGAGAGCCAGTTTAGATACAGTAGGCAGGAATTGGGAATGGTCATCTCACTCTCTGCAATACACAAAAGTGAACTTGTGTTATTATTATATTGTCATTGACCAGATGGTGGCGTGTGTGAGCTCCCTGGAGGAGGAGTTGAAGAAGGTCCAGAAGGAAAGTGCTGTTCTACAGCAAGAGAAGGCGTCGCTGTCTCAGCAGCTTTCCTCCTTGCATGGCCAGGTGAGTCACCACAGGTGGACCCAAAGGCGGGCTTGCTTGGCAGTTTCCCAGAGTGCAGGCGCGAGGGAACCGCATCATATGGAAACCCTGTCTCTGCAACTTTATATTGGCATATGATAAGAACTCTCTATTGGGGTAGCGTTTTGTTTTTTTTCCCTGGTCGGAGGGCGGGCTACCAGAGGAGGGGGTCACCCAAGCCTCAAATGATTGTAGAATCGAAACTCGCACCTCTCTGGGAGAGATGAGAGTGGTTTGAAGTCTACTGTCAGTCTCCATTAACATTATCAGATGCCATTACCAATCATTGTCTGAAAGTGTGTTTAATCTCTAAAGACCATTTGAGTGACCTCATTTCAGTGCCAGAGAAGTTTTTTTGTTTTTGTTGTACTCGGAAAGCGCTTTCAATTGATTACATTTACTCTGCATTGCTGCAAATTAAGTTAATCCAACAGATCTGTGTGTGTATTCAACTAAGGATGTGTAAGTGTAATTTAATGAGCTGTGACTGTAATTATTTTGTGTTTCGTAGCTGAATGAGGGAGGAGATGATGCCCGTACAGGCTCCAAAACTCAGAGACTGGAGGAGGAGAAGGCACTACTCAAGGAAGAGTTGGCTTGCTGTGTAGAAAAGGTATGCCGGACGTTGCCCGCCCCACATTCAGCCTTCCATGTACCATTGCTATGGACAAAGTGCATAGTAAAATATTGAGTAATTGCCGTAATGCCTCATGCCTGGTTTTTGCCACCACCATCTTCTACCATTGGTGACTTCAGCCATGGAGTGAGCGAGGGCGCGGCAGGGTGGGATTTGAACCTGCAGCCCTCTGTTGTAAAGTCCATCTCCTTAACCACTAGGCAACAGCTTCCCCACATAGTTGAGTTGGTTACCATGGTGTTGTGCTTGTGTTGTCAGGTGGCTAAGCACAGTTGACTTGGTTACCATGGTGTTGTGCTTGTGTCCTCAGGTGGCTAAGCTGGGCACAGTGGAAGAGCGGCTCAGCCAGCTGCAGCAGGAGAGGCAGGCTGCAGACAAGCAAGTTCAGACTCTCCGCAGCCAGCTCTCCAAAGCACAAGAGAAGGTGCGCTCACCATCAACCCTTCTCACTAACTCGTGTCACAAATTACTACCATTACTCAAGCCACATAGATGTTCCAGTCGATTCACCACACCATGCTCAGCACCCACTCACTGCAAAATATCAGCAAGCACATATAGCATTTTATATATCGTCACCTTCTTAAAATAATCGCCTAAGTCATTTTTTGGTCAAGTTCACGTTTTCGCCTAACTCATGTCCTCCCCCATTCTGAGGGAGTTTTTGTGTTCCCTGACAAACCTGGAAAAAAATGACTTAGGCGATTATTTTAAGAAGGTGACGATATTGAAATTTGTATAATAAAAAAAGATTTTGTTATTATCTAATTTCTAAAAGATTTTTGTCACATGTTCGAAAAGGAGTACCAAAAGTAGGCGCGTGTGTGCGTGCGTGCACGTGTGTACATGAGTACGTGCATATTGACTGTGTGTTTTGTGTGTGTGCAGCACCTGGCCCTGGAGAGCACCCTTCAGATGATGAACCTGCAGACCAGTCGCCTCAAGTCTGACCTGAGGGTCACCCAGCAGGAGAGGGACTCCCTCAAGCAGGACGTGCTCTCACTGCACCAGAAGCTCCAGAATGCCAACGACAAGGTACGCCATCTAAAGAAACACTACAGTATGCTGTCGTGCTCAAAATTATGTTTCCATTTTTTAAGGGGCGTTTGTGCCTTTATTGGTAGTGGGGAAAGTGAAGACTATGACGGGAAGAGAGTGGCTGTTTGCTTTTCTGGTGAAACGATTAATATTATGAGCTAAGAGCATGACAGCGTATCACGCCTCTCTCTCCCCGGCCCTGGTGTGACGGAGGGTTGTGTTGCAGGTCCATATTCTAAACTGACCGTCGTATACCCCTCTCTCTCTCCCCCCTCCTGGGGCGCTGGTGTTGCAGGTGCAGCTCCTGGAGGTGAGTCTGGCGGCGAGTGGTTTCCCGTCGCCTCAGCGTCAGCTGCTGAGCGGGGAGCTGCGGCGGCTCCTGGAGCAGGACCAGACACTGCTGCTGAACGAGAAGGAACGCCTGCAGAGGGAGCTGCAGCACACCAAGACCGAGCTGCACAAGACGCGCGACAAGGTTAGCACCCGGCAACCTGCACTGCTAGCACTCACTACACCGCATGCAGCATACCGCACACCCGCACCCTACACCCCACTCACAGAGGGAGCGGAAGCACATCAAGACCAAGCTGCACAAGACGCGCGACAAGGTTGGCACCGCGCGCCGCACACCCGCACCCAGCACACCACATCTTGCACAGCGCACCCCAACCGCACCTAGCACACACCACATCTTGCACAGCGCACCCCACCCGCACCCAGACCACAACTTGCCTCATCGCACCATTCCCTTGTAATTGCAGAGTCTGGAATGGGTAAAATTTAGAAACGATTACTGGTAGGAGGTGCTTGACCCTGTCCCCTGTGATACTGTGATTGCCCCCTTAATATTTTTTTCTGGTGGCAGGCCTTAGTGTGTGTGTAATATACAATAATGCATGCGTGTGCCCGTGCGTGTGCGTTGCTTGCAAAATGTATATATTTGTGTGTGTAATATATAAATGTATTTTTGTGTGTGTGTGTAGAGTCGTCAGCTGGAGGCGAGCGTGGTGAGCTTGAAGCAGCGTCAGCAACAGAGTCAGGTGGGGCTGCTGAAGGTGGTGGAGCAGGAGAAGGCCTCGCTCAGGAGGGAGCTGGATGCCCTGCGCAACCAGCTGCTCATCTCCACCACCAACAAGAAGGTCTCACTACTCCTCCCCCCCCCCTCCCTCCCCCCCCCCCCCCCCCCCCTCCCCCCCCCCCCCCATTTTTGCAGTGTCCACTCTCATATATACACAATGTTAAATTCATGATATATTGCGCAACCAGCTGCTCATCTCCACCAACATCAAGAAGGTCTCATTACGCTCTCTGATGTACACAATGGTGCATTCAGAATATATTATATTGGTCAACCAGCTGCTATATTCCAGTAACAAAAAGATGTCATTACTCTTTTATACATACAGTTACAGGGGGGGTGCTCATAGTGTTGTGAATATGTGACATGCTAAAGGATCTGAATATATGACTGACTGTTTCTGTTGTTTGTGCGTTTGTGTAGGCGTGTGACCACAGTGATGAGCATCGGCAGCTGGACACGCTGCGGCAGGAGAACGCAGCGCTGAAGACCAGACAGAGCCACCTAGAGGCACAGCTGTTTGAGGTGCAGCAGGAACACACACACACATACATACACACACACACACACACACACTTTTTATTGTTGTCTGTACATAAAGAACCTAAACAGCAAGGTCAAAAATGTGCTGTTTGAAGAATTGGTATCGAAAGGATCAATACAAAAATTGCGTCGAATCACAGTACCAAAAGAAAAACATAGATGTTGGTCTAGAGAGAAAGTAGTAATACAATAATTTTGAATTTAAAAATGTAAACACACAAACTGATAGAGACGCACACACAGACAGACAGACAGACACTGTAAACTGATCTTTGATCTTTGCTCATAGCTCATTTCCTGTGTGTGTTGTGGTTAGGCCCTACAGGTTCAGCTGGGTGGCATTCTACCTCAGTCTCCAGTGCGGTTGCCAGGGGAACGCAGAGGTCAGCACCGCGGTGATGACCATGGCCCCGACTTCAATATCCAGGTGAGACTTGCCGGCTCACACACGACATGGGACACGATTGACACAACCTGGTCTTAGGTGTGTGTGTGTGTGTGTCTGTGTGTGTCTGTGTGTGTGTGTGTCTGTCTGTCTCTGTGTGTGTGTGTTTGTCTGTCTGTGTGTGTCTGTGTCTGTGTGGGTGTGTGTGTGTGTGTGTGTCTGTGTGTGTCTGTGTGTGTCTGTGTGTGTTGCTGGGTGGATTTTTCTTCTTTCTCACCTTTTGGTGACACTTTTTAATCACGGTGAAGGCATTTATTCCTCAAAAGAAAGAAGTTTTCCTGCAAACTTGTTAAATAAATGAACAAGGTCTGAATAAATGAGCTAAAAGTCAGACAGCGCATTCTGTGCATCATCAGATTCACTCAGGAATTTAGGAAACGTGATGACGCACAGAGGCGAAACCCGTTGTTCGCTCTGAATAAATTAGTCAAGCAAGTGTGCCGTAAACTTCTTTCTTTTGAAGTATTGAACACTGCTGCGTTTACCAGCACCTAGAAGCTGTACATAGATCTTTGTGGGTGCATGAGTGTCACGCGTGGGCAATAAATGCAAAACTTCAACGTTTGTCAGAGGTGTAGGAGTAATTCTGTGTGTGCTTGTGTCAATTGGGTTCTTTCAGCGCTTGTGCGTGTGTGCATGTGTAAGTGTTCGGGGCTCATCAGTCTTACGTGGCTCTCATCGGCTCTCCATCACATCTGTCTGTTCTTCCTGTATTTGTTGATCATGACGTTGGTGAATGGGAAGGGTAGTGTATGCAGGGTCTACTGTACGTAGGTACACACTGTCAAGGTAGCCAAGTGAAGAACTTGGTTAAATGAGCCCAGAGTCTTCTTTTAAAGAGCAGTCTGCTGAGGGTCCAGAGGATGAGGCCATGAGCTCTGTCTCTGCTTTATATTTGGTATATATGGTGGCAAAAATGTAAACACTCTTTTTAAATCATTGTGAAACAGGTAATAGTGGTTGAAATTCTTGTCGATCATTTACACAGTATACATTTTTGGGACACCAAAGTATTTCTTGTATACTGTATCGGGTGCCTGAAATTCTTTAAGTCATTGTGAAGGAGGTGTTTCTTAAAACTGAATTTAATTTTCATATATCTGTAGTATATGGGACACCCTGTGTATACACTATATCATAAATCTTTGTCATTCAGTGATGTTTCAAGTCACGCTCTAGGGTTAACCCACATCCAGCTGTTTGGATGAACCACACTGTTGCACCAATAATATTATGGACTGGGTGTCCATGTACTAACACCAACCCAACCCATCACCTCACCTTTCAAGGCCAACATTCAACACTATTTTCTCTCCACCACACTTTCTCCATTGTGTCCATGCCCCATCAGTGACATCGAATGGTGTGTGGTGTGTGGTGTGTGGTGTGTAGTAGGGATGCAAACGATTAATCGATTAATCGACTTTAATCGATCAATGCGTTAATCGATTAAAAAACATTAATCGCAATTAATCGACAATTCAACTGACAAGAGACCCAGGTGAAATGGGTATGTGAAGAGTGTTTGTGAAGAGGGGTGTGAATAGTGGGAATATTTACATCATATTTGGATTACAGAATTGAAATAGAATTAATTTAAATGTGGTATTTCATCTCAATATTTAATGAAAATGTTTAGATTTTTTAGATTTTTCATTGAGATTGCGGGGGGAAAACGCCACTTATCAATTAACCGTAAGTCGATCAATAAGGCTATCAACTAATGATTAATGAATTAATCGATAATTTGCATCCCTAGTTGTGTGTGTGTGTGTGTGTGTGTGTGTGTGTGGTGTGTGGATCACAGAAGGATTTCTTCCTTTTGATTTTGTCCGTAAGGCCAACCATCCTCACCCTATCAATTCAGTCGCTGACAATGATTCAATTTATGTTGCCAATCAATATGTAAACTAGAGTCAAGTGAAAGTTATTTCGGTAACACTTTGTTTTAGGGTTTACATATTAGCCAGTAATACATGGCTAACTGTATAAGTAAGTTATGTTATGTATTCACAACTTTCTTGTTCACTGCCAATAAGGCCCTTGTTATATAATCATAATAAGGCCCTACTTGGCCCTTACCAAATGTCTAATTCACTTATACAGACAGTCATTGTAGGCATGAGTTAGTGGCCAACATGTGGACACTATTCGAAAGGGCTGCCATTTATTCATATCATAATCACACATTTAAAGTGACACTCTACCCCCAGGTGGAATGAAGTCACTCCCCGCAGTCCATAGAGTTGGATAAGTGAGTTGAAGCATTTTACAGGCAACGCAACCACTTTTCTGAATCTTGCAGCATGGCATCATGACTTCGTCATTACCGTTCTGGTAACAGCAAATTTATAAAAGGGGCCATGTCTAAACCAGGTTAAAACACACATGCACACACGCACACAAAAGGGCGTGAGGATGGATGACATGTCAGGTCTGTTGCCCTCTGTTCGTATGCATGAGTGTGTCTGCTGTGTCATGTTGCTTCCTAGGGTGGGTGGCTTGTCTGGCTGCTTTTGCTCTTGCTTCCTGTTGTCCCTTACAAAAAAAACTAAAATATTTGCTACAAGTTCGCACTAAACATGTGGCTAATGTGTGGCAAATGGTTTAGTTTTCTACAATATGTTGCCAGAGTCAGTCACTAATGGCAAAGTTGTGGCAATATTGGCAAAGCGTGATTTCCAGAAGCCTTGATTCCTTTTTTTGTAAGGGTTTCAGTGCATGTTGCTGAGTGTCTTTGCGAGCGCTTCAGCTGTGGGCTGAGTGTGTGTATGTGCTTTTACGTGTAGGGTGGCGTGATGGCCGAGCCTCGAGGGGGTCACGGAGAGAGCTACAGGAGGAGTGGAGGACTCTGATGGCACCTCATGTGGACTAGCAGCTCTTCTAAAGAACACACACACACACACACACACACACACACACACACACACACACACACACACACACACACACACACACACACCAATGCGCATAACTGAGCTTCAAACTTTGTGTGGATTGGAGATTGGGGGATGTATTACCATGTAATGACAACATGCTACCAGAAGGTGGCAATATGACAGCCCTTTTACTTCTCCTGTTTGTCGTTTATGAAGAACTGCAAACTAGAGAGAAGTCAATGTACTATGTTCGTTGCCATAGCAACATGGCTATCTGCTGCTTTTAAATTCTTTTTAAAATGTTTCACCGGAGGGAGAAATGTGTTTTTGTGTGTTGTTGTATTGAATGTATGAATTGCTGAAATCTTGTTATCTGTCACAATCCAATATTATTATGGTACATGTGCAAGGTTTATACGTGGCTTAACAGGGTACTTGTTGATTGTAAGCGACTGTGTCTGTACTGTAGCACACTTTTGCATCTCGGAGGAAGAAAAAAAACGGAGAAAAATCTCCTAGATGCAATTGTTCGAGCACTGATTAACCCACAGAGTTGGATGTTTGTGAATGCACTTGTTGTTTTGTTTTTATGTCTTTAGTTCCTGTTGTTTTTATGTCTTTAGTTCCTGTAGTTTGTATGTGTTCGTTTTATATCTCTGTTCAACATTGTGTCTTTAGTTAGTTTGCATTTTGGTGATTACCTTACTAGCACGTTGTTTTGAGTCTTCAGATGATCCCTCCTTATGTTCACTGCAGGTTCTTGTAATACATTTTGGTTTCACATTTGATCCCATAGAAATAGGCTGGTGCACTTGGATAAAAGGTGGGGGAGGTCTGTTTCTTTGTGAACCTAACCCATCTCCATTATGACTGACGTGTGTGTCCATTACCTTATCATGTTTGTTTTTATTTATTTAAGCTTTTCCCCCCATACGCCCGTTTAATTTATTCATTTCATGTTTATGTGTAGAGTATTTTAAACATATCTTAATTTTATTTTTTTAATAATTATTTATTTTGTTTTTATTATTGTTTCAGTTCACCCTTTTTGTTATTTATAGAGTATGTGCAGTGTGTTTACGAGTTTTTACCTTTGACCATCATGACCAAATAAAGTGTCACCTCCAGTATCTGAGCTACACATACTGTATTCATTTTACACTTAGGTGTGTGCGTGCGTGTTGTGCGCACGTCTGTGCGGGAAGGAGGGAGAGTGAGTGTATGGATCATTGATGCATTTGTGACTATTTTTGGAATGAACTATTAAGAAGTGCGGTGTAGTCTGCTAGCTCTAGTTCCAGTAGGCTGCCCATAGCCCTTCCGAATGATTTAGCACTAGCAACTTCTACCAAAATGGTAATGGTGCCGCCCTTGTAACCCTGGATTATAAGGTGGATAGCTCATTGTGATCAGTTTTAATATACCATCGTTCAAACAACAACAGACCGTGCCGTGCCCTGCCGTGGCCATCTGGTGGGGCAACCTCCCCCCCCAAAAAAAATAAAAATAAAAAAAATAATAATAAATGTATAAACAACAACAGACTACAACTAGATGTTTTTGTTTTGGGGGAGATTGTCATGGTACATTGGTCTCCTGGTCTCATTATATGAGGAATCCTTTTGCTGTTGTGAGTTTGACTTCCATTTCCCCAGGGAACTTGATAAGGTACTCCCTGTGCTGCAACGTTTTGCTCCAGCTCTATTTTTGATTGGTCGAAACGTGAAACGTTCTGCAATGTTTTAGAATATCTCATGCATCTCGAGCACGGGGACTGATTTCACCCGTGTCATCAGACCCCTTTTTTTTGACAACATTCTAAAGCGGCTGGTATCCATGTGCATGTGTGTGCATCTTGGCTGCCTCTTGTGAGGGAACTGAAGTGAGTGTGTGTCTGTCTGTGTGTGTGTCTGTGTGTGTCAGGACGAGCAAGAACGTAAGATGCTGAAGATGGAGGACAGGATGAGGGAGGTGGAGCTGATGCTGAAGAACGTGAAGATGCTGCTACAGACCAAAGTCTCTCAGCTCAAAGACCAGGTGATGATGCACACACACACACACAGTTTTTACTTTTTCACACAGAATAATGTAGGGTTGAATGGCATTTTTTTCCTAACACATAAAATAAAGACGTAACTACATTTGATGTTGACTTGGGTTACCTTTGTTTTCTATTTGAATTGGAATTCGAAAGAATGAAAGAAATGCAAAGGGTGTAAATACTTCTTTTGCAGTACAGTACATGTATCTGTGCATCATACTTTGGTCATACAGAACAGAAATGCAGATTGGACCTGTGGTATTAACTTTTTGCCTCTGTGTGTGTGTGTGTGTGTGTGTGTGTTTGCAGTTGCACAAGAACAACAAGGCTGACGACGCGATCAAGGACCTGTGCAGGGAGAACGCCCAGCTGATGGCAGCACTGCAGCAGAGCGAGCAGCGTCACAAGATGGCCGACAAGAAGAACTTCCTGCTGGAGGAGAAGATCTCCAGCCTCAACAAGATCGTCCGCGAACTCGGACCCTCCCCGCTCTCGCCCATTCCCTACACGTTCACCCCCCGCTCCTGACCTCCTCTCTCTTGCTAGCAGGAAGTCTATGTGTGAATTGAAGAATTCCAGCCTCTAGTCTACTCGCCCGTTCCCTACTGTACAAAGTCACCCACTCCTGACCAATCCAGACGAAGGCTGTTCCCCTAATGTACCTAAGCGAATGTACCTCTTGAACTCCAAAGGGGGGAAGGGTTTGGTTTGACACCACATAAGCCCATTGATGGAAAATTGAGATCTAATGCTACCTAACTTGCAGACGTGTCAATCCCGACGTTAGATAGGAAGAAATTTTGGCCTGTTTCTCCTCTTGCCTGTGTGCTCCACACAGCTTGTTTCATGACTTGCCTATCTACCTATAGTATATTACTATTTCAGGACATTAGATGGCTCAGATTCAGAGTATGGTTCGTCTCTTCTTTCTGAAGTCTGGACGGACACTTGTTTACTTATGCTGCAACGCAGCAATCTTCTCCAAAGGTTGAATTAAGTGGTCAATAATTGGACTGTACAATTTCTATTTGCATTTGTAAAACTTTATGATGTTATTTTCCCCAATCCCATGTTTTAATGCCGTTAAGTGAAACAGGGAATATCCTTCCATGAAGTTAATTTACCATTATGAGCTTCCTTTATTAAGAAACTGAATGGTCATGCGAACATGTACGGTAACAAGATGGTGGTGAGATTACTGAGGACCAGGTGCACTTTTCTATTCATGGGCAGTAAATGTCCAGTTTTGTGTGTGTGCGTGTGCGTGTGCGTGTGCGTGTGTGTGTGTGTGTGTGTGTGTGTGTGTGTGTGTGTGTGTGTGTGTGTGTGTGTGTGTGTGTGTGTGTGTGTGTGTGTGTGTGTGTTTGGATGGGCAACAAGTCCATGGCAGGTCATTTGCGTGTTATTTACTTCACATAATGTATGAGGGAGTCAATGCGAAGCTGTCATTATGCGAATGTACTAAATACTGTATGTTAAGAGACATAGTATGTTTGTGTTACTATTTATGAGTAAAAGACACTGCACATCCGATTGCAGGTAATGTGCAATTGGACAGTAAAGTGATGTGTGATGTGTTGAAGCGAACGTGTGTGTGCGTGCGTGCGTGCGCGTGCATGTTTTCTTAGGGCCAATAGAGAGCTTCAGGAGAAGCAGCTGTGATGAGTATAGTCGTAGTGGGAGACAGAGTTGTGCACAGCAGCCGCATTTAAGATCTTGAATGCCCCTATTTTATTGTCAATATATTCTTGTAGCATATTTCTCACTGGGTCAATAAAAGCCAGGGTATTACTGAAGACAAAAGAAGTATATTTTCGATATATGCATGTTTGTATGTATGGAAACATATCAGTGTTTAACTTAATAGTTTTGGGCTGCTATACTGTTATGAAGTGTTTTTGGGACCACTTCAAGACCCATGTGCGGAAAATAAACTTTTTTTAAGAAGTCAAATTGTCTGCCTCTGCATCGTGTCATGTGACATGTGACTTGAGTACTGTATGTGACTTCTGGCCACTCTCCAGTAGCACAGTGTGGAAGAAGAGTCACGTCAGAGCTGGACTGGTCATTTGGTTGACAGGGAATTTTCCCAGTGGGCACAGTCCCCAGGCGCCAACATTTGTTTTTTTTTTTTTGGTTTTTTTTTTTTTTTTTTTCTAAGGAACTGGCACACAGTTTTTAGAGGTGGTGGTCCATTGTTTCATCTTCGAAATAGACAGTGGACTGAATCAAGGAATCTGGAGACTGGAGCCAGGAGTCTGTGACTATGGATGATCTCAGGCATGAATGGGGTATGAAATGCGCAGCTTGGCAATTGGCCAACCATATGGACCACATAGGCTACTACACCTGTTTTCAGGACAACTGATAACGATGCTGCCTCCGGTTCCCACACTTAGTTGTAAGCCAGCCAACATGTTCACAAAAATGCAAAAAAAAATATGAGAATCAGGTTTGATTCACAATGAAAAGCAAGTGAAATGTTTCAATGTGCAACCATAGATTTTGACGGTATGCTGCCCATAGGGTTACACTGTAGAATCCTCGCCGTGGGGAGCGAAAATGGCGTCCATGATTCGAGTTGGCCAGACTCTCTCTATATGCAGCTCTGGTCCACAGAGCGTTCGTTCCCCACGCTCCCATTAATGAGCATTATCAGATATAAAAAATAAGATATAAATAATAGGCCTAGTGCAGGGCTGGGTCAGGAGAAAAAAACAGCATTGTTTTACTCGGAGAAACAGAGGATTTGGGACATACATGGATATAAACTCCCTCTTATGGAATATAAAGGTCAGAATTAATAACCGGAAAGCAGCAGGTTTCTCTGTGTTGTGTGAGGTAAACATATTTTTCCCCCTTCGACTTTTGTTAACAATTACTTTTGAAAGAAATAGTCATGATGATGGCATGCTCTCAAAAACTCCTGTCCGCACTTTGAAAACGAATGAAGTTAGGTTTCTGTCATAACTTGAAATTAGCTTGTCAAATCTTAATTGCCACCTGTAAGTATGCTATATTGTGAAAACACACAGTTGAGGACGATATTATTAGCCCCCCTCCTGAAATTAGACATATCTCTTCATTGATCATTGAGAATGATCATTATTAATAAATGTATGTTATTCTGGAAACGAATACACCATGGAGATAGTATCCAATAAGTTAAATTTGGACTTTTCCATTTTCACAATGAGTTTAAACAAAAAAGTGTAAAAATGGCAAGGACAAAATGATTAGCCCCCTTTTCATTAATAGTCAATACAGTGCCATTTATGAACAAAAACTGACACCAGGCACTTTGATTAGTTGTTAACTATGTTGGCACATGTCCTACCGGGGATTTTGGTCCATTTTTTTTCATTGCAAATAGTTAAGCTGGTCCAAATTGCATGGATGTTGAGGATGGACATTCATTTTCAGCACTCTTCAAATACTATCTGAAGGATTGAGGTCTGAACCACTCCATGACCATGGTTTTAGTATCCTTGGAGAACATTTGAACTATTTTGGATGCAAGTTTTGGGTTATTATCTTATTGAAAGATCCAGTGAAGATCTTAACTCCCTCTATGAGCATATTTTTTACAAGGTCACTTTCCACATTCTATCATAATTTTCAGTTTTTATGGTGCCGTACACCCAAACAAGGTTTCCTGTGGCTGAGGCTGCCACAGAATGATGCATCCATCACCATGTTTAATTGTGGAAACCATCTTATAACGATTCAAGGCCTATCCCTTTCTTCACCTGACAGAAGCAGAATTCATGCATCAAAGCATGTGCAATTGAATATCATCAGATGAAAGCAGAGACGTTCAAAACTCATTTTTGACTTTCAAATGTTCACAGGTAAAGCTCAATAACACTCTGATATGCACTGCCTTTAGTAAAGGGGTTCTTCTGTGATGATGGCCCCAAAGCCCAATATGATGACAAGCCCTAACAACTGTCTTTCTTGGGGGGGGGAACCTCCAGGTGAGGCCAGGTCAATAACAATCATCTAGGCAGGTGTCCAATGCTCAGGGATTAAAGTTTTCTGTCGCTATGACGGATTTCCGTCAACTGGATTTTCGTTTGGACGGATTTCCGTCCTTATAATTCATGTCAATTAATTTACAATGTTTACTTTCCAACTGAACTCAAATCGAGAGCACTCCTGGTCATGAGAAGTGGAGGAGAGGTCTGTTTGGTGTAAGGATTTAGTTGTACACTCCACCACCGGTGGTGTCATACAACAGATTCACTCAGTAGTTTTGAGTCACCCCCTGTTCTTCCGTGTTCCAAAAAAATAATAAAAATAGGACCTACACGAGCGGTCAACAATTCGGTTGCTGCGCAGCGCGAGAGATTAAAAAAACAAATGGCCAACATTGTTGCTGATGGCAGAAAAGAAAATAAGTGTAATACTATGTCTTTAAAGTGCAATGACGATCATTAAACGAGTTGGACTGGTATTCCAATATGGGCTAATAATGCATATGCAGGGAAAGCAATGCTGGAAGAAGGTAGGACACATATGTTTCCATTATCATCGCACCTGCCGTGGCGGATAGTTAGAAAAAAAAAGAATAGTTTACTTCGACTGCGCATGATGTCCTTTTCATGAAGGGTTTTCATTTTAAGCATTGTGACTTTTACTAACATTACTCATAGGTAGCCCCAACGGGACGGCTATCATTGGCAGCTAGCTAGGATATACCATGCGTAATACCATGCGTTTCATCCTAAAAGTTTAGCGCGTTTGACTGGCTACGTGTAGAACTAGCTCTAGTTGTCTTTCTGACAACGGATAATTTACAGTCTCATCTGTAATCATAGTATATTAACTTTGTTGTTGCCGATATATATTTAAGAAATAAGTTAAAAATGGGTTGCATTTTACAGGGGTCACAGTCACAGAGGCTATCCCTGGCAGAGCCAATATTTTATGCCACGTCTTGCCAAGCAGTGTTCTGATGGGTGGACTCATGGTCAATAAATGCCGTTTCGGTGTTTGTTTCACTTTCAAGGCTTGTTGTAGGCTGTGTGATGCTATTTTTGCTATCTGGAATAGTGTGCAGCAACAGTTGTGTGTGTGCTTGTTTTTGAGTGGCTCAACGTCTGTGCCCATCTTCTCGGACTATACGTTATTTTCGCGCTCAGGACTGATAGGTGGGTGATTTGTCCTGATTCGAGTGGAAAGTTGCGCGACAAGCTTGGGAAAGTGTGTTACTTTTGTTAAACAATAGACGTAGGCCTATGTTTGTGACTGTGTCTTGTCTGCTTGCGTTGTGTCAGCTTGTGAGAACACGAGTGGGTGTAGGAATCGGGGACGTTTTTAAATAAAATAAAATAATGGTAAGCGTGTCTGGCAACGCACATCGAGAAGCCACAGGTTTTCAAAACGGTAGAACACAAGAGGTAGACTGCCGCACCCTGTTTGTAAACGTCAACAAGTTATTTGTAACAGGATGAATAGTGAAAAACATACGAAATAACCCAACAACTAGTTTTCTCCCTCTGTTTGCTATGACCAGTGCATTATTTTTTAAATGTCAGAAATGTCGGCGGCGGCGCACGTAGGTTGCAGCAGCCCCTTGCTTTCCCAACTTTCAGTGTTTATTTGTGTTAAAATGTGTCTTTCGGAATGTCTATCGTCGGAAAATATGTCGGAACGCACGTACAGTCGGCAACAGCTGTTGCAGATAAGAATGGACAACTTAAGCAATGTATTGGATGTACCAATGAAGACCCTGGAAGAACTAGGAATTCTCCGGCGGCATAGGACTACATCGGACCCGTCTGCCTTGCTATGCCGACGCCGAAGAATTAGGAAAAGGGGCAAACGAGGTGGCGTCGAGACACGGCTTGCAGCCAACCCAACTCGTCCAGCAATACCATCAATTCTCTTGGCAAACGTCAGATCTCTGGACAATAAGATGGATGACATACGGCTACTAAGATCAGCGAACAAAACCGTGAGGAACTGCTGCGTTACGGTGTTTACCGAATCATGGCTGAACGACGGCATACCCGATTCGGCTTTACATCTGGAACAACTAACGTGCCACCGAGCGGACAGAGCCCTTGCAGAGAAAAAACGAGGAGGAGGAATATGTGTCTACACACATGATGCTTGGTGCAATAATGCTACGGTAGTACAGAGGCACTGCTCTCCACGAGTGGAGTTCATGATTATCAAGTGCCGACCCTTCTATCTACCCAGAGAAATCTCCGCTATCCTATTAGTCGCCGTCTACCTCCCACCCAGCAACAACAAATGGCGTCAAAAGCGAGGCACTGAACGAGCTGCATCGGGGCATCAGTGAACAACAAGATGCACACCCAGATGCCTTCACAGTGGTACTAGGAGATTTCAACCACGGAAATCTCAAAACAGTACTTCCAAAATTTCATCAACATGTCAACTTCCCAACAAGAGGACAAAACACCCTGGACCTCGTTTACACAAATCAGAAGAGAGCATACAAGGCAAAGCCCATCCCCCACATTGGATCATCAGACCACACGACAATTCTGCTACTGCCAGCTTACAGACAAAAGGCAAAACTCACCAAACCAGTTCTGAAGGAGGTGAGAAAATGGCCTGAGGGAGCCATCTCACGACTTCAGGACTGCTTTGAAACCACAGACTGGGACATTTTCAAAACAACTGCCACCCACAGCAATCACATTGACATTGAGGAGTACACAGACACCGTGACCTCCTACATCACAAAATGCATCGATGATGTTACAGAAATAAAACACATCACTACCAGGGCCAACCAGAAGCCATGGTTCACAGGAGACGTTCACCGACTGCTGAGGGCCAGAGACAAAGCCTTCAGAGCAGGAGACGTAGCTGGCCTAAAGACAGCAAGGGCTAACCTGTCCCAGGGCATCAGGAAAGCAAAAAAGGAATACTCAGACAAAATAACAACACACTTCAAAGACAGCAGAGATGCACAGAGCCTGTGGCAGGGCATACAGGCCATCACGGACTATAAGCCTGCACCACGAAGCTGTGACAACAACACCTCTCTGCTAAACGATCTGAATAGTTTCTTTGCCCGCTTTGAAGCACAAAATGACACTCACCCACAGAAAACTCCCCCTCCCCCCATGATCAACCCCTTTACCTGTCCTCTGCCAGTGTTAAGAGGACACTGGCCACCATCAACCCACGCAAAGCAGCTGGCCCAGACAACATACCAGGCCGAGTGTTGAAGGATTGTGCAGAAGAGCTGAAGGATGTCTTCACAGACATCTTTAACATCTCTCTGGAGCAAGCAGTCATCCCATCACTTTTCAAAGCTGCTACCATCATACCTGTGCCGAAGAAATCATCACCATCATGCTTCAATGACTACCGTCCTGTAGCACTGACGCCCATAATCATGAAGTGCTTCGAACGGCTAGTCCTGTCACACATCAAAGCCACCCTACCCCCCACCCTAGACCCCTACCAGTTCGCATACCGAGCCAAGCGATCCACGGAGGATGCAATTTGCTCTGCCCTCCATCCAGCCCTCACCCACTTGGACAATAAAGACTCATATGTGAGAATGCTGTTCATTGACTTCAGTTCAGCATTCAATACCATAATACCACAACAACTCATCAGAAAACTGGACAAACTAGGTTTCAGCACCTCCCTCTGCAACTGGCTGCTGGACTTCCTGATGCAAAGACCACAAGCAGTACCAAGGGCGATGAGACTCACTACAGAGAAGAAGTAGACCTGCTGGCCAGATGGTGCAAAGACAACAACCTCCTGCTGAATGTCAACAAGACCAAGGAGATTGTTGTCAACTTCCAAAGGGTCCAAAAACAACTGCCACCACTGACCATCGACGGCGATGCTGTGGAGAGAGTGAGCAGCACCAAGTTCCTTGGAGTGCACATCAGCGACGACCTCTCTTGGACCACCAACACTACATCACTGGCGAAGAAGGCCCATCAGCGTCTCTACTTCCTGCGCAAACTAAAGAAGGCAAGTGCTACACCCTCCATCATGACAACATTCTACAGAGGAACCATAGAGAGCGTCGTGTCCAACTGCATCACAGTGTGGGGAGGAAGCTGCACGGAGAAAAACAGGAAGACACTCCAGCGTGTTGTGAACACAGCGAAGAAGATCATTGGAGTACCACTCCCCTCCCTGCAGGACATTTACACCACACGCCTCACCCGGAAAGCACTGATGATCATCAAAGACACAAGCCACCCTGCACACAAACTGTTCAGCCTCCTGCCCTCTGGAAAGAGGTACAGGCGCCTCCGTTCCCGTACCACCCGGCTGGCGAGCAGCACAATGCACCAAGCGATCAAGATGCTGAACACTCAACCCACTCTCCCTCCACTGTCAGCCTCTAGCCAGCAAGGCCACTGACAATCCCCCACCCCCCCCCACTGTCAGCCTCTAGCCAGCAAGGCCACTGACAACCCCCCCTCCCCATCCCCCACCACCATATCTGCGACTGAACATTCCACCTGCACTACTATACTTGTGACTGAACTTTCAACCTGCACTAACTCAAAACATGCACACACACACACACACACACACACACACACACAAGCACACTGCACTTTCTGCACTAAACCCAACATACACACACTGACACACACACACACACACACACACACACACACACACACACACACACACACACACACACACACACAGACACACGAACACACACACAAGACGCACACCGCACCTTCTACCTGCACTAAACACATACACACACACACACACACACACACACACACACACACACACACACACACACACACACACACACACACACACACTGCTGCTGGTGTACTTGACAGACCTTTTTATATTTATTTTCTTCAAAATGCTACTATTACCATGTCAGAACGCTATAAAGGACTTTTTTTAGGAAAAGCACAAAAACACAACAAATACCTCTTAATGTATGTCCTCTACAAGTCTTCTGTTGTCCAGTCTTGCACTTTAAATGTCTGTATGAGCACTGTCTATGTCCATACTGTCTTAAGTCCATGTATAAGTACTGTCTATGTCTATACTGTCTATGTCCTTACCTTAATTAGTCTATGTCTGTATGGGAAAGCAAGAAATGTAATTTCAAATTCTTTGTATGACCAGTGCATGTAAAGAAATTGACAATAAAACCTACTTGACTTGACTTGACTTGAAATACAACTGCAAGCAATGCGCACCAGTGCTTTCACCAGAACAGTGTTTGCCCATTCTGATGGGAAAGACAAAATATAGCCTACTACTACTAAAAAAAAAGAAAATGGGATCACTGTATCAACGCATTGCAATTCCAAGTCAATATTCTGTGATATCAGCTAGACCATTTTGAAGCAACACTCATTGTGAATCCATTCTGCATAATGTTGTGAACAATTCATAAACAATGGGTAGAAATAAGTAAATAGCCAGTTCTAGTCAATCGGGTGCCCTAGGCCTGCCCCTTTTCCCTCTTTCCTTTTTCTTGTATTTAGAAATTGGCATCTGTAAACATAGCATTAAGGTCTACATCTGATTGAGCACATCTGATCTAGTACCTACACAGGTACATTCATACTGAGTGTGTATATAGGCCTACTGAGTGTATAATGAATATTCATTGTTAATGTGAAGTGTGAAGTTTTATGTTGGTTGAAGTTCTGATTTTGTGGCACTTTTTGGTATTACTGGCGCCCTCAAGACATATGCCTATTCTGCTCTAGGCGACTGCCCTGTCTGCCTATGCCTAGTGCTGGCTCTGGCACCATTCCTTGCATAAACCCAGTGTATGCTACGTTATGAGGGCAGAGCCTGGCTACATTGGTTTTCGTTGGGTTACGGAGTGATACTGGATCGGGTGCCTAACCGGTAAAAAAGTTCAGTCAGATGACTTTTTTTTTGCTTTAATCCCTGCCAATGCTTCTTTGGTCTTATGAGGCTAAGCAGTTTCCACAGTTACACATAGTGGAAGGGCATCAAGTTTAGTCTGTTATTCAGCCTCAGACACAGGGAGTCTGGGTCTGAATCTGGATTGCTGGGTCTTCCAACAACATTGTAACCCAAAGCATACATTTAGATTAGTTCAGAGGTTCTTCAAGGACACTAAAACCATGATATTGGAATCACCCGCTCATATTCCAGTCCTCAATCCCACTGAGAGTCTGTGGTTAATGTCTATGCTCAGCATCCATGCGATTTGGACCAGCTAGAACACTTTGCAGTGAAAAAATGGGCCAAAATCCCTAGTGGGGCACGAGCCAACCTAGGTAGCAACTTATGAGAGCCTGTTGTCAGTTTTGGTTCATAAATGGCGCCTTATTGACTATTAATGATCAGGGGGCTAATAATTTTGTCCTTGTCATTTTTGCCCTTTTTTGTTTAAAATCATCGCAACAATAGAAAAATCCAAATTCAACTCATTGAACATTATCTCCATCAGTGTATTTGTTTCCAGAATAACAGAAACGGTGAATAATGGTTATTCTTACTGAGAAATCAAGAGAAATGTCTAATTTCAGGAGGGGGGCTAATAATATCGTCCTCAACTGTAACTTTGCCCACCATACCATAGCGCTATTATTTCTGTCGCGCTAATAAGGTCCTTTCCCCCTGCGATTTAAACTCACATCCAGTCTCTTGAATATCCAGACTCAACCTACGAGCATCCAGACTCATCCTACAGTTCTACTGTCTGCAATCGCGATTATGCACTGCTGAGCACATCGTTATTTTTAAACAACTAAATCTCGACACAACGTGAAACTTTGGCGCAAGTATCACCAGGGTCCCTGTAGCCCACATGAACTTGACCATCGTTGTGAATATTATTTCTGTACATTACTTAAATATCGACTTTGACGTTGGCTCTACCTAGGCAACAACAACACGGAAGTAACGCTTGAATGCACTGCTGAGCAAATCAAAACTATGCTGACAAAACCCTCTTTTAAGCAAACCCCTTCTATACGAACAAACTTGTTAACGTTTGTTTTCATATGTTGGGATCTTGATAATACTACAACCCAAGTTTGATGGTCTATGAAGCCTTAATTGTATTTTAAATGCAGCAATTTTGACGGTATGCTGCCCATAGGGTTACACTGTAGAATCCTCGCCGTGGGGAGCGAAAATGGCGTCCATGATTCGAGTTGGCCAGACTCTCTCTATTTACGGCTCTGCTTTGGACCATCTGAGGGCTGCTGATTGGGCGGCCTATAAAAGGCTTCCCATCAGCATTCTCTCTCTCGCACTCTCTCTCATCCCATAGGCACATTCGTGGCGACCGTATGGTCAGGCCTACGACAGCCGGGACTCACACCACACTTGCACCCTTATGGACAACACTCATTTACTGATACACTCTTTGGTTAATTCACATTACTGATCACTGATACATGTTGTAAATAAAATACCTTTTGTAAAAATGTACAAATCGGTGTGGTCTCCCTTAATGTTACAGCCACTAACGAGCCAGTGGTTGTGACAATGAGTCTACCTGGACAAACGTGACAAGGGGGTTGTTAATGAAACATCTAGCCTAGGTTAAATTCTGAATTTGGCATCTTGGGTTTCATTTACAATTTTTTTTTTCATTTCACTTAGCTGATGCTTTCTTTTTTTTTATTCAAAGCAACTTACAGTTATTATTTTTCAAGGAATTGATTACAGTCCCTAGGTTAATGTGGGGTTAGGTGCCTTGCTCAAGGGCACTTCAGCCATGGATGGAGATGTAGGGAGAAACCTACAATGCCTAGATTGAAAGACCAACTCTCTAACCACTAGACCACGGCCCCAGGTATAGCCACTGTATCACTACTGGCCTTAGCACGTATAGTATGCCATCAACCAAAGGCCATCAGAGAGTGACATGAAAGGTTAATTTTGTCATCACGTTTTTCTGAGAAAAGGTTTGCACACTCCTTGGTGAATCTGAGGAAGACCACAAGGTCGAAACGTCATCATGCCAATGAATGAATAAAAAGAACTTTAAGAGGAGGCAAATACAAAGTAGGCCTAGTTTTCGTTCTGCACCAGGGATTGTGCCCAAGCTAAGCCGCAAGTGACATTATGCCATCACACCATAAAGTTCTCATTTTGACAATTTGTAATCTAAATAAAATTGAATCTAATATATAAATTAAAAAAAAAACTATTCAATGTAAAAGTCACAATGGCATCCATCTTTTTGCATAAAAAAACAGGTTTATTATACAAGTAGGTCGTCAAAACAAAAACATTGTCATTAAAAAATGATTAAATATCAAAATGTAAAATCTACAGTCAAGTTCTGCAGATATGGAGAGATTCAAGTTTTATGTACAGAAACATGTTGTTCAACATTGTCATGTAAAAATGCACTACAAGTAGACGTAAAAACATCTGGAATTTCCAATTAATCAGGAAACAAACATGTAGACTAGGAAGAAATAAATAATGCTCCTTTCAGTGTGTTTCTTCTTTCAGTGCGCTAAATGTCACTGATTTTACTTTCCCAATCCCAATGCTGAGTAAACTTTTCTTGTAAGACAGTACAGTATACTCTGAGAATCAATATGTGGACCTATAGCAGAAGAGAGACAAAACTGACTTTCTGTGCCTTGCTTTTAATAAAATGCCAATACATTTTCACATGAAGGCTGGTCATCGGCCCCGTCCGCGGCTCAAACAGCCATGGCACTGACTGTTATGCCGGAGACCCGAATTCGATCCTGCGAGAAGGGTCATATCCCGATCCTCCCCTGTGTGTCACTTCCATTACTGTCCTGTCTCCTCTCAAACTAGCCTGGGCGAATAGCCGACTGTTGACTCCGTCAATCAGTCTGGCAAAAGCCATGAGGAATCCGTCTCCGTGGACGATGGGAGATGGTCTGATCTTATTTAAATCATTAATTCATTTAAATTAATTGAAGTTCCAATCTTAAATTAAAACCCATATTGTGCTTTATTAGCATGCCTGTTACGTTATAGCATCGCAAAAGCATACAAATAACAAAACGAGAGTGTGAATATAGTTACCTTAACCAATCAGTAACGGAGCTCGCGGGTGAGTTCTACGTCACCACTCTCAACTGTTTGCTGATTGGCGAAACACTGAGAGAACCGAGCTCGAGGCTTTTGCCAGACGATGTGCGGAGCCAAAATCTTTGGGTGGAGTACAGAGGATGGCGTCGCGAGGCTACTCTCAAACAGTCTCAAACAGTTTTTTTTTAAAAAAGAAATTAAGGCTGGTGATCGGGTGGATTGCATCCAGGTGCTCAGGCAAATGCATTCTTTTAAGCGCTTATTCAAATAGTTAGTCTTGATATCTACCCTGAATAACAGCACAGATATTTACCCTGCATCCTTAGTGCAGGTGGATATGTCAGAAAAAAAGAGGTTTAGGAACATTTCATATAGATTTTTCCAAATTGTGTTTTTTATCAACTACAAACCCCATAGTCTTCAAATCCACCTGTTTCCATTTTTTTTCCGAAGTGGAAACGCCCAAAATCCAAGATGGCGGATATGCAGTCAGATTCTAACACAATTGAATGTAATGGAAGGAAACATGTCATATACATTTTTGGAATTGGTGTTTTTTAGCATCTCTTGGACCCCCTGAATACAAAACTACCTGATTCTATTTCCCCCCTTCATTTTTAGAACCAAAATCCAAGATGGCTGACATAACATATAGCAAAAATGACATGTTTGGTGTTTTGAGGTCTCTAAAGTCAGTGTTTTTTTCTTGTATTTTTAATATTCTTGATGTATACAGGACCGTTCAGTCAGTCATTACATGAATTTTTAGAAGCAAAATCCAAGATGGTCAACATTGTAGCAAAATATGAACATTTGGTATTTTCAGGTTTATTAAGCTATTGTGTTATTTTGTACGCCTATTGGTAATATTTTGATAGGCACATAACTGTCATTACATTAAATGTTTCGTCTCATAGGAAGAGCATCTGGAATTTGGGGTGACACACTGTAAATCTTGTGCGCACATGTCGGCTAGCAATTGGCTAGTTGCAAAAAGTTGGCCTGTTGCCTCCAACTAAACTCTCTAGACTGCTCAGAAAGTAAAAGAAAATCCTATTAATTCATTTCATTGAACAACTGTAAAAAAAAATAATGGGCAAGAGGACCACCTTCATGATGTGCAGTATCATTGAGGGAGCCAGTTTCTTTTCATTTTTATGTCAATTATTTTCATAAAAGATTCACACTTGTGCCACTTATACGGATCCTCATGATGCCAAAGGTCTCACAAAGGTCAGTGTATGATAGTGTGGCAATCAGCAGTCAGCGCACCTGCCAATCTTGCACCTGAAACACAGAGGACAGACCAAGGAACCAGCAGGGAGGACAGCCAAGCCCCCTTGAGTCATGACATATGGTAGTACTTTGGGTTTGGGTTCAAATAACATAAGGCCTTTGTTCCAAGTCGTGTGAGCCCACTCTCCTCTTCTTCACTACACATGGCTTCAGAATTGGGATGACTTGCTATGAGGCCAACATAGGCATGCCAACCGGATGAGCCACAACAGACCCACACAGACGTGATCTCAATGGATGCTACTGATGGGTGAAGCATAATATTAGACACCATGGATGATATAGGCCTAAGTAAGTTGGTAATTATATGAGGGACGTTCAGAGTGTGTGAAGCACATGAGTGGGGTTACCGTAGGGAAGACCATATCAGGGTATGACCCATCACTACAGTTGAGGATATTCTCTGACTGTCATGCCAGAGAGCCCAGTTCTATGAGTAGAGAGCATGGCAAGATTGTTGGCATTGGAGGAATGCAACATCCCGGATAGAACATATGGTTTCACAGCCTTCAGATAAGCTGAGGCTGACCTTGAAGCAACTTTGTAGCCCTTTGCCTCGATATAGGCAGCCAATCCAGTGAATGTGCATATTACTGTACAGGTAGCACTGCATAATAGGTAAGCCTACTGTACATGAAGTGACTCATAGCAATTGTTGTTGGAACAATAATTTGGACCAGCATGGAATCCTCTGTGCTCGAATTCACAAATGAATGGCGTCAGAGTAGAGTAGAGTAGAGTATCATTTATTGATTTATAGACCTGAAAGCAACATTAATGTTGATTTTGCTAAACAAAATGTCTTCCATCTTGGATTTTGTAATGGGCTTAGTTTATGTAATGGCTGACTTCACATTCATGTAACAAATATTACCAAAACAAGTCAACAATGGCTTTATAGACTTCAAAATATTAAATATGCCAATTTCGCCATAAATTATGTCAGCCATCTTGGATTTTGCCACAAAAAATGAAGGAAAACATTGAAAATAATTTGTTTTCTATTCAATGTTGTCCTGGAATTATAAAACAGTTCAATTGAACCTTTAACTGCATTAATGGTGAAATTTCTACACACAATGGCAGCCATCTTGAATTTGCCACTAAATGTTCACGAAAAAAATGGAAACAGGAGGATTTGTATTCGGGGGGGGGGTCCTAGAAGTAAAAAACACCAAATGGAAAAATCTATATGAAATGTTCCAAAACTTACATATCAACCTATACTACCTCCTCTGTCAGGGCGTTATCCTCAAGTTCCCCAGTCAATCAATATTTAACAGGCATTATCATCACAATAATAACTCTCATAATCATCTTCATCATCTTTGTAAAAGACGCTTTTTTCCTGAAGGCTGACCAACAGGTGCTTAGGTGAATGCTTTCATCTGAAATATTTGTGTGTGGATGGATATTCTATCCTGCATCCTCATCAGCAGGTGGTTCAGACAGGGGGTTGTCATCAGTTGCCAAATCAAGACTACGTCCAAGATCCATATCAAAATCATAATCATCATAATCATCGTCATTATAATCATGGCCAGAGTAGTCATCAGGATCATCATAGATAGATACAGATTCTCCTTCATTTGTGATGCGATCCATTGTGTTGCATTTGCCAAATATCCTCATTATCTCTGCATTTATCAGTGGGTTTATTGCACTGGTACCTAGAGAGGGACAATAGCCGTGTGTAAATACCAGAACTCGATTACCTTTATGGTGGAGGAAAGTAATTTGAAAACAAAAACATTCCTAATTGAAAGGAAGAAATGACTTACCCTGTTAATGTCAGGATACAATCCGAACGTCTGTCAGAGCTCTTCAATAGCTGTAGTGCTTCGTGTAACAATAGACCATGATGAAAATTACCACATTCTGTGCTGACACTGTAAGGGAGAAGATACATGACTATAGGTGCTAATAACTTGGATATTTTTATATCTTGTGGATATTTTTAAAGGCAGATATTTTTGTTTCCGTTGACATATTATAAACATGACAAGTGGATAAAAGAACTCCACTCTGACAGGTAGGTTTTAGCCCCCTAAAAGGGATACTTTTAAACCCTGAGTTTAAAGGCGATTTCTAAGTCTCTGTTTATGTGTAAACGAGAGGTCAAAACGGATGTGTTTTCAAGAATATCGAAACATGTATAAACCGCTTCTTTCTCGATGGCTTTGGCTTTGATAACATGCATGCAAAATGTATGTCGGCCTATATTTTTAATTCTATCTATTTACATATTCTGATCCTGTTTACACGAAATGTAGATAAAAAAAATCACCACTGTGACAAGAAATAAAAATATGGATTTAATAATATCCATTTAAGGGAGCTAAAACACTCATTGTGACTATTTGCAAGTAATTCTGGGAAACAATTACTGTTGTCTTTCACAGAGGCTAGCTACTGAAAAATTATTTTGTTTACATATTTATTTATGCAGAGAAAGCATAGCCATATGGAAGAAATCTTACTGAAACTTCTTCATGTTAAGACAAGTCCGGATGAGGGAGATGACTGCTTGAGCCCAACGCAGGTTAAAGAGAGGCACCTTTAGGTCCACATACTGCAGGTCAGGTAGAGCACTCAGGGTTGAGAGGAAGGCAGCCTGCTGTCCATCGACTGTAGGACTGGATAGAACACACAGTGTGATATTTGTAATGTAATGTACAGTAGGACTCTCAGTGATAGTCAGATCATATTTCCACCCCTCAAGCCAGACAAATCTGACATGCAATAGCCATTGCTCTCCACTCTGCACTGAGTCACCTGGAAAGACAAGGGAGCTACGTCAGGATGCTCTTCATCGATTATAGCTCAGCTTTTAACACCATCATTCCTGACATCCTAATCCCCAAGCTGAGACATCTAGGACTTCCATCATCCACATGCTCCTGGATCAAAGACTTCCTTGTTAATCGTCCCCAACAGGTGAAACTAGGTCACCATCTCTCAACCACCCGCACCCTCAGCACCGGCTCGCCCCAAGGATGTGTGTTGAGCCCACTTCTCTACTCCCTCTACACGTTTGACTGTAGCCCCATCCACCCAGAGAACATCATTGTCAAATTTGCAGATGACACAACAGTGGTGGGGCTGATAACCGAGGGAAAGGAGGAGGCCTACCAGGATGAGGTCCTGAAACTTGGAGAGTGGTGTGCATCCAACAACCTGGCCCTGAACATCTCCAAGATGAAGGAGCTCATCCTGGACTTCCGGCGGAACAAAGATGCTCCTGCCCCCCTGTACATCAATGGAGAACGTGTAGAGCAAGTGAGCTCATTTAAATTCCTAGGTGTACACATCTCCGCTGATCTCTCCTGGTCGACTAACACCTCGGCTCTGGTAAAAAAGGCCCAGCAGCGATTGCACTTCCTCAGAGTACTTAAGAAAGAACAGTTAGACTCAAGCTTGCTTGTGACATTTTACCGTTCCACCATAGAGAGCCTGCTGACCTACGCAGTGTCAGTGTGGCACTCAAGTTGCACTGAGGCTGACAGGAAGAGACTGCAGAGGGTGACCAAAACAGCACAAAAAATCATAGGCTGCCCCTTGCCTCCCATACCCACCATCTACAACTCACGCTGCGTAAGTAGAGCCAGGAGTATCATTAAAGATCCCACACATCCTCACACTGTTGCCCTCTGGCAGGCGCTACAAGGCATTGCCAGCCAGAACCAATAGGATGAAGAACAGCTTCTTCCCCAAAGCTGTTACAACAATGAACACACACTTACTGGACAATGCTCATCTATAAAGGACTGTGCACTTCGTAGGGAAGCTAAAATCTCAGTATACTTTATATACTGACAATAAAGGCTTTCTATTCTATTTCTATTTCTATTTCTAATTGTTTTGTGTTTTCCAGTAGTACACACACATATTCCACTAGACACTCAGTCGAGGAAAGATTTTTGTTACCTGCGTACAGAACTGGAGCTGGACAAAGAACACTGCACTATAGAGGAATGCTGGCATGGAACTCCCTGCCCAATTTCTTGATTAAGGAAAACATTGACAAAAGCTTCAAAACTAAATTAAAACTGTTTTTGTTTATACAAAATACATGACTTATTTTTGGTTTCTTATTGGATGTACTTTACTTTATTAACTTGCTCTGATGTAGGCCTACTTTCTCCGTTTGTGTTTTATTTCACTCTCTATTTATAGGGTGAAGGCAGTATTAATAGGACCAACGTAACCTATGAGTGACAGGTTCTCATTTCCTCTTTTGAGTTTGTTTCGTTTTGTTTTGTGTGTCTTGTGTTTTTGTCCTTGTTGGGGTTTGCATCATTTATTAAAAGAAAAGAGAAAAATGTAAAATAATGTATGGATTTGTTTTGACCACAGGAAGAACAGTGCTTCTATAAGGAGAAAACTGATGTGTTGTCAATAAAGCAATCAATCAATCAATCAATCAATCAATCAATCAACGTCCCTCTGCTATCTGGGTAGCCACATGTGTTATGGTGTATTGCAGCCTCTCTCACTCTACAGGGCTCATGCCTACGATCTGGATTAAGCAAGAGAAGGGGTGGAGCACTGCAAAATAGCTGTGACGTTGTGAGCTGTGTTGTGACAAAGAAATCATGTTACTGCATGCATTGCAGACACTGAAAAAAGGCTGTGCTGTTCTGGGAGAGAGAATTATGTTGCTGCATGCAGACACGTCTCTCTTCCTGCCTCACCACTTCCTCATAGTTCAAGAACGGGTATGTTTTTGTGTTTCTTGTTTGCATCTCTGTGTTTTGTGGTAGGTTATTTGCTATCTAATGTTGATATAACATGTTGTAGAAGTTATATGTTTTTGAGCTTCTAATTTGTTTATTGCAAACTTTAAACTAGCATCTTACATGTGGTTTAAATTAACAGCCACAGGAAATGCGTACACTATGTTCAGAGAAAACCTCCGACTGTTCTGAATAATGAGCAGTTTTGCGTGTGATACATCCAGCCAGCATATTTCTGTCAATTTAGCTGGGTAAAAAAAATGCCTGCCACAAACATTGAAAAGCTTGGAGAGCAACTTTGAGCAAAGGCAGCAGGCTGTACGGAGGTGGTAATGATAGCAGGCAGACATATTTCCTTTTCAAGTCCGTTAGCCTAATTTTGTAATCCTGAACCTTAAGCACGTATAATTGCATGTTATTTACTAATATTTCCACCCATAAGGAACACATTCGTCTCTTTGTGATTTGGGGGACCACAGCCCCAGAAGTGCATGAACTGAAATCATCATGGCTTCAGACTGGCATGGTGAGTACAAGTACCCTACAGGACACCCTACACAATACACACACACGCACGCATGTCACCATTGATCTGTTTTTGTTACAAAAGGTGTGTGTGTGTGTGTGTGTGTGTGTGTGTGTGTGTGTGTGTGTGTGTGTGTGTGTGTGTGTGTGTGTGTGTGTGTGTGCGCGCTCTCTCTCTCTCTCTCCAAAATAAGATGTAAATGTGTACCCAAAGTTATTTATTTTACTCTAGAAGTTGAGCATGCCCACGCCCTTTAAAAAGATAATTTCCCCTATTTCTCCAGATGATCAGTTTGTGGACAAACACAGAGCAGCACTCATTCAGAGGGTTACCATGGTGATGCCACTGGCTGACGAGTTGCTTTCCGAGGGCATGCTCCATCAGGAGGCCTACGGAGACATCAGGGCCGGACCGACCAGACAGGAGCAGATGAGGAGACTGCTTGATGCTGTGGCTGGAGTAGAGCAAAAGAAGTCTTCTCTCTATGATATGCTGCAAAAGCATGAACCTCATCTGCTTAATCAGTTGGGTAAGATCAATGCTTCGTACATTTATTTCTTTTTTGTTAGCCTGTAGTTCTTCAGAGTCAGTCAGAAGACCTAAGCACTTGCAGACCTAAGCACTATTACTTTTACACTACATTTTACACTGTTTATTTAACTACAGAATACAGTACAGGCTAGTATAGCCAATACATATTTGTCAACATTCTTTTTGCATGTTACAGAGTTAACCAGTTATTTTACTGCAAACTATAACTTAGGTTACAGTGGTGTATGTGACAAATAAATTACTCTCCTCTGTTCTACTCTACCTACAAAGCTTCTATTGATAATAATTCATAATTTTCAACAACAAAAAACTTCACCATTACATTACCTGTAAAATGTTTGGCACACTCAAATGTAAGGAAGAACTCACAGCAGCCATGGTCTACTGGTTAAGACGCTGCACTGTAAACATTTGAAGGTTCCTCAAAGTGCAATATCTTAACACTGCTCCTGCTTGTTGGGCTGTTCCTTACTATCATCAAAGATAGTCACTATGGCTGACCAAAATACGTGTAAATCAAACCACGCCTACGCAAGGCAAAGGAGTGTGCTCAAGTTCGGTCTCCTAAGGGGGCATTGTAACCTCCTTCTTCTTGCCTTTCCATGGCGTTTGGTGTCAGCTTGCATAATGTGTGCGCTACTGCCATCTTCAGTGTTAAGGGAACTCCATTTATTCTCAAACTCTGCTGGTCTCCTAAAGGGGCATTCACCTGACGTCACATGGATCCCAGAAAAGTGCAGGCTTGAATCATTTCTACCTCATCCACTGTCTCTGCTATCATGTTGGACGGTGGATCTGTTATTGCTGACTAATAGATTTCACTTTCAAATTAAGAGCAGTCCTCTGTGCGTTTAGAAAATCCATATAAAAATTCCAATGAAGCTCATTTAGAAGTCAGTAACTGTTTTAATGTTTTTGTTCCAGAGAATAACCTTGGTACTCCCAAGAAAAGGCCATTGTCACCTGAGAGAGAGAAAAAACGAACACGATCTCTTGGTGAGTTTCTGTTCAACAGTAGTTTAACAAACAATTAAATGACTAATAAACTGCGATTATAACAGTAGACATGTTTTACCTTTAAAATACTGTGTGCAGGTGAGAGCATTGCTCGGTACAAGGAGACACTGCGTATGGACTACGAGACATTTCAGGAATATAACTCCCTTCCTGGTGAAGAGGAACTACTGGCTGATCGGTACATAAAGCTCCTGATTGTTGAAAAGCATCGGCAGCCGGGAGAGAAGGAAGAGGAACTCCGTTCCAGGGGCCAGGAGCATAGCGACGTTCTTAGCTCCAGATGCAGCAAGAATGAATCCAACACCAGTATTGAGCAGCTGTTCCACCCCAATTATCGCGGACGCATCCCAAAAGCTGTCATTCTCCAGGGAGATTCTGGACATGGCAAATCATTTACAGTGCAGAAGATTGTTCACGATTGGGCTTGTGGGAACCTCTACCAGGATCAGTTTGAGCTTGTGCTTCTCCTGAAATGCAAGGAGCTTAATTGCCTGTCAGGGAACAAGAGTATGGTGCAGCTCCTAAAATGTGATTCTGAGTTCACACCCATGATTGAGGAAATGCTAACAAAAAATCCAGAGAAGGTGCTCTTTATCATGGATGGCTATGATGAACTGAAATTCTCTCTAGGAGAAGACACTAATTATCCATGCGGTGCCTTCACTGAAGCTCCTATTGAAGCTACCTTAAGCGCTTTGTTGAATGGCCGAATTCTAAGCCAATCTTTCCTCTTGGTCACCACCAGGTCAGCTACCTCAGACAAACTGAGCAAGCAACTACGACACCCTCAACATTTTAATGAAATTCTAGGATTCTCAGGAGACGCAATGAAGGAGTACTTCCAGAAGTTCTTTAAAGACACCCAGATGTCAGATGAGGCATACAAGTATGTGAAAAATGACATAATGCTGTCTACTGTCTGCTACATCCCTGTTATATGCTGGGTTGTCTGCACAACATTGAAGGACCATTTTGAGGATGGCCATGACAATATGAAAGGGCTTGAAACCACCACATCAATATTTCTGAACTTTGTGTCCCATTTGCTGAAACATCATTGCCAAAATTTACAACAGCCTGTCATCACCTTGTTGAGAAACCTTGCCAAGTTGGCAGAGAATGGCATACTAAAGAAGCAAGTGTTTTTTGAGGAGGAATGTATCTTGAAGACATCTGATCCTAAAAGTGTTCCTTTCCTCAACAAGTTCCTCAGGAAGAAGAAAACCGAAGTGAACACTACGTTTAGCTTCTTGCATCTCAGCTTTCAGGAGTTTTTCACTGCTCTGCATTATGTCATCACTGACAATGAGAGGGATCAAAAAAAGCTTGAAAACAGGCTTCCTTATCAAAACCACACTTTTACTGATCAGCCAAAACTGCTTAAAAAACCAAACATGTACTACCATGACTTTCTGCCAGTAGTTTCTTTTCTATGTGGCCTTTCTAATAAGAAGGAAGTCGATTTCATCAAGCAACATCACAATATTTTTGTGTCACCAGCCGTTCGGGCTTCTCTGGAGGAGTGGATTCTTCAAGTAATTAAAGATAGAGCTAATCCAGATTTTCATAGAGTGACTCAAATAGAACCATTCATTCTTGGCTGTCTCTATGAGCTGCACGATGAGCAGTTTGTGCAGAAGGCCATGGAATCCTGGGGCCCTATACATTTTTATGGCTATGTTCTTTCTGGTATGGACTGTTTGGCTCTGAAGTATTGCATTGGCTGCTCTAAGGGCATCAGCCATCTTGACATTGCTATCAGAAGTATGGAGCACCTAAGCTTGCTTCAACCTGTACTGGACCGTTGTAAGAGGCTAAGGTTAGTTAGAAGTTCAGGTTAGACTCTATTTGTATCAAATAACTTATAAGGCAAATATGTATCAGTCTTGTTCATCCTTGTTATCCTCATGTATGCTTAAAATGCTCTACTTCTATTAAAGGTTGGAACTGCACGAACTGCAAGATGCCGAAGTTGATGATCTAATCACTGTCCTGGGGAATAGAACAGCTGATACCACACTTGAGTAAATCAAATTCCAATTTATCAAATTCCAAATAAAACATTAGAATGATTGCTGTACATCAGGGATGGGCAGCTGATGGCATGGGGGCCACATGCGGCCCACCTCCTCGATCAGCCCGTAGATAAAACACAATATAGAAATAAAAAATAATAATAATGACCAGATTTTTTTTTGAATACTACAGAATCAATCCATTGTAATTGTATCTTTGGCTGATCGAGAACACTCCTCCTATTCCTTCCAACAATATTGGCTGTCAGTGAGCAACCAAGTAGGCCTACATCTCAAACTCTGCAAGTTGCAGTCAGATCCATGGTCATATGGTCCTCCGATGGTGGCGATGAAAACATATTGCCCTCCTTAGCATCAAAGTTGCCCATGCCTGCTGTATATTATCATATTGTTTGTAATTAATTGAACTGAATTAACTGAATTGAGAATACGTATAACACTATAAACAGTATTAAATAGGCTACATATATATGTATCACAGTAGAATTTTTGCAGCCTATTCACAAATGTTATCTGTTTCATTAATTAACCCCCACCATTCATTTCTGGGAAAATTAGACTATCATACATTAAAGGTTGATATTCTCTGTGGCCGCTATTTTGACTTTCCAGTGATGTACATGTTCATTTTACTGCAAAAATGACTGTACTTTGGTCAGAATGACTACATTTACATATCCTACTATCTTTAAATGTTTTCATATTTCAATATAGAGGTACAGTATGCAGCTGACAACTACACATGGAACTTCTAATTCTAACTTTCTAATTTAAAAAAATCCATGGTGTCCATTATTCCTTACTTATCAACAATAGTTTGCAGTGTTCTTCTGACTTATTTACCATGAAAATCGTTAGTTTTATAAATGATGAGGAAAGGGAGAGTGCTATGTTGGGTCAATTGTTTGTAGAAAGGAACAGGTGCTCTTGAGAACGGACATGAGAGCTTCAGGATTTAGCTTGTGACAATCTCCAAAATGTAAAGGCCCAAACAGTAGGCTCCTTGTTGAAAGTGGTAGTCTTAATGATCCAGACTGGTCGCAGTCGAAACTGGTTGCAGATCAGTGTGCCTCAGATCATTAAGACTATTACTTTCAACAAGGAGCCTACTATTTGGACCTTGACTTTTTGGAGATAGTCACAAGTTAATTACTGAAATTCTTGAGTTTTATGTAAAGCCATGGGAAATTGACTTAATTTAGCCTATTGAACGAGGGATGCTGTATTTGTTTGCCATTGCCTAGAATGTTTAAGGGTGTGTGCATGTGTGTTTTTCACAACAGAATAATTCAGTCCAAACTCAGTGAACAGAGTTTGCTTCAAGTCATTCCGGCATTCCGGCATTCACTGCAGTATATTTCAGCAAAAAACATCACCTCCAGTGTTGTAGCTGCAGCTTCACAGTATGCACACAAGTAAGAGAAAACTTTTGCCTATATCAAAAACAGTTTTTTGTTTTGTTTTTGAAATAGCCTTGAAAAAAGCTCTCTTGTCTTTGATAGGCTTGACTCTTTTGATAGGGACAACTTGCACTCATCCTCTTTCATCAGGTGGGTTGGTTCTCATGCTGCAGCAACACGTATGATTTTATATTCTTTGTTTACTTTTTAGCAGATTGTATTGTGGCTGTTTATGATCATGGTTATGATCAAATGTCTTCACAGCAGAGATACTTTCTAAAAAACGTAGATGTTTGATGCCTGGTTTCTATGAAAATGATTCATTCATACAGACATATCTTTTTGATCTACAAAAGCCTGCAAGGATTCATATGCCATAGTGAACGTGCAGTCTGATTACAGTCAAACTGCAAACAGAGCCAACTGCACAATGGTTCAGTGCAATGTGTTCATATCAGGTAGATATTTAGTAAGTTGAGCATAAGTGAGTGAGTACCCAGCATCACTGTCCCCATCCTCCTCTATGACAGAGGTACCCCCCTCCCCCCAAACTGTACTGTAACGTATTGTATTGTACTCTGTATATGTAACAGCCTGATTGAGGTCAGATGCTGCGATGAGGATGCTTCCTTCTCATCCCTGTCTATCAGCGTAGAGGACAAGAAACCTACTTACAGGTGAGTTGTATTTGCACCCAATAATTCTTTATCATACTCTGTTTCATGTAGAGCTTCCTAAAATGTAGGTTTTACTCAATGAACTGCCTCTTTTAGGATTACCTCTGGATATTTTCACAAACCTGGTCCATGTATTGTTGTTCCATTTGGTGGTGGTGAGTAAAGCATTATGCATCAAATTTAACTTCAGTGTTTAAACGCTTGAGACATAGCCCCTGTTTTGTTTTTGCTGTCGCCAGAATGGCAGTGAACAAGTCAGTAGTGTCATAGTATTGTATAGTATCGTAGTACTATGTTCCACTGGTGGCTGGTGGAATGGCGGACATTATGAGGCTACAGACTGGCCTAGTGTGATTGCATAGCTGTAAATTGCAAGGGGACATCTTATGAATTCATATCAAGTGTGTGAATAAGCCTCAGTTATTATAGAAATGATTGACAATGGAGTGAAAAGGCATAACACTGTGGTCACCCTTGTTGTTGTGAATTAACACCCTTCAGGGAGATTCAAGATCTCTTCGCTTCACATTGGGGGTCCTTTAGCCCTCTGTTGTGCATTATTCCATGACAATGACCTTCTGAGTCAGACAATATCTGATACCTGTGGTTTTCTATATAGTTTCCTACAGCAAACGAGAAAAGTCAGACCCAGCTCTCTCGCTCAGTTTCTCAAAGTACACGGAGACCTCAAGCACTGAATGGATTGACATAATGCAGAGGTTTCACTCATTGAAACATTTAGACCAAAGGTAAGACAGCTATTAAAGCCTGTGTTTGCTCTTTTCAGAATGTGATCTTTTCTCTTTTTATGTTGTTTATTGTATCTACTCTTCTCATCAAGAGAGGGATGTTGTTTTCGTTTTGTTGAGCTAGAAGGCCAAAATACTGTATGTAAAGATAACAAATGAATTACTGGAATAGTTCAAAATGTGGGCAAAGAATCTGTATCCATGGCAGTTTATGGAATTAAATAAATAAACGTTTTCATGATATTCAAATTTTTTGGCCTGCAGCTGTATGACAAGCATAATATATGATGAGCATAAGGTTATTTTTGCCGTAATATTGTTTAAAAAGGTCTGATTTGTACAATTCTAAGGAAAGATGGACCATAACTCTTAAATAACCCCATGAACATTTAGCTAAAAATCAACTTCAAGTAGGTCAGCCATTCTTGAACATAACTGTGCAAACAGTTAGCCAGGCCATGCCCTCCTAGTGACGCAACACCTTCGGCGTTGCTTCTGGTCAGGCCAAGAGCAATGTAAATATCGTTTATGATCTCCCAAAAAAACGGGAACTCCACCCAGTTTGTCGGACAGTAGCAGACTTAGGGAGGCAGGTCAACCATGCCATTTGGGAAACGTTAATTGCTATGGTCCTTGTCAGACCCAGTCTCGAAGAGATTTGAAAGTCAATGATAATCATGCTAGCAAATGGTCTGAATGTCCAAAACAAAGGCTAGTCAGATGTATTTTTTACTTAAGTTTTTGTTTATGTACAGTGAGTCCAATATGTATTTGATCCCTTGCTGATTTTGTTGGTTTGCCTACTAACAAAGACATGATCAGTCAATAAATGTTATGATAATATGTATTCTAATATAGAGAGACAGAATATCAAAAAGAAAATCCAGAAATTAACTGAAGAGAATATATATTAATTTATTTCCATTTCATCGAGCAAAATAAGTATTTGATCCCCTGCCAACTGATTACAGTTCCGGGCCCACAGACCAGATGGGCACTTCCGATCAACTTGTCATCTGAATTAAAGACACCTGTACATACTAACATGCATAAAAGACACATTGAATCAGCAGAATCAGCCCATAGTATGAGTGAATCAGTCACACTCCAACCTCACCAGCATGGAAAAGACCAAATAGTGGTCAAATGATATCAGGGACACGATTTTAGACCTGAACAAAGATTAAATGGGCTGCAAAGCCACAAGAAAGAGACTAGGTATTAATGACCCAGCTGTTGATGCATTTCTTCCAAAATGTGAGGAATACAAAATGACTATCCATCAGGCTGTCTGGGGTTCTATACAAGATTTGACCTTTTGTAGGGATTTGATAATCATGAGAACAGAAAGAAATCACCCTAGAGCTGTACGGGATGAACTAGGCAATGATATCAAAGCTACTGGGACCAAAATCACTGAGAAAACTACTGGTAGCATTTAATGCCACAGAGCTTTAAAATCCTGTAGTGCACACATGGTACCTCTACTTCAGAAGGAACCTGTGCAGTCCCACCTGAGGTTTGCCAACGGACATCAGACTGGTTTAGGATATGATAAGGAGGTGCTGTAGTCAGATGAAACCAAAATCAAGCTGTTTGGCCTTATCACAATTCAATGTGTTTTGAGAAAGAGTACTGCTGTCTATGATCCCAAGAACAACCTCCTCACCATCATGCATGAAAGTGGTATCATTATGGTTTGAGGTTGTTTGTCTGGCCAAGGCACAGGACAACTTCACACCAATGAATGGATGGAGGGAGACATGTAATGTGCAATCCTGAGTGCAAACGTCCTTCCCTCCACCACTACACTGATGGGTGGGCCATTGTTGGATCTCCCAACATGACAATAATACACAACATACAGTCAAAGCAACGAAGGAGTGGCTCAATAAGAAGCATATTAAAGTCGTGAAGTGGCCTAGACAGTCTCCAAATATTAACCCTATAGTAATTCTATGGAGAGAACTGAACCTCCCATTTGCCAAGCTACAGCCACAAACTATTAATGTTTTAGAGATAATGTGCAAAGAGAAATGGGCAAAAATTGTTTCTACTATATGCACAAACATTGTCATTAACTAAAAGAAGCATCTAACCTCAGTGCTAGAAAACTAGGGCTTTGCCACAAAGCACTTTATCTTCTTTAGCTAGAGGGGTCAAATACTTATTACCCTAAATTAAATACAAATAAATTAAAATATATTATTTTAAGTTATTTTCTGGAATTTCTTTTTGATATTCTGTCTCTCCATATTTGAATACATATTATCAGAAATTTATAGACTGCTCATGTCTTTATTAGTGGGCAAACGGGCAAAATCAGCAAGGGATCAAATACATATTGGACTCACTGTATTTATCATTTACTTTTGATCATAACTCTCAAAAAGGACTGATTTGCCTCAAACTAATGCTGAAAATGAGGAAAAGGAGAGTCACAAGGCAAATTAATGCAGAGAATGGTTCTTTTTCTTGTAACACAAGATAATCCTATACAGGCTTAAACGGCAGAAGGGTTGGTTGTGCTCACTCACTGGTTGTGCTCACGCTCGCACTACTTGTAATGTCTACTAATAACTGCATGTGTGTCCACATTTTACATTGACTATTCTCTAGCGGTCCTCAATTGGCCATTGAGATGGATGCTTTACTGTTGTCCCTGAGTGCCACACCTCATCTGCTGAGCTTAGAACTGGAGGTGACCTGCCTAGATATGAGCTGGGCTGCTTGGACCCTCTCCCTCCACCAGTCTTGCCCTGGTTTGGCTAACATTAGGTAAGCTCAAGACAGCAAGACATCAAATACCAGTAGGAATAAAATGTAATAATGTGAGTTGTCATTATCCCCTATGATTGACTGATCTGTTTTTTTTTCAGGGTGGTTGAACAGATTTGTGGGGATGACCAGAGTGTCTGTTCATGTATCTCTCTGAATAAGCACAAAGAGGATGCTTCATTACGCAACACCTACAAGTAAGTTATAAGTTATTACACGTACTTCCATAGAAATACAAATGGCTTGGTGGTCATACGTCAGCATTTGGATGTACAGTATGTAATAGAAATGAAATAATTATGAGCCCATGTTATTATTATATCATGTTACATTACAGTACACTTAGCTTATGCTTTTCTCCAAAGAGACTTACAGTTATTTACAGGGGATTGGTTACAGTCCTTGGGATTTGAACCTGCAACCCCCTGATTTTAAGACCACTGCCCTGACCATTAGGCATGACTGCCCAATGTTATCAAATGCATATGAAACTCATTGTCTTAACCATAGCACAGCCAAAAATAAAAATGTCAATACAGTTAATGAGGATAATGATCAAAAATGTATAATGTTTGTACAGTCTGATATTGTACAACTTCAGTATTCCTGATGAGGCATTTCATGGAATCAGTAACACCGCATATCCAATAGATTTTTTTTTAAACTATTATTGATATCCTTCTATCTGCAGTGTGCATTGCATTGCAAAATAAAGGGAAAAAAGGGATGTCTTCAGAATAAACTTTGATATGAATCCAGATAGAATTTTTGCCTCCCTGTGGAGAGTCGAATTGAAGGTACTTGAAGATGGAGTCAAGAGTCAGGGTAAAATTCTGCTCTTAATCTTTACACAATATGATGTCGAATTATTTTTATTTTAATTTTTTTAATTATTGGGTTGGGTTTTTTTTTGTCTTTTTCGACTTTATTCGACAGGACAGTGTGAGAGGTGGACAGGAAGCAAATGGGGAGAGAGACGGGGAAGGGTTGGCAAAGGACCCGGGCCTGGAATCGAACCCGGGTCAGCCGCATGGTAGACAAGTGCCCTACCGGTTGCCCACGGCAGGGCCAATATTATGTAGAATTAACTCTGAATACACTGGCCAGTAAGAGCAATGCTATTTTAATTTATTTAAATTTAAACTCTTTAAGGGCTATATTAAACCGGCATCTTTTCGGTGTACTAGTTACTGTACCTCCGCCAAGGAAGTTATGTTTTCAGGCGTGTTGGTTTGTCTGTTTGTCCGTCTGTTTGTTTGTTTGTTTGTCTGTCAGCAGGAAAAGTTATGAACGGATTTGGATGAAACTTTGTGGAGTTGTTGGAAATTACAAAAGTAACAAGTGATTAAATTTGGTGGTGAACCAGATCACGATCCAGATCCAGGAATTAAGAAAAAACTTTGAATTTTGACATTCTGGTTTCTGACTCCACAAAAAGAAGGCAGAAAGACTTGAAAAAAATATGGTGTAACATAGTCAAATGTTCTATCAAACAGCTTCCTTGGCGAAGGTCTGCACTCTCTGAGTGCATTTCTAGTTTTAAATTGTGGTTAATTTAAATCATCGGCTTTACAGTATATCACGTAAGTGAGTACACTTCACAGTTTTTGCAGATTTGTGAGTATATCTTTTCATAGGAAAGCATTAAAGAAATTTCACTTTGACACAATGATTAGTGACCTTTTAACAACATATAACACCACTTAAAATTCTTGTTCACTCAGAAAAAAACTAAATACAGCCATTAAAGTTTGAACATGTACCCACAAATGTGAGTACACCCCAGATTAAAATCCGGTAGAGAAGGGGCCGTGTTGGCTCGAATCGTCTTCAAATGAAAAGGGATTAAAAGGGAGGTCATCGGTGTGCATTTCAACCTTTCTTTCCATTGAACTTTTACATTTTGAGTGTGCACCTGTCTTCAATAGATTAGTGTGAGATTTTAATGCAATCCTATGGAGAATATCATGATCTGCTTCAGTAGTCACAGTGCATGTTGACATGCATGTTTCTTTTGGGTGTAATTCAGATTCCCAATGTTGACAGCATTCATGCATCCCCAAACCATGTCAGTCCCACTACCATGCTTGGGTATTGAGAGGATAAACTTTTTTTGTAAAACTCACTTGTTTACCACCACACATGCTTGACACCATGTAAAGCAAATGTCTTTATCTTGGTCTCAAGAGAGATGAACAGACCAAGGATATGGATCACTGGAACCATGTCGAGTGGTCTGAAGAGACCAAGATAAACAAATTTACTTTAGATGGTGTCAAGCATGTGTGGTGGTAAACAAGTGAGTTTTACAAAAAAAACCGTTATCCTCTCAATAGCCAAGCATGGTAGTGGGACTGACATGGTTTGGGGATGCATGAATGCTGTCAACATTGGCAATCTGAATTACACCTAAAAGAAACATGCATGTCAACATGCACTGTGACTACTGAAAGAAAGGTTGAAACGCACACCGATGACCTCCCTTTTAATCCCTTTTCATTTCGAGACGATTCGAACACGGCCCCTTCTCTACCGGATTTTAATCTGGGGTGTACTCACTTTTGTGGGTACATGTTCAAACATTAATGGCTGTATTTAGTTTTTTTCTCTGAGTGAACAAGAAATTTAAGTGGTTATATATGTTGTTAAAAGGTCACTAATCATTGTGTCAAAGTGAAATTTCTTTAATGCTTTCCTATGAAAAGATATACTCATAAATCTGCAAAAACTGTGTGGGGAGTACTCACTTACGTGATATACTGTATATGCTAACCACTTACCCTGTGAAATACTGTACTAGTCATTGAAAAAGCTTTACTACATGACTATGACTTAAGTCTTTAGTAATAGCCTACATTTCAAGTTGGTCATTGCCACTCTGGTAACAGCAAATTTATAACAGGGGCCATGTGTTAACTACGTACATTTCATAACTTTTCGTGTTGTTGGCTTCCAGACTCTCCTTCAAGAACTACTTCCATGGTTTGTCCAAAGTGATCTTTAAAGACTCCACAAAACCACCTACGCCGGCCCTGTCTAGAATCACACTCACACAAGCACGGCCCATGGAGATAACTAGCTTCGACTGGAGAGACATCTGGGAGAAGCTTCATTGCATGAAAAACAACAAAGAAAAGTAAATGCATCTTTTTCACTTGGATCTCAGATTTAGATAGTGGATCAAACATTTTCACATTCCACTCTGAAATTAAGCAGTAGAGGCCTCAGGTAGGGCTATAGCCAGGCCTTGCCAACTGCCAACATTTGTCTCCACATTACATCTGGGTTAGGTCTTCTCGGACGATATTACTGTTGCTAGCCAAACAACATCAGCTAGCGGGGAGGGAGTGACGCATTACAGTACATACGAGCTGATTACATGTCATGACCAAATGTACGAATGGAATCTCCGTAGTACTCGTAGCTGCTCTAAATCTATATTTACCAATAAACAAATACTACATTTCTTTCTAGGCTGGGTGGTGGAAATGTCATTTTACAAACAAAACTGCACCCTTGCTGTGTGTGTGTGTGTGTGTGTGTGTGTGTGTGTGTGTGTGTGTGTGTGTGTGTGTGTGTGTGTGTGCGTGCGTGCGTGCGTGCGTGCGTGTGTGTGCATGCATGCGTGCGTGTGTTTGCATGCATGCGCAAGTATCTTGATGTACACATACAGTATGTAATATTTTGATTTTTTTTTTACTACTCAGCCCTACAGTTGATGGGCAACAGGCTGCCTTCCTCTCCTCCCTGAGTGCTCTACCTGACCTGCTGGAAGTGTCTTTAACAGTACCTTGCTTTAACCTGCCTTGGGCTAAAGCAGTCATCTCCCTCATCCAGACTTGCCTTACCATAAGGAAGATTGAGTAAGGAAAAAAAAAACGTGTGTGAGAGTGTGTGTGTGGGGAGGGTGGCGGGGGGTGGTATGTGAGTTGCAGAGGTGTATTAGACAATCTAAAATGGAAACAAAAGGACTCTGATATAATGTTGTAATGTTGTACTGATATAGTGTTATTCCCCCTTACAGTGTGAATGTAGGACTTGGCGATCCTTACGGGAATAACGGTCTACTGTTAAAGGAGGCACTACAGCTGTTGGAGAGTTCAGACAAACAGTCTGATTGCATTCTGACTTTAGAAGGGTATGTCATGTCTTCCCATAAATTATGAATGTGTTCAGAATGTACATACTGTCCTCCAACATTCCGAAAAGGAGTTCTGGTATTTACACTCTGCTTTTTAATGTCCCTGTATAGGACGCAGTGCAGTAAACCTACAGATAAATGCAGAGATAATGATAAAAGCCGGCGATGCAACACAGGTGTTGTCATCATATACAAAGGAGAATCTATGCAAGTGCAATTTCGTCCTTCCTTCGATGTTTGGGAAGAAGAAGAAGAAGAAGAAGAAGAAGAAGAAGAAGAAGAAGAAGAAGAAGAAGAAGAAGAAGAAGAAGATGATGATGATGATGATGATGATTATGGACATGGGCCTCTTGACTGGGAAGCTGAGGATAACCCCCTGGCTGAAGCACCTGGAGATGAGCATGCTGATGAGGATGCAGGATAGAATATCCGCACAAACTGTTTGAACAAGCAAGCTGTCCACAGGGATCAGCAAGGGGTCACTTGTCCCAGCAGGCCCAGGAGGTGTGTGGGTTGGTACATTATGGAGAGGATCTACCTTTCAGGTCACTTTTTTTCTGGGCCTGGCAAAACTTGTGAGCTGCCCTGTACATCGGTATCTGGGTATCTTGAGAGAGAACATTATCCTGTAGCCCTAGTAACTAGAAGAGATTTGACATCATGATATTTTTTGTTCAATGTGGAGCGCACTGTTTATGAAATGGGTCATATAATATATTATACATACACTGGGTTTTATATGTACAATATGACCTATTTCATAAACGTAGCTATCTCTCAGTCCGCTCCGCATTTAACAAAAAGTATCAAAATGTCAAATCTCTTCTGGTTACTAGGGCTTGTCATTTGGGTTTGTAATCTGCTCCAAGATTTCAATGACCTTGAGTAGGGCAATCTGTGGGCTAAATGTGCCCAGGTACTGAAGTAATGGACTAATGCCCAGAACTAGAATGGGAGCATAAAAAGCCAGAGCATGTTTGTGCGCCCCCTCAAAATCGTGGGCCAGTCCCTAAAAAAAAAACCCAACAGTATCGACCCCTAAGGGGGCTTGGCTCTTGGGGAAATGCCCTGTATGCCAGAGTACCAATCCAGCCTAATCTTTTTATTTTAACCCATTTTGTCCTAAGCCCTTTTTGGGAAAGGGTACCCACTGCCTATTAAATCCTAAATATCTCAGCCTCCAAAGTACATACAAACATGAAATGAGTGGCATTTAAAAGCTTTGACGCTCGTTTTGCCTTAGAATGTGTTCATTCAGCTCTAACTTACCTATATTTTTAATAAAAAATCTCAAATCTCAAGAACCTGAATGCAGCGTATGTGTGTCTCCAGGAGACAATGGGTTAAAGAAGAAAGGTGGAAAAGTATAACATGCTTGCCTTTGTGTATATTTCATTCCTAGTCGGGACACTTGGATAATCATGACTATTCTGTATATGTTTTATTTTATTTTTACAATGCCTTGTGTTTTACTTTTCAATAAAATGTTCCTTTGGTAAACAAAGATTAAACAACACTGCCTACAGTACGAGAGCTCTTTTCCTGTGACCATAAACCATCTTGTCATATTGATGAGTCTTTTTAAATATTTAATACATATTTAATATATTAGTCTTTTTAAATATTTAATATATATTTAATTATTTGGATCAACAAAGGCTATATTTTCTTACACAACTATTCCTCTTTACAATGCTGTAATTGTTTTCCAAGTCACAGTTAAGCGTACATCATAAGGAAATGTTTTCATGAATGAGGTTTTCAGGTGGAGCCTTTACATTGGCACCACCCTTGGCGCACTACGAAACTGAAAGCCATTTTCCCGCCAGTGTGCCACTCCATGCTTATGTGCCGTCTTCCCCTGCTTGCTTTGTTCTCTCTCTGATACAAGCCTACATGAGGCTCAAAATCAAGTAAGATTTTCATTTCTAATGTGTTTTTTCTGACGATGTTTAATTTTGGATTATAATCTTTCAGTTTCGACTAAAGCATATAATTATCTACAGTTGTGGCTTTTATTGAAGGCTTTATGTTGCATGGAAATCAGCTAGAGTAGGCCTAGTGATGTGGTTCATGTCATTTCCCACGACATGTTGTGCTGAAGTATGTTGTTTCCTAACATATAATAATATTAGGTTTGTTAATGTAAGACACTTCAACTTCAATGGATGAAAACAGGTGTTAACTCATTCACTCACCGAATGTATCCTGTAGAATTGTGGTTGAGCCAGTCTGTTACAAACAGGTCTACACGTGTGTTTTGAGACACTGAGTTGAATATTTTGCCCAGAGCACTACTTTCCTTTTTCTGCATCAGGAGGGTAAATGAGGTAGTCAGGAGAGGTTGTGATTCAAGCTTCCGAAAAATTAAGCTTGTTACTACCTTGTATTACCCTTCTGATTTGGCACCCAACACTCAATAGTTTCACAGAGTAGCTACACTGAGATGCCTGTTGCGTGATAGGTGAGTTTAATCATTTAGTTCAGGAAGTGGTATGGTCATATACAACCCATGTGACTGGGGAGTCCTCCAGGGGAGTAGTCCAAGAACCTGGCTCAGTGGTAGGGCAGCTTAAATTAATCTTGAGGCAGTGGTAAATTATCTAATAGAAGAGCCTGGCGTCCTCCTTTTCTTAACTAAACAACACACATGGGTTATCTATAGGCAGGTAAACGAAACCAGGTCACGTAACTATGTTCTTAGAATATCCCCCTGATTGCCAGATTAACCACAAGGCCACAAAGTGGTATCGATGTCAGCGAGTCAACAGCTCCTACAGTACAAGTAATGCAACATCAGCAGTAGTGGTCTGGATTGGCACTGCCCTCACGATCCGATTCGATCACGATTCAGGAGGTAGCGATCCGATTCGATTCTATGCGATTCGATCCGATCCGATTCAATTCTACAATGCATTGCAATGCATTTCTACTGAAAGCAAAGCAAATGTTTCATCAGTCATGATGAGGCAATACAAGTAGTCACAGTGTTTCCCACAGAAATTTTGGAAACTATGGGGGCAGCCGGGGTTTATTTTGTGCCCCGTGGGGGGGGGGGGGGGGGGGGGGGGGGGGGGGGGGGAGGGGGATGGGGCTGTTTGTATTCTTGCAGCGTAAATGCAAAACGGCAAAACAATGACTACAGTATGACAGTGGCGCATGGAGAAACTGTAGGCCTGGGCCTATATTTCAACCATTTATATTTTGAGAATTAAGGCTACATAAGATTTTACCCATGACTTGTATAATAGTAGTACATTGTCATTGTCAAAAAATGCAGTACAGTGAATAATTTCTGTTTTACAACACAGTTTTCATTCGTCCCTCATGCAGGGGTCTGGGGAAACAATAATAAAACAAAATAGGAGCAGAGATAAGAATTTAAGAGCACTGTGAAATTGTTAACGCATAGACAAAAAGGGTCTTAGAGGGTAGGCTATGCCTTTTCCCCCACACATATCTGTAGGCGTACACATTCTTCATGAGGGGTGCTGGTCACAGGGACAGTTTTTTCCAAATTCCTCCCATTACAAGGGCTGAACAACAAATTACACCTTTATGTCTATATTTACATTCATTACACATTAATTTCTATATGCAGCCCGATGTCTCCTCTGCTGTGTCCATGTCTGTCACCAAACTCATTACAACTGTAAAACAAAGCCTAGGGAGTGTTAGTAAACTCATCCCAACTGTCCCTTCTCTGAAGGTTTTTTATGTTGCTCCCAAACCCAAGTTAACTACAACAACTTGACTAGGCTTTTGATCCCTGTCTTTCAAGCACTTGTGGTTCTCTCTATAGCAGGGGTGCCCAACCTTTTTTTTAACCAAGATCTACTTTTGAAGTTGATGGTCTGCCGTGACCTACCAAGTCAAATTTAAGGATGTCAGTATAAAAATTTAAGATCACCATTTATTAATCACCATTATTATGAACAAAATGTTTTTAGTAGGCTACTATGGCCGTATCTTTTCAGTGTGTTTTTAAAGTGTGTTGAATAGCCTATCTTTACAAAGCAATGCAGCACTGATAGTATGCAGAGATAATTTCAGTCATACACAAGTCATAAACAACTGAAACAATTTCAAAATGATAAACATTTGGTATATAAAAGGCACATAGGCCCTATTTCTAAAATATGATGAAGCTTTATCATGCCTTCAGTGGTATAGGCTACAAATTAAAAAGGGCTCAGAAATTCACAATTTGTTATGGGTAAATAGTAGGCTACTATGAGAGAGAGAGACAGAGAGACAGAGAGACAGAGAGACAGAGAGAGAGAGCAATGAGAGAACTCATTGGATTGGTTAACACCCCTTTTAAGAGTGACTTCTTCTATGAAGGTTTTTTTTTTCAGCTCTCTGGGGCAGTAGCACAGCAAAGGCTTTCTATTGTGAGTTTGGCCAATCGTTTTGTCCACAACTGAAGCACGAAACAGCACAAATTGAAGTGAATTCCATACATGTCAACAACAAACATTTCCTTTACACGCGGCACGCGATGTAAACGCAGTTAGCGATGATGCATGCGACTAGCGATTTGGACGAAGATCCTCGCATATCGGCGTGTCATAAAGCATCGTTGCGCACATGTTCTGTTACTCACCCGATGTTACATGTGTGCACACATGAATCAACTGTAATAGGCCTACCCTTACGGTCACTTCCTAATGCTTTCCCCTCATTCTGTTACTGTGGGACTATATCTAACCAATACAGAGTCTGTATGTATTTACTCAAGGAGGAAAATGCGAAGGAAATTCAAAATCGTAATTCAAATCGTTTTTAACAAAAACGGATATCGTTTAAAAAATTTTAAAAAAGTAAAAAAAAAAAAAAAAAAAAATTTTTTTTTTTTTTTTTTTACATTTTCGTAAACTATGGCGGCCAAATTTAAACTATGGCGGGCCGCCATAGTTTCCTCAATGTATGGGAAACACTGTAGTCAGATACTGAGCAACAATTTATGTGCTATTGGTTCTGTATCAGTCTGGATCAGTCTGTATCAGTCTTGCAATGCTTTGAAGTACTTTTATTTAATTTAACATTCATTTGCTCTCGAAATATCCACAGAAGTAATTGAAACTTAAAAAAATTGCTGCATCAATCCTGGAACGTGCCGCATCGATCCTGGATCGTCCATGCCCCGCATTGGATTGGATCGCCGAATCGATCATGGTTGACACCACTAATCAGCAGGCACCTTACACCAGTAACTATCAGGATGATAGTTTGGAGTATCTTAAGATGTTTTTTTTGTTTGTTTTTTTTTTTTTTTAAGAAAAAAACATGCCTCCATTAGAATGGGAGGATCTAGGAAGGGGCTGAACAAAACAAAACAAAAATGCTGCGTCATCAAGATTCAAAATTCAAGAATAGCATGAGCAAGAACTGCATGTTGAAATTAGCAGGAAATTGTCTTTAATGTCCACATGAACAAAGAATTAAACAATGTATCTGGGCCCCATCGACGGTGTCTTTCTGAAGCCAGTATCTACTGTATCCCGCTGAAAGCTAGATAAGAGTCCATATGGGGTAGGCCTACTCATAGTCTAAAAGAGACCTATCATAGGGTAATCAGATTTTTTTCTCTTTCACCATAGCCACCTTTTTATGAAAAACAAAAGAAAATTCTACATTTTCTATTATGTATTCCTATGGAAAACTTATAAAGCTAACATTGCATTCATAAAAAAGGTTAGGTATTCATAGCTACTGTATGTCTATACTCATGACATGGTGTGTCATATGTCCCTTTTAACTCAAGGGATGCAGTTCTGGCCTTTATGCAGTATATATGCCTACAATTGCCATCAGCATGTTAAATCAGTTGTGAACACTCATTGTAGCCCACACTGTTCCACAAATGGAACACTTTAATAGCCATTGAAAAGTGAACTGTCATATTACTACAGTACACTATTATGCCATGAGGGCTTTAATAATGCTCTACGACTTGGTCATTGCCATTGTGGTAACAGCAAATTTATAACGCTGTGTCTTAAAGGGACAGTTTGGTCAATTTCAACATGCAGTTGTATTGCTCACGCTACCCTTGACTTGTCAGTACCTGGTGATGCCACATTTTTCGGCTCAGCCCTTTCCGAGATATGAGCAATTCTAATGGGGGCAGCGTTTGTTTACATTTTTTAAAAATGAAACATAGGCCAACTCCAAATATTTTCCCAAAAGGTACTGCTGTTTGCTAGTTGTCTGCTGATGTTTTATAACCTTTTGGATGTTTTTGGGAATAAATAAAAATGTTTTTTTGAAATGTAAACAAAGAGCTGCCCCCATTACAATGACCAGGATCTCGAAAACGGTTGAAGAAGAAGAAAAAAAAATCTCAGGCACTGACAAGTCCAGGTTAGTGTGAGCATTACAACTGCATGTTGAAATTGACCAAACTGTCCCTTTAATGGGTTAACCACTGTGAAATCTGCATTGTAACTGTTCATGAATGTGTTATAAAGTACGCTCAATATTCCAAACCAGTTGTTTTCCAATTGCTTACAGGGTTATATAGCAGTGAGATAGGGGTACTTGCAGTTAGGAGAAAGGACTCAGATTCAGGGTATAACTTCAGGGAGTTGCAGCTGGATCTGAAAGCCAGATGGATTCGGACAAAAAAAGTGAGTTTGACACTACAGATAACGTGAAATTAGCATGGATTATTACCCACCACCACAGTTTTCAATGGATAGACCTTCTACCTCTTTTTCACTTAATTTGAACTTCACTACTGTTGTTTACATCGCCCTTGCATGTAGTTCATAGTAGAACTGACACTGTCTGAGATATACAACAAACCCTGTGCGTAGCTGTACATAAGCATGATGTGCTATGCATAAATGTGACAATCCACAATAAAATAGGCCGCAAGTTGGCCTGGGGGCATACTGAGTTTATCACATCTCTGATTCAAAGCTTTACAATGATACCTCTGACGATTGGCTTTGATAGCTCTGATAGTTAATTTTGCCCATTATAGAAAATAAGACAGAATGTATACTTTTAGACAAACCAACACTGTTTTCTGAAATATTGAGTAGCTTCTTGAAGTCTTTTTTTGTGGCACAAATATTAACTTACCATCATAATGTTAACAGCAAATCAGCACAGTTAATGAGCAAAAATCAGTTAGCTAATCAGTCAAAACGTTTTTGCTCCAGATGCTCAGTTTGTGAATGATCACAGTGCCAACCTCATTCATTCAGAGAGTCACGGTGCCTGTAGTATTGGCTGACAGCCTTCTGTCCAAGAGGATGATACACAAAGAAGACCACGCACATGTCAAAGCCGGACACTAAGGCAGGAGAAAACGAGGAGACTGATCGAAGTTGTGGATGCCAAAGGAGAACGAGTGAAATCTTTTTTCACTGTTAGAAAAGAATGAGCCTGAGTTGTTGGAAGATTTGGGTATGTACAGTACAGTGATTTAGTAAGTTGTGTATATATGCTTAACTCTTGATATTTAAAAGGTGTATATTTATGGGTGTAATAGTGGATTAATGTAGGCTATTCCTGTATTTCTTTTTGTTTTGTGCTATGTGCCTCACTCCTTTTCATTTTTATTTCTACTTTGCAGACGTTCAAATATGTAGTATCTCAATTCCCTGTTTAAACAGGCTCTCTATTCTAACAATTAGCTAGAAATCACATAGACATGAAAGGTAGCATAAGGTCGTGGTGGGCATCCCGCGCTCAGCCAGAAATACCAGGGGAGTATTCCAAGAACCTAGCTCAATAGTAAACCAGGTTAAGTTAACCTTGAGGTAGTGGTAAATCATCTAATAGAAGAGTATGGAGTCCCTATGTTCTCAAGTTAAGCTTAAATTACACCTGTGGGCTATCTATTAGCAGGTTTACCACTTCAGGTTGGCAGGTTTATCACTTAACCATGTTCTTGGAGTACCTCCCAGATGGTTTTGGGCTCAATTCATGGGTCTGCCACCACTGCACCCTCGAGGAAGAGTCTTAATCCCTTTGCTCCATGACATCATATAAGGACACTACTGTGTTTTCAGGGTCAATTCATGTCCACAACACTATTTTAAGACCAATTTCAAATCATCAGTGTGTCCCTTATTATATCCCCGAAACGCGGAGCGTAAGGTCTTTCATGTTAACGCGATAACTTTTGAACGGATGTTTGGATTTGTCCCAGATTTTTTGGGTGAATGCTTTAGGGCAGGTTCATGAACTGATTCGAGTTTGGAGGTCAACACTTTCAAGATGGCTGAATTCAAGATGGCCGAATTTTTGTTTGGTCCATAACTTCTGACCGGGTGGATGGATTTGTCCCAGATTTGGTGTGTGAATGCTCTAGGGTAGGTTCATGAACTGCTTCGAGTTGGGAGGTCAACACTTTCAAGATGGCTGAATTCAAGATGGCCGAATTTTTGTTTGGTCCATAACTTCTGACCGGGTGGATGGATTTGTCCCAGATTTGGTGTGTGAATGCTCTAGGGTAGGTTCATGCACTGATTCGAGTTTGGAAGACAACACTTTCAAAATGGCGGAATTTTCATTTGGCCCATAACTTCTGACTGGGTGGATTGATTTGCCCAGTAACACCTTATTTTAATGGTTCACCATTTCAGTGAATCTACCATATTAGGTACAGTGTAATAGCCAATGTAACAATATTTAATACCATGTAATACTAGTGTAATACCAGTGTAACAATATGCAATATCAGGTACAGTGTAATAACGAGTGTAACAGTATGCAATACCATGTAATATAGTGTAATACCAGTGTAACAATATGCAATACCATGTAATACCACTTACGCACAAACACATGATGTAAGTTTAAAAAAAATGGCGGTGTTACACTGGTATTACATTGTATTAAATATTGTTACACTGGTTATTACACTGTACCTAATGTGGTATATCCACTGAACCATTAAAACAGTATTACCATTTGCCCCATTTTTTGCTTCATTTTCACAATAGTCGTTTGGTATTAAGCCTATGCACGTCATGTCACGTCTGTATGTATCATATACGTTTACGAAATAGTGGACGGGAGTGGTAGGAATGATGGGGGACTGGAAGCGTCGCGTTTCGGGGATATACCTTAAGCAGTCGAAGGCGACTGCACAGGCAGTCTAGTTGATCTAAAGGGTTACTGTGTGTTTGCTTTTGTGTACACTACAGTAGCTGGAAAGTGCAGCAGAGAGAGGAAGAGGTCTTTGTCACCTCCCATACGAGAAAGATATGGGAAAAGGAGACACAAATGTGAGTATGCAGATCTCCTTAAATAAGATGAAGTGTTATTATCCAGAATATATTTAACACGCTCCCATCTACTTATCTTATCAACCCAAGAAAAAATACTTTGTACATTACAAAATGAATCTGGTGCTGTTACTAATGATGATTATAATGATTGTTATAAAGATGAAGAAGAGGAGGAAGGAGAAGGAGAAGGAGAAGAAGAAGACGACGACAAAGAAGAAGAAGACAGTGAGGAGGGTGAGGGTGATGGTGAGGATGAGAATTACTCTGATGAAGAGGGGGTGGAAAATGAAGACGAATATGATGATGAGAATGAAGGCGGCCAGACAGTTATTCAGGGATCCACAATCTAACGCCATAACAAAAAGTAAACTGTGGTTATAATTTGATATCCCACCACTAGATGTCACCAAAAATTTATATTTTGCTAGAGGGGCCGCAGCAGGTAAAAAACCCCAAAAAAACATAACCAATTAATACAAGTACCGGTAACTAAGTACGCCAAAATAATCCAAGCATAAACTAAACAATCTTCCGTTTAGTTAGGAGCTGTATTATCATTACAGTATCATCTACTGTGCTAACCCTGTTACATAGATTTTTGACAATAAAGTACACTGTACTTGACTTAACTTGACTACTGCATCTCCGAAAATTACTATAATTATAATTTTTATTTTATACCAGGGCTTGACATTAACTTGTTCACCCACCGGCCTCTGTGGCTAGTGGTTTTCCTGAATCACTAGCCATTCAGGTATTCCACTAGCCACCGATTTTATATCGTTTTTCTATTCTTTATCATGATAGCGTACGTCTAACCTCGGAAGATGAGGTGCTAAAGCAAGATGACTGTATAGCTTTCAACATGGAAGTGTGTCAAGCAAATAGAAACTGAGTTACTGAGCTTTTCTTCAACTTAAATACAAACAATTGATAGCCTACAGAAGGGGCAAACAATAGAATATAGGCTATGATGCGTATGTCATACCAAAGAATAAGATGCCAGCCAAATTGGCTAGTGACACTAAACTGATTACTAGCCACAGCCAAGTTTTACCAGCATTTGGCCGGTTTGCTGGTGCCAGTGTCAAGCCCTTTTTTATACATGTGTGGCCCGACCCATGTAAGAGGGGCCTTGGCTGGAATCTACTGGTATATGGGGGGCCTTGTCATGGTTAAGCTTGGGAATCCTGTTGCCTAGTACCTAACTTCTTTGCAAATCAACTAGTGTGTGTGTGTGTGTGTGTGTGTGTGTGTGTGTGTGTGTGTGTGTGTGTGTGTGTGTGTGTGTGTGTGTGTGTGTGTGTGTGTGTGTGTGTGCCTGTGTGTGTGTATGTGTGTGTAGATCCCCTCTACATATCTGTTTTCTTTTGCCAATTTCTTTTGGATATTTTTATGGTGGTTTATGTTATGTGCTTTTAAAGTGTTTTAAATAACTTTAAATAATTGAAGCCTGTGTATTCACATTGCCTATAATGATTGATAATACGTTAAACATGTGTGTGTGCCATCATAGTTTATGTCCAATATTATAGGCTATGCATTGCATCCATAAATAGTGGAGAAAGGGGTTGGTTGTCAAAGGTTATGTCATATGTTACACACGTCATACTTCAACCTTAAAGGGACACTGTGTGAGATTTTTAGTTGTTCATTTCCAGAATTCATGCTACCCATTCACTAATGTTACCTTTTTCATGAATACTTACCACCACCATCAAATTCTAAGTATTCATTATGACTGGAAAAATTGCACTTTTCATAGGCCCTACATGAAAAGGGGGATCTTCTCCATGGTCCGCCATTTTGAAATTCCAAAAATAGCCATTTTTAGCTGCAAAAATGACTCTACTTGGACCATACTAGAAAATATGTGTTTATTACTCAGTAAACTTTCATGTTAAGATGAAATTTGGCAATAGGCAGCCCAGTTTCAATGAGCAGCATAGTTGCAGTACCTTTTTTGACCATTTCCTGCACAGTGTCCCTTTAAGATCGTCTCTGGTTTAGTCAGTTGGGGTTGGTTGTCACAATAGCCTTGCCTGTGGTTTAGCAGCAGTGTTTTACGTTCAGTTTGTGTGTGAAATACATTAGGCTATATTTATACTTTTTAAGTTCTAAAAAAGTAGCAAATTTATTTTATGATTCTGTATGCATGAGCTATTACTACCACATTTCATTGAAGTTAGACATAAAAAAGTGACACATAGAAACGCATAGACCAAGGAGGTACTGTATCATTGGCATAGACGCATAGAAACGCATAGAAACCTTTGCCTATAGGAATCAAATGAAGTGGGAACGAAAGGGGGCAGGGACATGGGGCCTTTGGGAGTAGGCTACCCAACAGGCACCAGCAGCGGAAAAGAATAATAGCTACTTGGATCCAGGCGTTAGGGCAAGGACAGTCCAGCCTGAACGGAGTTTACACCTCTTTTAAGGGGAAAGACTATTTTTTCTGGGTATGTTTTTTGGTGTTGGAGTTCATACAGTAGTACATCACCGCATATTTTTGATGGGCATACCAAACTCCGCAAGTTTGCTAGCTGAAAAGTTAGATAGCTAGCAAACAACATTGCTAAGTAATTAGCTATCTACCTAGTCAAGTTAACTTGACTGGCTGGCTGAATTAGTTCTAATTTTGTTTTGTCGGTCATGAAGTGTTTCACGTATATCATATGTATCTACTGTTAACCATATATTTTTTTAGCTCTACAATGAAATGACGTCCGGGCTAAAAGTCAGTCATTTCAGCGCTCCGAATGTCAATGCTTAGACTATTTTCGGAATGGAGTACTCACAAATTTACTGCTGCATTGATGCCGCCGCCTGCTTTTGAGTTATGCTTTCAAGAAAGAAAAGTAAAAACGAAGCCTCCAAACCAGCCGAAGTCCACGGAAAATATGTGAAGAAGGAGACCTCGCCACTTCTAAGAAGTAAGCTCATTTATATAACAAGTCAATAACGTCAGAAGTTACAGACATGTTGGGATGCTTTTGCTGGGTGTTCGCCATAGAACTACACACTGTAAAGTCCCAATGCGCGATAAGTAATCTGTCATTGAATGTGTACGTAAAGCCATGCATCCGCAAACAACAGAGCAGTTAACACTAGACTGAGCCCAGAATTTTCATAGGCAGAATAGTGCAACAGAGATTCGACTGCAAGCAGTGTAGCCTGAACCCTAGGATGGTGGTACGAATATAGTCTTTAGTTTTGGTATGATTTTAGAAAATGATGTCAGTTGTAGGCAATATGATTTTGACCGTGATTATGACAGTGATTTGGGCTGCTTCTTTATTGTGCATATGTATTTGAAACATAGTCTGTTTCTGAACTATTTCCCATCATCAAGACTCAAGACTTGATTAGGTAAGCAAAGACTAATGTGATCAGCTTGCTACCGTTGGGCCATGGCATATGGCAATATCTTATTGCATCCAGACCCTCTTAGGAGGGGAATGATGGAAACAGTTTGCGAACCACTGTCGTAAACAAACTGACAACCAAAACAACAAGAACAACAATAACTGCAGCAGCAGCACTCAGGGTTCTCCTGTTCTCTCCTCTCCTCCTCCCCACAGACCTGATGCCACCATTCATCCGGCATGGGCCGACCATCCCACGGCGGGCCGAGGTTCCCCTCCCGGAGCCCATGCCTGCCACCAGTTACCAGTCCGTGGGGCCTTCCGACCCCGGCCCTCCCCGGGCTACTGCTGATGGCCCCGGCGCCGCTAAGAGCTTCATGCGGCCTCAGCCCCCTCGCTCTGCCCAGGAGGCAGCGCTCAGGGCCAGCCAGCGGCTGTCGGCCCCGCCGTATGGCTTGCGGGGCCCAAACGAGCTGGCGCTGGACTACTGTGGCTCCCAGCAGTCATTCCTGACCACGCCGGGGCTGGGGCCGCCCGTAGAGGCCGAGAACGGTGGTGGAGATGTGTCGGGGGCGCGGTTCTACTACTCGGACGGCCCTCCGCCGTCTGCTGTGGCCCCTGGCTACTACGAGGGCCGCAGGGGCCCCCCTCAGGGCATTCGTCGTCAGCAGCAGCCTCCGCCGCTGCCGCCTCCCCAGCCCCAGCCACCCCCACCACCGCCAGCACAGCTGCCTCCCCAGGAGCGCTTCCATGACGACTATCGCTACTATGAGCACCACGCCAGCGAACACGCCTTCTCCAGGATGCCCCCACACACTCCGCCCCCGGCTCAGACCAGACCGCCTGCAGGTGAGTGATTCCTGGGGGCCTTATGTAGCATTTTCCTCAGGCCAAGTAGCATTGTGTGGTGCTGTAACTGGCCAGAAAAAGTCTGGTCAGTGCAAGTGTTATGCGTATATCCCCATTGACATGTATGTCTGTGTGGCTGCTAGATTTTCATTCTATGGTGCAACACCACCGAATATTATCTGCATGGGAAACGGGTATGTCAATTGGCAATGACTCCAAACATTACTTGTCATTATCATCCTCCTCTGCCGGTGTCTGAAATAAGGCACATACGACTTTGATGCCAACGGTTGATGTTGACAAAGCATGTGAGCGAGAACTTCTTTTCACGATGTGGGTGCATTAAATACAGCACATTTAAAGTCAGCCACAAATATGCACGAGGCGATGAGCTCGTACCAGTTTGATCTACTAACTGATCATGCGTGAGGTGTGGGGGGACAGGTGGGGAGGAAGAGCTGAAGGGGGGAGCAGTGCAAATTTGTGTAGGGGTGTGAGACAAGGCGCTGCCTATATTACACACATGAGTGAGTTGTGGGCCAACCAGTTCATGGGCGCGTGTCCTCGGAGGCAATATGCAGACCCTTGCAGACGAGCATCAACGCGGATAAGCAACTGCAGGAGTTGCAAGGTCCGTCTGCAGTCGCATTCATCCTGCGATAGTTTGGCACCATGTGACATGTCACATCGTCGGTGCAACATGACTGAAATTTGTTAAATTTGACAGGTAATCTAACCATCATGCAGCATTTTCAGCCAGAATACATTGCTGTCAACATGCGCATGTAGTCTTTGCCGTATCTCGAATAAGGCTATTGTGTGTTTTGTCTTTCTTGTTTGTGACAACCACTATTTACTACTCCTTAGTTTTGTCCAGTCCACCCTCATGCTCTGTTACCTTTCCATAAGTTAGAGTACGATAGACATGTTTAATTCTGAAAGAGATTAAATTGTAGGGAAAGAAAGGAATCACCGGAGCATCTTCAGATGTGGAAATTAACTTGTTTTATTAGGCAAGCGCCAAGACTAACGTTTCCACGTTCTCACGTCTTCTTCAGAGTCAATAGCGTCGAAACGTTAGTCTTGGCGCTGGCCTAATAAAACAAGTTAATTTCCACATTTGAAGATGCTCCGTTGATTCCTTTCTTTCCCTACATTTACCAGTCCTTTCCCGTGACTCACCAGATTGTTAAGTGCAGGAGCGCGGAGGGTATCTCTCTTTACTACGGGAGATGATTGTGTTTCCTCTGCTGAGGCTTCATCAGAGGCAGGCAGCCTGGCGAGGAGGGGGTTCCTCATCCACCATCATGGCACTGGACAGGGGTTTACAGATGTAGTCAAGCCGCTGAGAACCCCAGGGATGACTGTGACTTAAAAGGGGCATGAAGTAGGATTAAAAAGTTAATTAAATACCATCCCGAGTCAGCTGAATGCTCCAGTCCATGTCAATTCACATGCACACAGGTGACCCTCTTTGATTTTCCGGATTTTGCCAGGGGCGGAATACACATTGACCTGGTCTTCTGCTCAAGTCTGTGAATTGTTTGAATAGTTGAAGGGTCCATGTTGTAGGAATGCTGCTGCCTCAAAGTGTGTGGGTGTGGGTATTGGTATTGGTATTGGTATTGGTGAGTGGGTGGGTGGGTGGATGGGGGGTGCTGAAGATAGGCACACCCAGCCGTGCGTGTCCCACTTGAAGAGGAAGCGTGGTGCCCACTCCAGGCGGCAGCATCACAATAGCAGCGGCTTTATCTGACGGAAAATACTGACACAGCCCCAGACAGGGCTCCGACTCCACACACTAAAAATATCCACTTCTAATTCTGCAAATTCCTTCCTTTGGATTATGCAATGTGTATACGAGGGGCAGTGTGTGTGTGCGTGTTTGCTTGTGTGCATGTCTGCGTGTGTGTGTGCGTGTTTTGTATGGACTGTGTCAATTACTAGGAGTGTATGGGCAGGGTTACTCTGGTCTTGCTCCCCACCCAGTTCGATTCATTTTTGGTGCTATTTATAATACACATGCTGCACTTTGCAGAAAGACACACACTCACAAACACACACACACAGCCAGAGTAATGATCATGCAGCTGTGACATTTTGCAGTAATTAGAAGGGCAATGACCGTTTTTGATTCTGAAATGCCCTGAATTCTGAAATTCTGAAATACATCCTTAATTGCCATCAGCCCCAAACGCACACACACGCACACACACACGCACACACACTCTAAGACAGAGATACTGATTGGTTGAGTTTGATGACGACAGAGTGTCTGAACAGCTCTGGAATGTCAGCCCCTCTTCCCACATGGGCCGTGTCATTCTCACACAAGCTACTACTGACACACACACACACACACAACCTTAAACAGAAACTCACTCTGTGTGTGTGTGTTTGTTCATTCATTCTAAAGCCTCACATGACCACACACATACACACACACACACACACATTGCCTCAAGCTATGTGTTCAAGGAGGCAGGATACACATTCTAGTTAACAAAAGCAGAACGTTGTCGTACCAATTGATCCTCTTATAAGGGTTGTGACTATTTTCATGTCGGTTTCCATTTCCAGTAAGTCTTATCATGCATGTGCTGTCACTGAACTGCAGGGAGTGTATTTACACTCATTCTTTAACACGTATCGTGTCTGTTTGTGAACATAAGGAGATCATGCTACCCATTATTCCTATGGGGGTATTCCATAGCTGAGTAAGAGAACTGGCTGAGTAAACCTACAGGAAGTGGTAACCCTGCTAAGAGATAGACCACATGTGTCATTCAGCTGAGAAAAATGAGGACTCCAGACTTTTATTAGATGATTTACCACTACCCTAAGTTTGACTTAAGGGAGGGTTTTTATTACTTTCTGGACTTGTTCTGCTTGCTTTTTGACAGCTCTGCACTTTTTCGGTGTGTGTGTGTGTGGCCTGAATTTGTCATGGCTGGTGATGGGTGGATTGTCCTTGAACACATATGCCCCAGGTTATGCCATGATGGGTCCGTGTTTGTGGAAGAAAAACATCCTGGTCCTGTGTTTTTGTGCAACTGACAGGTGTGTGTGCACATGTTAGCGTGTGTGTGTGTGTGTTTTGAGGTAGAAGAACAACATCAAACTGGGCGAACAGACATCCTGGATTCAGAAAGGAAAATCCCTGCCACATACAGTATTTGCTGCAGCCAATTCAGTGAAATGGCCAATCCTAATAACCACAACCCATTACAACTAGTTAGTGAAATCCCCTTTCTTAGCAGCACATAAGACTTTTACTTTCCTTGTTCAGTTTTTCTGCCCCTGAAACTGGTGGACATAGGAATGTCATTTTATTTCATTTCCTACCGTAAGTAAGCTTAAGTAAGTTATATCACGAAAGTGAATACACCCCTCACAGTTTTGCAGATTTTTGAGTATATCTTTTCATCTTGGTCTCAAGAGAGATGAACAGACCAAGGATATGGATCACTGGAACCATGTCGTGTGATCTGAAGAGAACAAGATAAACAAATTTGCTTTAGATGGTGTCAAGCATGTGTGGTGGTAAACAAGTGAGTTTTACAAAAAAGGTGTATCCTCTCATAAGCCAAGCATGGTAGTGGGACTGACATGGTTTGGGGATGCATGAATGCTGTCAACATTGGCAATCTGAAATACACCTAAAAGAAACATGCATGTCAACATGCACTGTGACTACTGAAGCAGATCATGATATTCTCCATAGGATTGCATTCAAATCTCACACCAATCTATTTAATCCAGATGCAGACTCAAAATTTAAAAGTTCAATGCAAAGAACGGTTGAAACGCACACTGATGACCTCCCTTGTCATCCCTTTTCATTTCGAGATGATTCGAGCCAACATAGCCCCTTCTCTACCGGATTTTAATCTGGGGTGTACTCACTTTTGTGAGTACATGTTCAAACATTAATGGCTGTATTTTGTTTTTTTCGGAGTGAAAAAGAAATTTAAGCGGTTAAATATGTTGTTAAAAGGTCACTAATCATTGTGTCAAAGTGAAATTTCTGTAATGCTTTCCTATGAAAAGATATACTCAAAAATCTGCAAAACTGTGAGGGGTGTATTCACTTTCGTGATATACTGTAAATACAGGTGCAGGTGTTATTTAGGACAACATGTAGGACCGTACCAGTGTAGAAAATCAGATCCTTATTGGTCATCTTTAAGATGTCAAAAGTGACAGCCAAGTTTGCCTTAGTTGCTACTTCCTCGAAAAAGGCTGCTGGGGTCCATATTGTAGCCCATATGACGGAAAGTCTTAGAGCTCCTGTTGTATGCTCTGCTATCTCTGTCCTCCCAAAATGAGACACTTGTCAAATTAGTTCAATTTTACTCGTGTAGCATATTGAAACCACTGTGTAGTTGGACCAAAGAGCTTTACCTTAGAAGTGGTAGTGGATGGTGGTGGTGGTTGGCCTGGCTATTGCCACACTAGGGGTTCCCAAACTTTGCCATGACAAGGCCCCCCATATACCGGTAGATTCCAGCCAAGGCCCCCCTAACATGGGCCGAGACACCCATTTTTTTTCTTTGCACCCGGTTTCACAACTCCATGAAGTTGGTGCATTCCTAAATCCATTTAAATACTACAGAAAGCATAACACATAAACATTGTAAAAAAATAAATTGATTCCACTGGGATAGTTTAGCTTAATTTTGGTTTATTAAAGTTATTCTATTTAGGAAGTTATTCATTTTATTTTGCTATATTGTTCCTGCCAGTCTGCCGCGCCCCCCACTTTGAAAATCACTAGATCACTAGTGAGATTTGTGTCATTTTCTCATAGGGGAGGTTGTTATTACATTTAAAACACTATCTAAACCTTCATGGAAAGCTAGTTTTACATCTGCTGCCGACATGATGGATCTGTAACAAACTACAAGCTTTTGTTTTGGCTAATAATATGTCTTGCTCTCCCTCTCCGTTCTGTGTTTGGCTTCCCAAGTTCAGACCAAGACTGCAGCGAGTGATGCGCTGCGGTGGTGGTGTGGGTTGTTGTTATCACAAGTCCACTAGAGCTTGTTGTTCTTCTTGAACAGTCTCTGGGGGAGGGTCACATACACTGGTTGCCTCCCCTGAGGATGGGTCTCCATGCATGCTATTTGCATCCACATGCAAACCTTAATATAGGAAAGGAAGACACAAGCATGGCTTACAAGTAACCAGCGTGGAGGAGAGAGAGATTGCTGTTGTACTGTCCAATTACATTTTACAGTTTTATTTTGTTGTTCTTTGTCAAAGACAACCTCAAGTATTTTGGCTTCAGTAAGGTAAACTAAATGCAGCATCAAACTATGCCTTGTGTGTGCATGCAGTTACTGTGATGGTTCACTGTGTGTTGCAAGAAAAGTGTCAGACTTTTGGGCTAAGGCAAGCTGAGCACACATACACATAGATGGGTAATTAAGTGGTTAGATATTTTATTACATTGTACATCTATTTCTCCACAGGAGTGGTGCAAAGTCAGAGAGTCTGGAGCTCGCACTCAAAAAANNNTTTGCACCTTTGTAAATACTGCACGGCATATTGTGAGATCATTAAAAACCCACTTTATTTGGGCATCTCTTTTCAAGTCTTTTTTGAGTGCGAGCTCCAGACTCTCTGACTTTGCATTACTCAATATTTCAAGCCAACGCACCACCACATAACTAAAGCCACATTGAAAGGCGCAGGCCCTCTTTTTGAATTTTTCAATACTTTGCTATTTCTCCACAGGAGTGGTTAAATATGTGTAGCATTCCTCAAAATGGTGTGTGTGTCTCTCATGCGTTTTCCTTCATGCCAAGTTGGCACCGTGTTGCTGGCACATAGCAGATAGCCTGTCGCTGGCATGTAGAATTTCTCAACTGTCCTACTGCCAGTCCGCTCACCTGCTGTCCCTCCCCCCACTGTGTGCGTGTGTGTGTGTGTGTGGCGTGCGTGTGTGTGCTACTGGAAGAATGCATTTGAAGGTATATTTTTAGTTCTGTGGTCAGACTGGCTTCAGCGATGTTTACATACTGTGTGCTGTGTGTTCTCCTGTGAGGTGTGATTAAAGTGCATATCTGACCTCATTGCAGGATTTGTTATGCCGTGTGTGTGTGTGTGTGTGTGTGTGTGTGTGTGTGTGTGTGTGTGTGTGTGTGTGTAACTTTCAGTAGTTGTAGTAAAACAGAATTGAGAAGAAGTATTTGGTGGCGTCAACTTGGTTAGTCAGCATCAATATGGAATATAAAAGTCTTCTGCTTAATTTCATTTGGGATCAACAAAGTATCTATACATAGGGTCCAGCTTGATATATTACCTCCTGTCCTCTCCTTTCGCATGTGGCTAGCAACCGCTAGCAAAACAGAAATGGGACTGCCCTTGTACCTGTGGATCATATGGTGGATAGTAGACATAGGGTCCAACTCAGTATCTAACCTCACATCCTGCCCTTTTGATTGTAGCCTTGTGATGTGAGGCAAGATGGCACTGACAATAGATGTTTTATTCAATATCTTGCAAAAGCACAATGTTAAGGTCATTTTCTCATTTGCCATCGGGATTGAATGGGGAAAAGTCCCCCAAAAGTGTTGGTGCCTGGGCTGACACTGGTGAAACGCAATTGTTTTCTCCACGGAGGCGGTTCGTCAGCTAAGCACAAGGCCGCATGCAAAAGGAGAGGACAGGAGGTAATATATCAAGCTGGACCCTATGTAAAGATTTACCTTAAGCCTTTTGTAATAGATAGTTCATATGTGAGAGAGGGAGGGACTTGTGACATCAGAGCAGTCAGTGGCCTCATGACTGGCTGGGGCTTGGAGGAGAATATTTTTCTTCTGACCTCGGGAATGAAGCCGACACGCTTACATGCATGCACGCACGCACGCACGCACACACACACACACACACACACACAATCACAGTCTCTCTCTCTCAAACATAGGGTAGAATCCCAAGCTGTGGAGGCCACAGACCTGAGAGTACAGCCTTGCCCTGTGCAGGAATGCCTTTGGTTATGACTTGTTTGTGTCTTCTTGTATGTGTGTGTGTGTGTGTGTGTGTGTGTGTGTGTGTGTGTGTGTGTGTGTGTGTGTGTGTGTGTGTGTGTGTGTGTGTGTGTGTGTGTGTGTGTGTGTGTGTGTGTGTGTGTGTGTGTGTGTGTGGGATGAGAACATTCCTCAGTTGAGGAACTGTAGCAGTCTCTGAGGAACAGACTACACTCGAAGGACTGCAGAACCATCTCTCTCTCACTCACACACACACACACACACACACACACACACACACACACACACACACACACACACACACACACACACACACACACACACACACACACTGAGCTCGTTCAAAAATTTCAGAGCATCTCGTCTTTCTTCCCCTCTGCTCTTTCTCTGTGAGCAGTTAGCACCCCCTTCTCTCTTTATTTTTTTCCGTCTATCCTTTGCATGACTTCCCTTTAAGCATTCTTTCAGTATGTCCTTTTTAGATGCGTCCCACGCATCTCTATAAGAGGCTTTGGTGTCCGTCCGTCCGTCCGTCCGTCCGTCCCTCCGTCCGTCCGTCCGCCCTCCCGTGATGTGTTTCCCTCCCGTGATGCGTTTCTGAATTGTGATTCCCTCCTGTGATTCCCTCTTGTGTCCACAAGGTGGCAGTCGCTCAGTTTTGGCCTGGAGCTCATGCGTGCAAACCAACCGTGCTCTTTGCCTGTGAGAAAAACATGGCGGCACTTCCTGTTGATTTTCACATGAAAGTTTTGCTTAATTTAAAGTCCCTAAGCGACTATACATGTTGTGGCTTCCATATATTGATGTAAAAGTGCCCCACGAAGTAATGAAGCACAACAAAGTTACTCCACATTACCATTTGACCACTCGTTTTTCTATGCTAACAGGGTAGCATGTAGCATTGTAAATGATCCAGGGAGAAAGGGGGAAATGTTGTGATTTCAGTCCGCCTGAGGCAACGATTTTCGTGGGGAAGATGACCTGCATCTCGGTGGCATTGAACCACGCCCCCGTGCCTTATTTGGCTCGCTCAGCACGTGCGTCCTCAGTCCAATCGCAATGCTTTATTTTCCCCAGACGTTTAATCGCATTTAAGTGAAAGTGCCATGTATACACATCGCAAAATAACTCTTAATCCGATCTATTTAAATCGCATTTATTAAATCGGACTTAAAAACATCATGTACACGTAGCCAATGTCTCATTGATTAGTTTATGGAACTTACGCTTTGTCTGTCACGGTCCACGAAGACAATATCCACGTGAAAACGCAAACGCCTGCAAACCACTGTTTTGACAGAAATACAGTTCACCTGTCGCCTACTCTGTTTTCTTCCCAAAGCGGCATTTAAAAGTATTCCATGAAATCCAACACCAACGTCACTTCAAATAGGCGACAGCATCATGCTCACACATGAAATAACACTTCAGTGAGGGGGGGACATCACTGCTCTCATATTAAAGTGAAAAGAGAATTTCACATTTTAGTTTATTTAATGTAGGCCTATGCAAAATTGCAAATAGCCTATTCATTGAAATCTGTCCAGAAAGGGTTGTAATGTTTGCCTGTTTTTTATGTTTGTAATTAAAAAAAAAAAAAAAAAAAAGTGATTTAAAAAAAAAAAAATAGCCTAACAAAAATAGAGATTTTATGTTAAAAAAAATGTGATATGGGATGGACCGATGGCCCCCCTAAGCTAAATTCGCCTTAGGTCCCCACATTGCTAAATGTAGTGTAAGGGATTATTTTGAAAAGACAGTAACATGTAATCAGCAATGCATTACAGTTTTTCAGTAAATTGCCCAACACTGTTGAAATCCTATGGTACTTTTTCAAATCCAGGCTTATACAGTACATGGTAGGCTTATTGATAAATTGCCTTGACAGGTTATGAGGAGGCCAAGGGGGCGTTTGGGCAAAAAAGGTTCAGAACGGGCATAGACGGACGCATCTGTTGTCCGCCTGTCGGACTTGTTTCTCTTTATCTCCTGCTAATCTGTCTACATCTATCGATTCTTCCTTTGTTTGTTTTCAAGAGTTAACAGAGCTAAGGTGTCATCATGCCTGTTTTTAAGTATTATTATTAAAGTACAAGACAGTACAGTTGTTCGACATGTGCAAAGTTGTTATTGATAAATGAAAGAGTTGTGTTGCTAAGAACAAAAACGGAACGCCTGATTGTGATGTATGTTTTTTTATACAGTTATCTCTTTCAAGCACAAAAGTGCATTTTTTTGTCAAACATTGCATAACATGTTTTGGAAGGATGGAAAAAATAACAAGCTGTTCAAGTACAGGAAGTGCAAGCAAAGCTTCTCGTTGAGACCCAATATTTACAGCGGGTCTCAATCAGCGCACTGCTGCACTCCAGCACTATGTCTGTGTGTAGGTCGCACACTTTGGAAAAAATAAATAAATTCAGTGCACTGAAAGTGCCCGGATGCTTCCCTAATAACGGTCAAAAATGCAGTGCCTGTACTATGGACACTGACTGCACGCATTAAACTGCTGGCATATTGTTTGTGTAATGGAAGAAATGTGACGCTCAGTTCAGTAGAAGAGTTTTGTGACCCACAATTTGCCGTGGTCAATACGTTGTGACCCAAACTGCGTGTCGCACCGTCAGATTTTTCCAATAATAATAAAAAATATTATCATGCATTTCATAATATGCATTATTATTTGCATTGTATGCTGATATACAATGCGTCTTATGAAGTAGTGGAGAGGAAAAGGCCTATTAACCATGTTTCACTCATGTCTTCAACATCATAGTCATTTTTAGTGCATTGCATCACAGCTCCGCGACCCACGCAGGAACCCTCCGCGACCCACTTTTGGGTCCCGACCCACCAGTTGAGAATCACTGCTCTAATGCATGGTTCTCAGACATGGGGCCTGGGGAACGCATGCGGCCCACCACATGGTTTAATCTGGCCCTAGACTTGTAGTGGAATTTTGACACATTTCACAATTACGTTGGTTCAGCCGGTCTCATCCTCTCCTTGAACTCTATCCTCTTTCTCCATTTCTCCATCCATCCATCCATCCATCCATCCAGCCTTCCAGCCATCCAGCTATCCATCCATTATTATTGTGTTAAATCTTATCTGATCACCTCTCAATCCATTCATTATTATGTTATGTTATGTTGTGTTATAAATAAAGTAATAAAGTATTAAATAATAAAGTAATGCTACAGTAATCTTAAAAAACAACGTAATCTCCTGATAGCCAGTCTCATACATCCATCCATGTGTCCATGCATCCACAGGCATCGGGCGCATGCAGGCCAAGTCCCTGGGCAACCTGTCCAGCCCGAGCCTGGGCAGCGGCGGCGGTGGTGGTGGTGGTGGAGAGGAGGTGCCCCTGCCAACCGGCTGGTCAGTGGACTGGACCATCCGCGGGCGGCGCTACTACATCGACCACAACACCAACACCACGCACTGGAGCCACCCGCTGGAGCGCGAGGGCCTGCCGCCTGGCTGGGAGAAGGTGGAGTCGGCCGAGTTCGGGGTCTACTACGTGGACCACGTGAACAAGCGCGCCCAGTACCGGCACCCCTGCGCGCCCAGGTGAGCCTACTGGTGCATGCAATTGTAAGACTGCGTTTTTTGGCTTACTGTGCGAACACACCAGAAGTGGCAAAAGCTAAAAAGAGTTACTGGACTGTTTTCATCGGAAGAGCGACATGAGCGATAAAAGCAGAATGCAATCATTCCCTCATTCAAATTGGCTGTGTCGGCTGTTGCCGAAACGTATCACAGCTCATTGCCATAATAATCGCCGTTCAGCTACAGTACAAGCTGTCGCTCATATCGCCTCTTATCGCCCAAACTGCTTTTGTGTCTTCAGTCGCCAGCTCCATACAAAGCCATATAAACATATATTATAAAGTATTAAAACATAATATACAATAGAAATATAACAAAATGTGGTGCTGCTTGGGCCGTACACTGTGTAATGGCACAAACACACCAAAAGCGATTAGAGCAACAACGGCGACGCATTGTTGTATTTATATTGTGTCCAGAGACTCTACACGTAACAACACCAGGCTGCACACTCGGGGTGACACTACTGTACATTCAATAGGCCATTTTTTGAGTGTTACATAGAAAAGTAAGAGATCCTCCATGCTCTGTTCATCACTATGTTGAAAGGGCTCACAGGAAAGGGATGAGTTGAAAGTACAACCGTGTCCTCACACAGCTGCATGAACATTGAAACTAACTAAGGCAAATTCCTTTTAAGTTGTCATACTGGCCAGGCCACTTTGTACCTATGTAATTTTCTAATGTTTTACATTCTCTCTCTCTCTCTCTCTCTCTCTCTCTCTCTCTCTCTCTCTCTCTCTCTCTCTCTCTCTCTCTCTCTCTCTCTCTCTCTCTCTCTCTCCCCCCCACAGTGTCCCTCGGTATGACCAGCCCCCTCCCCTGCCCCCTCCGGTGACGTACCAGCCGCGTGTGTCTGAGCGTGTGCAGCCGGTGCTGGTGCCGGCCAACCCCTACCACACGGCCGAGATCCCCGACTGGCTGCAGGTCTACGCCAGAGCACCGCTCAAGTCAGTACCCTTTCTCTTTCTCTTTTTTTTTGTTTGCGTCCTCGCTCGCTCGCTCTCTCTCTCACTCTCTCTCGCTCTCTCTCTCACCTTCTCCACTAGCTCACACCATCTCACTCACACATTTATTTCATTGATGCTTATTCATGAATAGGTATCATATATCATACCTGTTATGTACATGTATCAGGCACGTGCACTCCAATACGGCAGGGGAGGCTGTGCCTCACCTGTCTCTTCTAGACTTCATGAGAATGATGAGATGCAGTAAATGTGAATAATAGTAACAATAATAACTACTGTTTTCGAGCATATTTACCATAACTACCATTTGTGCAGTATTTAAACAGTTTCAATCATTTTCAATCATTTTTGTGGCCAAAACCGCACTATTTTCCCACCTCCTGCTCCGAATACACTGAATTTGGGGCAACTCCCGAGTTGGCCTCACCGCAGATTGCGCAATCCCTCAGTAACAAGCTTCAGCGCATGCGCCATTTTGCTCGTTCTGTGTATGCAATTCGTAATATTGTATTAAACGTTTTTATACACTTAACAGAAATATGTATGGTGTGCCCACATTTTCCTGATATTTGTTTTCACTATTTTCTACGTGTGATTATCATTTCTTTACTCTGGCATAACCCCATTGAAAAATAGAGTAGTGCGGCGAGCAACACATTGGCCTCACCCTCATTCTGCCGTTGAGTCTAGCCAGAGAGAGTTTAGATTGGTCTAGCTTTGTCAGTGACGTCATAGCGCCACTATATGAAGTTCAGTCATTAGTGTTGGCTAGCTTGTTCACGTTGACTGCTACCATCGAAGTGGATTTCATAACGAAACTAAGATCATTCTCAAAGTTGGATTTCCAAGGGAAACAAGACGTGATAAAGAATGGACGACCGACACCAGAGCTGAGGAAATTGTTTCAGGAGATTGGACAGAATATTATTTGATTATTTCACAGTGAGTGGTACAACCGAAAAGACTGGCTATGTGGAGTGGGGGGCAACAAGCAAAACAACGTTAGCAGTTTGCTAGCTGGGTTGGATATGTCAAACCGTGAGAATATTATTGCGAGAAGCCCTGTAATCAAGACAGCATTTCAAGGTAAGGAAATTTGATTATTACATTTGCCCGCCGTGGCGTTGACTTGGGTCTAAGTTTTATTTGATTTTGTCAAGATGAAGGAAGAGTTGTTTGAAAAATAGTTCGGTTGCATTGGTTTTACAGTAGCTATGTTTCACATATGCATTTCAGGCGTAATCTTAACCTGCAACTAGTGAGAATGTTTTGAATGACATAGCAATGGCTACATGTCTCAAAGAATAATTCATCACGAGTGATGTTGGCAACAGAACGAACTAGGGGTTGTGGGTTCCTGGATTTTGGTTTGGTTTGCAGCTGTGTGTTCACTTTGCCAGTCCCAGTATGCCCAAGTGATAACGTTGCTTGCTATCCTAACGAGGCAGTTTAAAATGATAATAATCAAACGCTGTATAATACACGCTTTGGGGTTCGGCTCGTCTGACATTCTTTGAAATGTCCATCCTCGAGATGAACGACTGTGGAATATTTCAGCGTCATTGTCTATTGTTTAGCCTATAGTGTTTAGGTTGAGTTTGGGTCCGCAGTGGTATGATGTGGATGAGTGGGATAGTTGACGGTTCTCAGGAGGAGTGTCCTCAAATGACGCACCATGTCGTGCCTATTTTCTGTCTACTCTAGTCTTTTCTACCGGAGGTGGTAGCTGTCCATGATCACGGCCACGTCTGGCTTCATTATCTATTTCACAGGCTACCAGAAGGATCATCCCGGTGGGGTGATATTCTGTTGTTGAATGCATAATGTGAATTGTTGCTGTGTAAGCGGTAGCCTATTACAACGCAAGCATCGGATCTGTAGGCCTATTTTCGAGTGGTGGAGTGAAAGGAACGCTGATAAGCAGACCTCAAAATTCACCATAAGAGCATTTTTGTCCAAAATGCTCGTGTGGCTTGGGGTTATCAGCGTCCCCTCTTTCAAAGACCAGAAAACACTGAGAATGGCCTTGTATCTTGACGGCCTATAAAAATACAGTATAATCCTGGACACATATCGCGTCTGATCTGAATGTGGTGTCCACCTTTCTAACAGACATATTGGTGTAGGGAGGAGGAGTAGGCCTAGCAGGCCTAGTAGCGCAGCCTGTGCAGTAGGTAGCCTAGGTAGAACTAAACGTGACTCTGCCGCCAGTTATATGGTGAACTTGACTCAAACTTGTTAAATGGCACTGTCCCACCGTTGTTTACCCACGCCCCCTGCGCCAACGCCGAGTCTGGACCACTGAAGTGTGTGTGTGTGTGTGTGTGTGTGTGTGTGTGTGTGTGTGTGTGTGTGTGTGTGTGTGTGTGTGTGTGTGTGTGTGTGTGTGTGTGTGTGTGTGTGTGTGTGTGTGAGTGAGAGAGAGATATCTCTAATGGCATTTTCTCTAAATGCAGTATGTTTTAATATGTAGGCCTACCTTATGTTCAGAAAGCGACATATGAAACTTATAGGTATTTGGCAAATATTGATAAGTCACTGCCTCACCAGCCATAAAGCTGACCGCACGTTACTGACATGTATGTATGTTCACTAGTGGCGTTGACAATCGATTCGGTAATGAAGGGCAGGACAAATCAATAATTTCAATTACTTTTTTGGGCATTTCCGGAACAAATGAACTTTGAAGTAAATTAAAGCACTTCAAAGCAGTGAAAACTGCAGGACTGATGCACACAGCTGCCAATAACATGTTCAGTATCTGACTGCTTCAGGGCTTGACACTAACTTATTCCTTGCCGGCCACTGTGGCTAGTGGTTCTAGCTATTCTACTAGCCAAAAATTCGTTTTTGTTTGTTTGTTTGTTTATTATGACACTGTATATCTAACCTCAGAAGATGAGTGCATAGCTTTCTACATGGAAATAAATCAAACAAATAAAAANTGAGTAGCTGAGCCTTTTCTTACACTTAAATGCAAACAATTGATACACAAGGGGAGAAGTGCAGAATCGGCTATTCTCGTATGACATGCCATAGAATAAGCTTTACCTGCCAAATTGGCTTGTGACACTGATATTGTTACCAGCCAAAGCCAAGTTTTACCAGCATTTGGCTGGTTGGCTAGTGCCAGTGTCAAGCCCTGGTGCTTGTACTGCCTCATGACTGATGAAAATTTTCCCTTGATTTCTGTAGAAATGCAATGCAGTGCTGCTAATACACACCTCTAATGTCATCATGTTCACCTTGTGCGTGTGCATGTGCCTGACTGCATGTGGCACCAGTGCCTGCAGATAAGACCACATCCTGAAGTGCGTGTGCACTCGCGCGATTTATAACATGATGCGTGTATGAGTGCGTGCACGTCTCTCTCTCTGTTTTATAACATGACCTCCCCCTCCCTCCTGTTCCGTTCAGGTACGACCACATCCTGAAGTGGGAGCTGTTCCAGCTGGTGGACCTGGACACGTACCAGGGCATGCTGAAGCTGCTCTTCATGAAGGAGCTGGAGCGCATCGTCAAGGCCTACGAGTCCTACCGCCAGGCCCTGCTGGCCGAGGTGGAGGCCCGCCAGCAGAGGCAGCAGTGGTACGCCCAGCAGCCGCCTCCGCCCAACTCCTATCCTGTTAACATGTGATAGTGCAGGGACGTGTATATACACACACACACACGCGCGCACACACACACACACACACACACACACACACACACACACACACACACTGCATCACCAGCACCAGCCCCCGACGCCCAACTCATATCCTGTTAACATGTGATGGCAGAGGGACGTATATACACACACACACACACACACACACACACACACACACACACACACACACACACACACACGGCAGCACCAGCTCCTGACACCTAACTCGTATCCTATTAACATGCAATGGCACAGGGACGTGAAAAGTGTCTAACCATGGCAGAGAAAGGGAACTTCAACAACTTGCTGAAGACGGAAAAATGGACCCTCCTCATCATTTTAAAAGATTTTATTGACAGCCTGTTGCCTCAAATGGCTTGTGTGGATGTCATTTTGGCAAGTCAGCAAAGAACGGTGCTGTGCACTTACCTAGTTTGAAGAATTTAAGGTTTCACCAATTTTGTTTCCCCCAAGTAAGATGTACTTTTGGACTTTCTGTGTTCTGGCATGTGGGAGAAGGATGGAAGGTAGCATGATGGCGATGATAATGATGATGATGATGATTATGATAGCGGCGGTGGTGGTGGTGGTTCTGGTAACGGAGCTCCAAGCTTTCCCTGGACCAGGGAAGTCCAGCTGTGGCCAGTTCATGTCGTTGCTTAGAAAGTGTTGTATTGCCACTCCCCCAGCCCAATCCACTGCACCACCTCCGTTTTTAAGCTCCTCCCTCAATATGTATCATACGTGTGTCTATCCACTTTATTCCTGCTGTCGCTACTGGGACGACAGAAAAGGGGTGCAGTTTACGGTTTAGCCGAAGACCCACGTAAACAAATGGGCTACCTAAGCAGCAACTTTGTTGACATTTGTGTGAAGCACATTATTTAAACGTGCTGGTTTTATTTTCAATTACACTAAGAAGCTCGGGAACAAGTTGACCCGTTCATAGCTACAAAAAAAACAATCAAATCAAAAAAAAAAAAAACTAATCAAACTGCATTTATGTGTCCGAGGCCACTTTTTCCATATCGTAATCCCAATCCGTAAGCGTAGACATTAGACAACTGCCTTTTTCAAGTATGGTCCTCTCTCCCGCATGTTTACAATGTGAGGATTAATTGTATTGAAATTGCAGCGGCAGATAACACAACAAGGCAAAACAAAGCATAAGTGCAACCCCTTTTCTGTGCATTGTATGATGGGACCTAGGAATAAGGTGGATACGGCTTGGTTTGAAATGTTGTGGTTGGCTCGTGGGCTGACAGAACTCTTGACTTGAGGCTATGACATGGTCGAGCAAATGGCATCCACATGTCAAGGTACCGCATAGTGCTGCAGTACAGTGGCGTGTAGTACAGTGACGCTGTAGTACTGTGGCATTTGGTGACAATTCAAGTGAATATTTATGGAATGATTATAGTACATGAAAGCCCGTTCTCTCCTTGACCCCCCTGCAGTGCCTCCGTGAGGAAGGTCCCCAGTTCGGGAACCACTGCTTTATGCCAAACAAACTAGTGCCTGTGCCACTCAGGCCAAACCCAGCTGAACTGAAATGATGAGACTCCTGAGCTCCTGTCAGTGGACTCAATCTGAGCAACCAGACTTTCTCATTGTTTACAGATGTCACAGGCATTATGGTGGCTACTATAATCTGAAGATTCACTCCAATTTACACTACACAAAAGTGTGTGTGCGTGTGTGTGTGCGTGTGCGTGTGCGTGTGTGTGTGTGTGTGAGCGCACGTGTGTGTGTTTGAGAGGGACAGAGGCAAATTGATATTTTTTTAGCTGATATAGGCAGCTTTCCTTTTTGCATAATGATTTTATGTGTGTGTTAAATGTTGCCTCCAAAAAAAGTTTGATACTTTAAAAGTATTTTTATAATGGTATTTCAGTCATAATCCTCAATGTAAATGTCAACTGTTTTGTTTTCCTCTTCTTTACAATGTGTCTGTGCTCTTTGGAGACAATCCTCTGTGCTCACCCGGCGATCCCCTAACATAGACCGGGGGTTCAGCTCGGGTTATATACGTCTTATTTTAAAGACGGTATGTTATATATTAATGTATTTTAAAGATGGTGAACTTTTGGAAGCCCATACTTTTAGTCTTGCCGAATGCCTTGTGGTCACAGTGGCTCCTGGCTGGAGCGCTCTGCTTCATTCTGAAGACCCGGTCATTATATGGTTGGTTTTTTTGTCATTCAGTGCTCTCTGTATCATTAAAAATATATTACAATCTAATATACTCATGTGCTTTGACTACAAGGGTCATTTTTGTCGTTCTGCAGTCCTTTTTTCCCCTTTTCTCTCCTTTAAGTGGCTTTGGCCACATTCTCCCTGAATATTGAAATGGTGCACTTACATAAGGGACAAACTGTCTTGTGCAACAACTATTATGGCCTCCATGTTCTGGGAATATCAGTTATTAAGAGCAGCTAAGGTTGGGAAAGGATGTCTTTAACAAGGAGTAAGTTACTCTAGATCTTGTAGAGTCACACACACACACACACACACACACACACACACACACACACACACACACACACACACACACACACACACACACACACACACACACACACACACACACACACAACTGACCATTTAAGAGTTCAGTTGACTCCCCATACCAATGGGCTGCTATTCTTCTGAAGGTTAAAGGTGATTGACCTGTAAACTTATGAAGTACACTTTCTGTGGGCATTAATCTGAATTACTGAACGTGTGTGTGTGTGAGAGAGAGAGAGAGAGACACACACGTTGCGCAGTAGGGAACTACTCTGGCAATGACTTGAAACTAAACAGATGTATGCAATTGTACAGTAATTGCGTCGCTTCTGGGAGGTTATTGCTATTTTAAGGTCCTAAAGCTAGAGATTTCAGCATATCCTTTGAATGGAGGAAATTTGTTGGTACACATTTTCATCATTGCATTTTATTATATAAAAACACCAATAGGGATATTTAATATGAACTGTAGCCAAGCCAACTGTTGTTGGGATATGTCCACAAATGTCTAGGGCAGAGCAGATTAGACACAACCAGGTGAAGTAAAATTGCCTTGCTAGACTCAGCCATTTTCTCCTCTGCACCTTACAGACTAGTCTTTCAAATATCAGTGGTAAATATAACTTTACGGATATTTTCTACTTTAAGAAAAGAAAATGTTTTTCTATTGTTGCCCCAGACTGAATTGGATTTATAAAATTTAGGTTTTCACAATATTATGTCATGCAAAAATGTGTTTAATGTTCACATGTACAAATCAGCCGAAATTGTGACGTAATGCAAGTGAAGACAGAAAGCTAGTGGTTTAATACATTGTTGGAAGTAGGTTTTTGTAATGAGTCTCAGCCAGGTGGTATTGTTTTAAAGAAGCACAGTTCCACAAACGTCCGCTGGGGACAGTAGGTTTTGTTACATGTGATCTTTTTTCCTGTCTGGGCGAGGATTAGTTTTATTTATTTTTTTAAGAGAAAAAAGGTTAAGAATGTTCATTCTCAGCAACATGCTGTCTCAGTGGTTAAATGGAACCTGAACTCATTTTATTCTAACTCTTTCGACCAATTGTCAGTGTGTGCAGTACTTGTGCCTTTGTCAACAACAGGACATAGGAGGTCTTTTCAAATTCCACACAGGACAAAAATGTGTTTTTCCCCATTTAATAAAAAGATGGTCTGCCATGGCTGAAGGTCTGTGATGCGACAGCATGGAAGACAGTGCTGAAACAAGCAGGACTGCGTTGTGGCAGAAAGTCACATGAAGAACACACTCAGGATTTCAAACATAAGCCTTTATATACAGAGCACTGAAAGCTCACAGATGCATATAAGCTATTTGTGGTTTATAAATGCCTTATAACATCTCTATGCACGACATATGAAGTTTGTATCTGTTACAGTGTAAACTTACTTCATCTAAGCAACAATATACCCCTCCAGATTCTTTTGAATGAAACGGACCTGAGTCCCTTAAGACGTGCTGCCATCACAGACCGAAAGAAACCAAATCCAACCCCAAAACACTTAAATGTACAATATCTATGTGAAGCAAAAAAAACTTTTTTCCAATAAGTTTTATAATATGTACACCGAGCATCTCATTCGAACCCCTACCCCAATCCCATTTTATCATTACCAGGAAAAGAAAAAAATAAAAGTTACAAATAAACACCATACAATCTAGAAAGGAGGAGGGGGACAAGCCACCAAGTTGACGGACCAAGGAGGAAGGGGTATGTTACAAAGCTGGTGGAGAGACAAACCTGGTTTTGGTTTTAAAGTAGGAGCCAAGGATTTTGCACCATGCTGTCTTGACTGCATCATGATCGCTCCTTGCAAAGTCAAGATGGAAAAACCATGGAAGTGGCATGGGGTACGGGAAAAAAAAGAAATGACTCCTATCTGGCCCAGGTATCCACACCTGTTGAAGGAGGAGCCTATGTAATTGGTTGCTGTGGTGGCCATGGTTACTGTACTAACATGTGTACAGTTAGCTCTGTGTGGTGTGGCAACCTGTCCCTGTTTTACCTGATTGTCCCTGGTTTTTAGTCCCTGGTCTGTCCTGGAGAGGGGGGATCATAGTACTATTCCCTGGACAATGAATGGAGGACTTATAAGCAAAAAAAAAAAAAGTTGGTTGGGGTCAAAATGTCTAAGTTCTTTGTCTGACCGAAGTGGCAAACCCTACCTCTGTGTCAAATTAACCAAGTTCCCCGTTTACCCAGCTTTGTACCATGACCCCCCAGGGAGAGAGGGAGGGAGGGAGGAGTGCGGGTGCTGGGCCAAACATAACAGGCATTCTGATACCACAAGGTCAAAGGGGAGAAGGGTCAAGGGCAGTGTGTGGACGGAGGAAAGGGTGAGATGGCTTGGTCAGGGGGATTGCCACATGGCCCAAAGCGTTCCCACATGCATTTATAACCGTTGTGGTTGGACGAAGTCACAAAACAATACTACAGGAATAAACAGGCAAACAAACAAAGAATGGGATCAACTGCATGTGGTCAACAACAGTGAATAAACAATGGGTTTAAACGTGTTTTTTGTTTTTCAGGGATTTTTTTCCAAAGTGACTGTAAAGCCTTCATAAACACATGATCACTTCTCCAACCATAATGCAAACATTTTCAGTTGCTCACAAACACATTTCCTGTGTATCTTAACCAGTTTATTTCACATGATGTATTTATTTACGTCAAGTACACTTGTGGAGCAACCTTAACCAAAGAACGGAAAAATGGTGCAGAAATGAAGGGCACTTTGTACAGTGACAAGGACAAAGGTCCCGAACTTGTGTGACAGCTTCAACTTTAAGTGACAGAAGCAAGCATGAAAACCTTTTCCAAAATGACTGCCCCTGACAAGGCAAAACACAGTAACCATGTGACGATTTCAACTGAGAAAAATGCACCGGACGTTGTCATACAAGCATGTTATGGATATAATAATGGAAATGCTGTAACCAGAATGGCATTATGATCCAAGTCATAATGTATTAGGCCTACTGAAGGCTGTGTGTAATGCAGCATGGTAGTACTACGTTAGTAAAGTGAGGTGTCAGAGGGTGAGTATTTTCCACTCAGTGTTGACAAAATGTGTAGTTACTGCCTTGGGCTTTGTAGGACAGTCTTGTAGTAGTCCTGACTAAGATAACTGTTGTGGCCAACAGAGTCCCTGGCACACAGATGAGAAAGCATTCAATTACAACCGGCAAACTGGTCATGTACTGTATGATGGAAAGCCTTAAGCAAATTTGACACAAAGGATGTGATGATTTAAAATCTTTTTGAAGTCGTGACAGGAAATGCTCAGGTAATAACCCACCCTGATGACCAGAGCTCTTACCTAGTTAATTCTGTCTGTAAATCTGTACTTTTCTCATCCAATTCTACAATACATACACTCATTCTACAAATGCCACAAGAGCAGGAGAGGGAGAATGGCAATTATTGTTTGCATGTGTAAGTGTACAAAACAACCTGCAAAACAACATCCCCATCATATCTACCGTATTATCCATGGTTACCAGGGCTGCACCATCACAATTTCGGTAGCAGTTGCCAATGCTAAATCATTCATTCAGGGCTATGAGTAGCCTAACAGGACCTAGCAGAGCGGAAATGCAAAATGGTGAAATGGGTGGGGCAATTAGGTGGATATGATATGAAGCCTAAGTCACATCCCTCCAATGGGACCCAAGATCCAAAAACCAACCAATGAGGGTTGAAGGAAATACCTTTTCTTGACTGATTTTTGCTGATCCTTTTTAACCTACAGTGGGTCCCACAGAGACATGGCTTAGGCTCCATATACTGACTTGTGTTTTTATTACACTAGGCCAGATGAACTGGAGTATTTGGGTACAACTTGGCTTTCTCCCTGAGTGTGTGTGTGTGTGTGTGTGTGTGTGTGTGTGTGTGTGTGTGTGTGTGTGTGTGTGTGTGTGTGTGTGTGAGAGAGAGAGAGAGAGAGAGAGAGAGAGAGAGAGAGAGAGAGAGAGAGAGAGAGAGAGAGAGAGAGAGAGAGAGAGAGATAACAGGGAAGCCAACAGGGGGGCAGATAAAGAGGACAGCTGCCCCGGGCCCAAGGATAGAGGGGGCCCAAAATTGGGTTGCCATTACATATGTATTGGGTGGGGGCCTCTTTCAGATGACTTTGTCCTGGGCCCAGCCGAAGCTGTCAGCAACCCTCTGTGGGAATGTATGAATGGTAGTACTACAACCACACTTTAAACCTCTTTCACCTAATTTTGTAGGCCTATATCTCCTACCTAAAGTGTGTTGTAGAAGGTTGTTCGCACATGCTAAAAGTGTGGGAACAGGAAAGAACTATCCAGGGTAGCTACTGTACGTAGGACCATACAGGAAAATAACAGACTGAGCTCTTTCTTCGCTTCTTGCGCTTGGCGTCCGAAAAGCATCTGTGATGGCATCGCAGTGTTGGCTGAGTTTAGCTTGGCACACACTTGTTCTATCTACACCAACTGAAAACACAGAAAGAAAGAAAGAAAGAATAAAAAAACATAGGAAGCCCTATTAAGGCCTTTGCACGATAAGAAATACAGTAAGTTATTTTAAGTAGAGTATACCTCACCAACGATAGGACTGACGTTTTGGAGTAGACAGAAATGATCCACCATGCTGACTGGAAAAGGTGCGTACCGTACATGAGTGATCTCAAACAAAGGTTCGAACGTGTTAGAATAATAATAGGAGTATTAGCGACAACAATAGTGACCCGCTTTAAGAGATCTACATGTTTTGGATCAAACAAACATTTTTCAACTTGAAACGCCAAAGAGTCAATGTTGGCAACATGGCTCCACAATCTCCAGAGAAAGAAAAAAGATGGCCTCCAACACCTGAGGAGCTTACTTGGTGTTACCATTTCTCATGATATCTTGTGTCCACGGCAACTCCTTTGCATCATGTGACCATCTGGTTCAAACCTGACCATGTTTTTTTCTTCTCTTTTCTTTTCTTTTGATTTGCTTGTTTTTCAGCGCCCACAATGGTATATCAGTGCTTATCTGAGACGAGCCAGGGGTTCGAACTCTGTGTGAACGGCTCCTGACCTTTCAGAAAACCTACCCACCCTTCCCCCTGAGTGCCTATTGACCTGTAAAAGTGGTGCAGCAGCTACAATCAAACTACCAGTGTTACGACCCAACTCCATCCCCTAAAAGCCCTGCAATAACATCCACCCACCCCAGCCCACCCCACCACTCCTTCCCCTCACCCCTCATCCCTTATACCTGGATACACTCTGCCCTCTAGGTCATGTATAGGTGGTTGTATATTTACGAATGTTTCCGCAACTGAGGAGTGTCAGCTATGTGGCAATAATGATGATGACGGTGATGATAAAAGATGGTGATGGTGAGGGCTGTGAGGAAGGTGTGGGCTATGAAAGCTACTGCCAAATAAGCCCTTCAGTGCTAGCTGACAGGGGAAGAAAGGGAGGGGAGTAGAGTGGGGATGGGGGTGGGGGGGTGGTGGAGGCAGACGGGCGTTGTGTTTGCTCCTAAGGGTTTTTTTTGTATGCTTAAAAAGATGTAAGTGCATCATTGGACGGCTCGGCTCCGGGCAGCACCGGAGCAGAAAAAAAGACAGCCCACTGGGGTGTATGGTCCTTCTCCCGTCCTCTCTCTCTCTTTCTCCCTCTTTCTATCTTTTTTCATCCATCTCTTTCCATTTGTCTTATACCCCTTCTTCTTCATAATCATTCTTATATCAGCATCTCAACCCCCCCCTCCACTCACATCCTGCTTCCATTTTCTCTGCTGTGATCTTTTCCTTTTTTCCCTCCGATGTCTTTTTTGTTCTTCCTCCTCCTCTCCATCCGTCCCTCATCCCCCCTCCCGCCCACCCCACTTCCCCCATGTCAACCCACTGTCCATGGTGCTCCTGGCATGACCCGTGATCCTGGTGCGGTTCCGCCGTTTAGTTCCTCTTCCTGGTCTGCTCCTCCTGTTGCTCCGCCCCCTGGGCGGGGAAAGCGTGGTTAACAAGGTTTCTGTGATTGGCCGCTGCGTTGTACAGCTTGTAGAGCGCCTGCAAGAGAGATGCAGTAAACACACACTCTCGTTGGCTTACAGTCCACGTCATTCAGTTTGACAAATGTATCCATTTCCTGTTACACTCAGCTGCTACTAACGTAATTTAATTTTGTTTCTTTTTTTGCTTTTAACATAATTGTTTGAATGATATTCAAAAATGCCTTTTTTAACATTTAAAATGTTGACCTTTATATTAAAGGAAGGTCCCGTTGAGATATAACAATCTCTTCTACCAGGCCATTGTAATTCAAGTAGTGTCTGATGTTTTAAGAGTCACTCCAAGACAGAGGTAAGGGGTCATTTCTCGTGAAATCAGACACTTTGGGACCCGACCGACACAGATTTCAATCATACTTGCTGTGCCTGTTAAGTAGCAAGGTAGCACCCCAGAACTGTTTTTTTGTGTGAATCTGACACCAATAATAAGGGAGAAACAGACTAGCAAAGGTTTACATATGAGGGTAGGACACTATGCATTCAGCCTTGATGTGTAAGTCACAAAAAGATGTCTGAGGTGTTGTTTGAAAGCTCTTTTCTGGCTCTATAAATTACACACACAGCATGGAATACAATAACCTTCAGAATATGAATTATGATACAGTGAAAATTTAAAAATTGAACATAAAAAAACTCATATTTTAAAATGGCCAGTTCCTTGTCTAAACAGCCTGCAATGTTATGAACAACACCTGAAATGCTGGTGTTTGGTTCTTTATTCATTTCAGAGATAATGGGACTCAAAAATATGGCATCATACAAATAACCTAGTAATAATATGGTAATACCATAGTAATATCACATGACAGCATGTCTATCGGAATATGTGAAGGATGGAGATGGGATGAGGATGCAGGAAGTTCAGTCTCACCTCTCCAGTGTTCGCCATACATTCCTCAACACATGCTAGCCACTAACTGCCATCATATACAGCTACAACATACACTTTGATGCTTGAACATTCAGAAAATTCCTTTACTGAGCTTATTCTTTCAACCCTGCCTTCTCTGAATGTTGAAAATGGTCTAGCTTCCACTGTGTCCATTGACAATGGGCAGAAGCTGTGTAGTTTTTGAGTACCTGGAATAGGGACCGATGAGGGTGCAGGGCCCACCGGGAAAATGCCCGTTATGCCAGATGGCCAGTCCAGTCCTGTCCCTGACACTACTCTATTACTACTTCATTACAACTCCTTTCGACTTTTATGTCCCATTATCTCTGAAATGAATAAAGAACCAAACACCCAATTTTCAGGTGTTGTTTATGACCTTACAGGCTATATTTAGACAAGAAACGGGCCATTTTAAAATACAAGTTTTTTATATTCAATTTTTAATTTTTCAATGTATCATAATTCATATTCTGAAGGTTGTTGTTTTCCATGCTGCCTGTGTAATTTGTAGAGCCAGAAAAGAGCTTTCAAACAACACCTCAGACATTTTTGTGACTTACACTGACTGATATAATCAAGGCTGAATGTATAGTGTCCTACCCTCATATGTAAACCTTTGCTAGTCTGTTTCTCCCTTAATATTGATGTCAGATTCACACAAATGCAGTTCTGGGGTGCTACCTTGCTACTAAACAGGCACAGCAAGTATGATTGAAATCTGTGTCGGTCGGGTCCCAAAGTGTCTGATTTCACGTGAAATGACCCTAAGGTAGAGGTAATTCACAAAAAAAAGAATTATGAATACCCTATGGTCAAGAGAAAAAAATGGACATCTACAACGCTACAAAAGTACCCAGTTTTGTAGCATACAATAGCATACCCAACCAATGCCTCCCGATGTCGGATTACGAAGGGCAGAGTTGATGAACCGCTCCTGGGGACTCACCTCGTTTGTGCTTCCCTACAGGGGCAGAAAGCAGAGGACACACACTCACTCAGCACCACCAGAAATACATTACATTACATTATATTGCACTCAGAGATGTCAATAGTAAAAGTAAAAGTACAAAAAGAAACACAGTTTCCTTCCAACACAAGTGACTTATCTGAGTAACCAGTAGATCCGTGTACTTGTCTTAAGATCAGCTAACTCCAGCCCGCACTGGTTGGATCAAGTTTGTGCTGGGTCCTTGTTAGGTTTTTAGTGTTTTTCAGCAACAACACAGTCTAGCTATCTCATTAGGTACAATGGAGTTAATGGTGTAACAGTTATGTAATCTCGTGTGCTAGTATTGTACTTACATCACAAATTTACCTTTACTTTTGACTCCTCTGATTACATTACATTACGTCACTTAGCTGACTCTTTTATCCAAAGTGTCTTACAGTTATTTACAGGGTATCAGGGTTACAGTGCCTGGAGCAACGTGTGATTAGGTCATCGCCCATGGGCACGCCAGCCATGGATAGAGGTGTAGGGAGATGTAAGTATCGGGTTCAAACCTGCAATGACAGCGGCGTGCTTCACTATTATTGGATTATTAGTAGAACTACTGAATCTGTGACACAAGCAAGGACCACTAGAGGGCGAAATTGAACTACCTTGGAGGAGGTCCGCTCTCTCTGCCACTGCATCAGTATTCCCAACCAGGGGGCGTTGAGAAGAAATGGGGGGCATTAGTCTACTTTATTTTTTAATAGTAAGGGTGTTGGTAGGCTTATGATGAGGTCCAGGGAACATATATTTTTAAAAAACCTTGAGAACCACTGGAGTTGAATATTCCCAACCCCTTCCCTTCCTCTTCCCCCTCCCATCCCCTCCCCTCGCCTCCCACTCACCTGGTCCCACAGAGCCCCAGCCACCTGGTCGATGACGGCGCCCAGCTCGCGGTACTCGCCCGAGTAGCGTATGTAGGCCCAGGTGCAGAGGGTGATGAGCGCCAGGCCCAGCACCATGTTGCAGACGCTGGCGATCACGTCCACGCCCACGAAGCCTGTGATGCCCGCCGCCACGTACATGACGAAGATGACCACGAAGAGGGTGGCTGGCGTGCGTGCGGCGTGGAAGATGTTCTTGCTGTCGTTGTGCTTGACGTACTGTGTGAAGAGCTCGTCCACCTAAATGAATGCAGGAACGAATGAATGTTTTTATTTCACATTCTCAGTTCTTATATTATTACGTTACACATACACGTAGCTGACATGACAACAGCTTAGTTTCACGCAATGCATTCTGGTTAAGTCCGTTAATATAGTTTAGAACATTGAGGTTCAACACACGTGTATTTAATTAAAGAAAATAACTCAAATTGCTTTATTTGTCTGATGCAAAATGCAAAATGAGACATTCAATATTACCTCGGCCTCCAGCTGTTGCAGGTAGCGCCGGCTGAACTCCTCGCCACCCATCTTCTTCACGCCGCGGAAGACGGCCAGCGCCTCCTGCCGGATCTCGCCATGCCGTGCCTGCAGCTCAGTCGGCGCCAGGAAAGGCCGATCGCCGCCACTCACCTGGCCAGGGGAGGAACCGAAGGTCAAAAGGTCAAAAGCAGTTATAGTCAAAGGTTAAGATCCTTTATCAACTTCATGTTCTCTGAAAAGGTGTATGGATGGAGTGATGAAGCGATGGATGGGTAGCTCACCTCCTCCATCTTCTTGCTGTACAAGTCTTTAGCTGCTGCTACAGCGGCCAAGTTGTTCGCTTCAGCTGTTGCCTGCAGAGTAAAAAAAAAACACAAACAGCAGACGCGTGACACGAATGCAAACAAATCAAGTCTATTTTAAGACAACACCCACTCTCTTTCCTCTTGTTGACATGCACACAGAAACAGGATAAGCTGAAGGTACCTGCAGCATTGACTTGGGATGTGGCAGTTCTTCCCCCTGATAGATTTTTATGTATGCCTGAAACAAAAAACGATATAAAGAAACATTAATTAAATACATTATAAAAACATATATTCAACAAAATATATAAACATATACCTTAAACATATATATAAACATAATTTATCATTAGTCATTGCCCTGATGTGAACAAAATCTCAAGGCTTAAAGTGTACTGGTTTACTAAACCTATATTCTATGTAATCTTATGTTTCTAACAATCGCCCTAATAGTAATAGCATATATACAGTACAGTACTGTACAAAAACATACAATACAATGATAATAATGAAACATTCCTCCTTTTGTGGAAGGGCATGGATACTGAAGCCTGTCGCACAGGCATGTTGAGGGGGTTCAGTACATTCAATTCCATCTAGACCTTGGTGTGACCATATACATATAGAAATGTCTATGATATGTCAAAGCAGAGGTGTCAATTCCGAGTTCACAAAGTTTTTTCCTTCAGGTTCCACTATCTGACCAACCTGCCTCGAGATGAAATTCGTGGCATGGGCACTTACATGGCATGGACACTAGCCTTTTCTGAACCTGGGATGGACAAGTATAGTCTGTGGATATGCCAGGCCAGCCAAGGCCAGTGGTGTTGACGTTGCGGACCTCACCTTAAAGTACTCGAGAAGGCCTCGGCAGGTGATGTTGCTGCCGTTGATCTCCTTGACGTCCAGGTTGCGGGGACTCAGCAGCCAGGGCACCAGCACACGCAGGTGGTTGGTGAACTCGGGGTCGATCTCTGCAAGGTCAGGGCAGGGTAATGTGGGGCAGGGTGGGTGGGGCAGGGTAGGGGAAGAGTAGGGCATTGTAGGGGAGGGTAGGGCATTGAAGGGTAGGGTAATGCATTGTAGAGTACGTTAATGCATTTTAGAAAAGGGCATTGTAGGTTAGGGTCAGGATTGGGCATTGCAGGTTAGGGTCGGGTAGGGCATTGTAAGGCATTGCAGGTTAGGGTCGGGTAGGGCATTGTAAACACATTGTATGGTAGGGTCGGTTAGGGCATTGTAAGGCATTATAGATTAGGGTAGGGCATTGTAGAGTTGGAAGGTAGATCAGGACAAGAGACAGAGAGCACAGCACACAGGTCAAAAAGCATTGTCCTCCACAGTCCTGGCTGTGCTAACATTAACACATCCAAGTGACACATTCCCACTGGCTATGTTTACATGACATTTTTAATTCCGAATGAATAATTCCAAATTAAATAGTTCAGCCGACTTTACTTTGATCTTTCATTTAATTCTGAATTGTGAAGAGTTTACATGACGTTTTAAAAACAGAAATAAGCTTTATTCAGAATCAAAATGAGAATTCTGAATTAAAGGTGTCATGTAAACAAGGCATTCAGTCAGTAGCAATCTCTCTATCACATCAGAGAGATACAAGGTGTCATAAAAGGTAGCCCAACCATGTACATACAGGATGGAGCTTTTTTTGCCATGTTCACAAAGATTAAATTGAATTACACGATGACAATGTGTTTATAAAGAATTACAGTTTACACACGTACATACACAGTAATAATGTGGTGTCAATATTTAGGTCGACTTATAAAAACCCAGATAGATCATTTACAACACTGTGGAGAATCAATTCAGTCTAATAGTGGAGTGAAATGTCGATGTAAAATTCTACAGGTGGCCAGTGTAATTTACATGATTTTGAGTAGAATTAGGTCAGAAAATGTTAAACTGACCAAAGAGTGAACTCTTTGAGAGTTATATTACTAACGCTGCTTTTTAATTTTTTTTACTGTGTATCAGCGGTTTGTTCTAAAATCGTGTAAGCACCTCGAAGTCTGCCGTCAAAGTTAGGGTTGGTGGCCACCTTGAGGCCCGGGTGTGGCATGAGGAAGCAGGAGATGTTGGTGAAGCAGGAGTGGATGTGTTTCCGCACGTTCTGCAGCTCTTCATGTTGGTTCTCTGAGATCTAAGGAAAGCCAATGGGCAACCGTGATGAGCAGATAATATCAGAAGCTCTCTGAACAGGAGAAGACTTGATATCACGTAAATGCAGAGCTCTGTGCAGAAATGTAGCACTGTACATAAAGATATATACTGTAGCTCTTACAGATATGTATATAAAATATATTATAGACGTTCTGAATAGTAGAAGACTTAGGTAACACTATTTAAATGCAGAGCCATGTGCCTAAATGGTTGCATCAGTTCCCTCTGTTGGACATTTAAGAGAATGTCTCATGTTACTCTAAAGCAAAATACTTCAAATATAAATACTGGGAAGCACAATACTCAAATATTTCACAAAGACTTTTAAATAACCATTCCAAAATTGTTCATGAGGCTCATCTAGCTGTAGCCTAACAGAGCGGAAAGCACCTCAGAATTGCCTTCCCGCTCCCCCATAGACTATAATAGCAACCCCTCAGGCCGGATTAACGCAAAGGCTACAGTAGATATGGCTTCTGCCTAGGAGCCTCCCCTTGCCAGGCGGCCCCTGATTTGCCAAAAGGGTGGTTGTAACAATAACGACAAGATGGTGGTATTGTCATATTCCTCTGCTGTGTGGAGTAGTAGAGTTCTAAATCTTGTCAAAACCCCTTTCCACAGTTTGGGGCCATGTTATCCTTCATTCCTGCCTTGAAATTATGATGCCGTTTATGTGATCTTAACACAGAATTTTCCATCTACAGGTGCCTACAGCAATGTTAATCCAGCTTTGCATACAACTACTTAGTGTTGCATTAAAACGTGTCCGACGCTACAAGCAACTCCTCTTGATGACGTGATAATTGGAGATTGCTTACTTTCAGCCTCTTTTCGAGGAATTTCATCCCCCCTTCTTGTCCATAGGTGAACTCGTACGGAAAGCTCCAGTCCCGCACCAGGAATATCATGGACTGAAACATAATAGAAACATTATTTTGACATTTGGCTAGGCATGTTGGCAAATCTTTGTTATAAAAAAACTTGAAATTCCTTGAAGTCAAATGCAAGTGAAGATATATAGACAACCAAAGGCCATATTAACTACGGCTAATATACTAATTACGGCTAACCATACACATGCAGCATATAGGCCTACTACAGAAAAAAACTTTGCGACCTATTTCTCAAACTAAATCATTCAGATCATAGAATGTAACAGGAGTAAATGGTTTCCTGCATAACTGGGATTTTTGTTTAAAATGATGTAGCGTCAGTATGTTAGACGACAGCCCTGAAGCTTTATTATCAATCTAATGAGATTTACATGCTTGAGTTGACAGGACAGAATGACTTTTTACTCTTGAGGGGAAAGAATGAAATACTGAGAGCAAAGTTATTTCCCAAAGGAGAGTGATTGAGTGAGTGAGTGAGTGAGTGAGTGATTGAGTGAGTGAGTGAGTACCTGGAATGGTTTCAGGAATGTTTCTTCCATGGCTAGTCTGCCATACTCGGTGAAAAGCTGCAGGAAAGCAGAGAAAAGCAAACAATAAAAAACAATGAAACAAAGTAGACCTGTGTGTGTGTGTAATATTAAAGCATAGTGTGTGTGTGTGTGTGTGTGTGTGTGTGTGTGTGTGTGTGTGTGTGTGTGTGTGTGTGTGTGTGTGTGTGTGTGTGTGTGTGTGTGTCTTTGTCTGTGTGTGTGTGTGTGTGTGTGTGTGTGTGTGTGTGTGTGTGTGTGTGTGTGTGTGTGTGTGTGTGTGTGTGTGTGTGTGTGAGAGCGAGAGAGAGAAACAGAGAGAAATAGAAGTCCCCACAAAGCGTGCATGCGCGTGTGCGTGCATACGTGCTTGTGCACACTTGTGTGTGTGAGTGTGTGTGTGTGTGTGTGTGTGTGTGTGTGTGTGTGTGTGTGTGTGTGTGTGTGTGTGTGTGTGTGTGTGTGTGTGTGTGTGTGTGTGTGTGTGTATGTGTGTGTGTGTGTGTGTGTGTGTGTGTGTGTGTGTGTGTGTGTGTGTGTGTGTGTGTGTGTGTGTGTGTGCATGTTCAGCACTCCCTCACCTGTAGGTGCTGCAGGTCATCCTCCTGGATATTCTGGGAGATGTTGTACACCTAAAGAGAGCAATCAGCAAAGACAACTCAACCATTACCACTGATGACAGCTGTTAGTTTATAGTGGTTGGTAAATTATTCTTAATTTCGTATTTTAATCAGTTATTACACTGATGCTTAGACTATGAACTTGGCACAAACAGTCATAAATATGGATTAGACACTCCACCCATTTGCATTAGGCTTTCCATTGCTAGACACCCAGTCATATTTTTGAATGGTTGTGCAACACTCTCTCAATTCCCCCTGGGACAGGAGAAATCCGTATTCACCTCTTAACACTTCCTCCTACAATGATGTAAAAATCGTCATTTTGCATCATTGTAGGAGGAAGTGTAAGAGAGGTGGTTTTCTGTTGAGACTACAAGCCTTTTACTCACCCTTTCAACCCCGCCCATAGGGTTGGACCTATTGCGCTAACAGACCTATCACAGATCAGTGTGCCAGTGCTTTTGAAATCACTGGCATTGAGGCTCCTGGCTGTGGTCTGTGGAACTTGAGCATTGCAATGCATTATGGGGATTGTTGTCACAAATCCACAAGCACTAAAAAGTCATTTTCTGCCTTTTCTCGGCTAAGAAGGCACCAAATTAGAAATTTATGCTACTATTCTACTACTACATATATGACCCACTTTCAATACATATTCATGTCTCCACCGGTGGAATGCCCCTTCAAGTAACCCAGTGCCCTACCGTTAGGTCACGGCAGGGTCATGAACCTATGCCTTTAGCCTTTAAATTATTCTTACATAAAACATGGGGGCTATTAGCAGAATATTTCAATATGTACAGATGGGCATTAGCACAGCAGGGCAGAACCACTTTATATTATACCAAACAAAAAAAAGCACAACATGAGCTAGACAGGGTCCTTAGTGGGTCTTTATCCTTGATAAACGATGGCAGGAAGGCTAGAAATCTGGGGAAAACACTATAATGGTGTATTAAAACACTCTAATACTGTTTTGGTATTTAGACTGATCTGTATGCAGACTCGCTGACAGCTTTCACTGGGCCCAGGACAAAATCTACCAAAAGGGCCCCCGTTTCAATAGAGGACCCCCTCTCTCCCTGGGCCTGGACAACTGACCCATTTGTGGTCCCACAACTCCCCGTTGGTGAGCCTGACAGTATGCAAGAGCGGAAGGGCTTGCTTGATGGCATGACAAGCTAGTTCCTAGCATATACAGTAGATGTGTGCTTCCATTCTAGATAGAGCCAGTGAAAACAGATATTGCAAGTAACGCTGCCTATGATGGTCATGAAGGGAGTCCATATGGGCACGGAACGGATGGCCTTAGCCATTTGTAAGCTTCCCTTCAATTTTCATTTCCCTGCTTGTTATTTCTGTGTCTGATATTCTTGGCCGAGGCCTCCTCGATGGCGTGCCATCATGGAGTGGTGTTGAGCGTTAAATGAAATCAAATGGTTTGAAACTTGAACTCAACTTAGTTCACATGAAGTTAAGTAGACCATGTGGTTACACTGTACGTTATTGTGCTGTACCTGCATGGAGCTGATCATGGTGCTGAGGGCGAAGACGGTGGCTGAGTCTCTGAGGGTGGACTGGCTGTCAAAGGTGCCCTGGGTGTCCATCAGGAGCACGGCAACCTGCAGAACCACAAACACACAGGGGTCACACAGGGGACACATGAGGGACACATGAACACACAAGACACATGGATACACATGAATACAGAGACATGGGCACGCAAGACATATGGACACACAGGAATAAAGGCGCACAAAGACACATGGACACACAGGCAGACACAGGGAGGGACTCACAGAGGTACAGGGACAAACAGGACACACAGGGACACAGTCACACAGAGGCAGGGTTACAAAGAGACACACAAGGACACACAAGACACATTGACACACAGGCACACAGGGACAAGACCAGTCAGCATTACCAGTACTGTGACACCTCTTGTTATGGTTTCCTGTTTAGTGTAGCTACACATATTGCATCAACATGTAATACTATGCTTGCACTGGTCCGAATGCTACTGAATGGAAAGTAAGAAAAGAATTATGCATGTGTGTGTGTGCATGAAAATAATTATGTGTGTGTGTGTGTGTGTGTGTGTGTGTGTGTGTGTGTGTGTGTGTGTGTGTGTGTGTGTGTGTGTGTGTGTGTGTGTGTGTGTGTGTGTGTGAGGGTGTGTGTGTGTGTGTGTGTGTGTGTGTGTGTGTGTGTGTGTGTGTGTGTGTGTGTGTGTGTCCTACCTTTGTCCCGTCTGGTTTATCCACTAGGAAGACCTCGCTCCAGATCTGGATGCCTGTGGTCTCTCTCTCCGATCCCCCCCTCCACGAGAAGCCTGTCAGGGGGTCCTCCGCATCACCCAGCCACTCCTCTGAGGCCTACACACACACACACACACACACACACACACACACACACACACACACACACACACACACACACACACACACACACACACACACACACACACACACACACACACACACACACACACACACACACACACACACACACACCTTGAGTTTCAGAAGATGACATACTCTAAAAATGTCTAAAATCTTCAGAGTCAGACCCTCTATCCCAACCCACTATCCTTATCTTCCAGAATTGATGCTGTTCTGTCACATATGACATCTTTCTCCTGTTTCACCAACATCAATGTCATAGTATTAATTATGACCCATCTGCAGTACTCTCATGATCGTTAAATCAAACAAAACCTTCACAAGGTCCCCGCTGTGCCCTGAATGACATACCTACCTACCTTACATAACAGCTATACATTATTCAGCAGATTGCCTTCATTTTGTCATATTGAATTGCCACAGGCCATTATCTCCTTAATAACAATAAATGAAGGTGGTGGAAGTAGCTTGAGTATTCAATTCAATAGGAAATAGTGACGATCCATGAAAGTCAACTGAACAGCCCCCCGAGTTTATTAGGGCACGCATACAAAGTATATCAAATATAACTACATAACTAATCTTAATTGATTAAATAATTAATGTAAGCAAATTTTATTGTACGAATTAATATCATTTAAGAATTAATATTGGCATATTTTAGATGATCAATTCCAATAAACTGCAGTACTGAACACGAACTCAGAGAACATCAACATGTAAAACATCTTTTAAAACAGTTTTCCAGTGATGATGTCAAGCATAACCTTGAAGATTCATAATTAATTGGATGGATTTGGTTATATTATGTTCATTCAGTTAGTGACCATGAAAGCACTTAAGGCAGGTTACTTCTTCACACATTGCCCTACAGCAATATCAAAGATTCAGGACATCAAACCAGTCTAGTCAGACAGTTTCAGCAGGCCTCCGGGTGCCCAGTAAAACCTTGGTTTTGGACAGGCTGGCTAGGCAGCAGCTCAGAACACATTTGCCGGCAGAAGGAGACGCGTCTGGCTGCAGCCTCCAGTCTCAGCCCCTAGTCTGCAGCCGCTGCACTATTGGACCCCCTCCACTATTTTGACAGGAAGAAGTGGTGGCTCAGGAAGCAAAGGTGTCGTATCATTACTCTGTGGACCTGGGTTCAAGTCTGACCTGAGGTCCTTTCCCCCAGTTCTTCCACCCTCTCTCTCTCCCACTCATTTCCTATCAACCTCTCTCACTGCCATGTCAATAAATGAAGGCATCAAAGGCCAAAAATATATTTTTTAAAAGAACATATTTGCCTTACCACCTACTGTACAGTTGATTTCACAATCTGACAGAATGTTTTAGATCGCAGCCTCTTTGTGCAGATGGGGTTGCCAGCAGGCCTATTCACTATTTTCTGAAAATCCTCAAGTACATCATAACAACATTGCTATGACATTACCCAGAGACTTGAGTAAAATATTAAGACATAGCCATTACAATTCTGGTGACAGTAAAGTTTTACCATAGGGTCTGCACAAAGGGGTTAAGCAGCACCAAGGAAGGACCAGTCTCCCTTTAACACTGGACAAAAATGAGGGTACCTTCAAAGGATGCATACACAGTCATTTATTAAATTTGGACAGTCTAGGTACCTTGCAACCACCAACCCCCTCAATTCAGACACAGTCTCCAATCTCCTGTGTTCCCTCGCACCTGTGCTATTTCTCCCTCTCCATTCCACACCTGTTCTGTTCCTGTTCCTCATCCAACCCTCAGCTGCAAGGACGAAATTTTGTTTTGAATGTGTGCATTCATCCCTGATATAATGTAGCGTCATCACACTATTTTTGGATGGTGAAAACTGCGGAACACCAAATCTCCCTATTGGAAAAGGGTGTGTCAGGGTTGACAGATGTGACGGATGAGTTCCAGCCCAATAAATGCTCAAAAACCTCCTGGAGGCGCTAAATCCCACCCAATTTGAACTGAATTCTATTTATTTCTATGGTTAAAGATCTACACAAAAACCCGCCCGATGCCTTTTGAACGCACAAATGGTGATCCTAAACAGCCCACTTGGGTGGGGAACCCCACTCCACCCAACATCATGTCCTTTACCTTCCTCCCTTTCACTGTATTAAGATGGTAGAAACGGCTTACCACCAAAGCTGTCTTTTGGAGAAAAAACACCCACAGGGCACAAAACCATGCCTTTCACCTTATTCCCTGACTGTGTTTATACATTACCTTCCTTGCTGACTGTTTTTACTCCCTGACTTTTTTTTTTTACAAAGCTGCAAAATGGCCTTTTTTGAAAAAGTGTGTGCATGTAGGGAGGGAAGTAGCACCACACACACACACACACACACACACACACACACACACACACACACACACACACACACACACACACACACACACACACACACACACACACACACACACACACACACACACACACACAGACACACACACACACCCCTGACACAGTGCTGCTTGCTCTCTCCTCGCTCACCTGGTTGTACATGTAGCGCAGCATGAAGTCCATGAGGAAGGACTTGCCCTTGCGGAAGGCTCCGGCCACAGAGATGGCCACCACCTCGCGGTCGCGCACCTCCTCGGCCAGCAGGAGGCGCCCCAGGGCCACCTCGTCCAGCTCAAAGGAGTGGTCGTCCTTCACCACCAGCACCTGCACCGGCCGCGCCTTCCCGTCGGGCTCGTCCTCCTCTGAGCTCCAGTCATAGATGCCCTTGTCTGTGAACGAGCCTGTAGCGGTGGGGACGGAGACACAGGCAATACATAAATGATATAGACATACGTACACACTTACATAGCCTACATATAGACAGCGGTGATTGTGAAAAAAAATCCTGAGCCTGAACTTTTTCCCCTGCTCTAACGACGACGACAAGATACTGCATAGTGAAGTAACGTAGGCCTATTTTGACACATTATTCAAACATTTAATAGCCTGTGTATGACCATTATTCAAGCCTGATAGTAGAAGAAAACCCTGAACCTGTATACACTTTCTGAGATAAGAATAACCTAATTGTTATCAATGTTTTTATTTTTGCAAACTCTGTCAAGCCTGAAATCAGGCATGGAGCCTGAATACTATCAGCCCTGTATAGACATATACACATCCATACATACATACATGCATACATGCATACATACACACATACATACCACGGCTCAACAGTAACTTTATCAATCACTGTGTGGTTATTCTGAGTCACTAGCCATTCCACTATTGTAATAGCCACAATTGTTTTTCTTAATCATGACACTGTTTATCTAACCCCAGATGATGAATTGTTAAAGCAAGATGAGTGCATAGCTTTCTACATGAAAAAAAATATAAACTTATAACTGAGCTTTTTATTGAACTTAAATATAAACAATTGATACACAAGGGACTAACAACAGAATATAGGCTACCCTCATATCATATGTATGTTATACCTAGGAATAAGCTACATACCAATGTGTTTCAGTGAAATTATTACCAGCCACAGCCAAGTTTTACCAGCATTTGGCCGGTTGGCAGGTGCCAATGTCAAGCCCTAATACAGTAAATTCATACTTGACCCATGCTGTGAATGAACAATTAATTATTCAAAAACATGACTTCATTACACTGTGTATATGTATTCATTATGTCCATGCATCTGATACACATACAGTTAACTGCAAACAAAACATTGTATTTCATTGCATTCTTGTTTTTTGAGAGAGAATTGAGGAATTCTTTGACAAAGTAGTATTACCGGTAATAGACAATCTCTACAAGGTTAACCTTGTTATTTCTAAAGCGAAAAACAATGAATAGGGCAGTGGATTTAAAAAAAGTGCTCATTATATGCTTGCTTTCCCACAGTTGTATTCATTATAACTCTACCATGAGAGCACACCAATCTCTTAGTACACTACTGTGCCCATTTCCTGTTCAGAAACACATCTGAAACCATTTCCTCTCAAAAGAGAGAGAGAGAGAGAGAGAGAGAGAGAGAGAGAGAGAGAGAGAGAGAGTGTGCTGCCATGTGATTACAGGACATCCCTCCTCCCTCCATCAAGCCATTAGTTATCGCCAACAAATACATCCATAACCCAATAACCTTACACGACCCAACCCCCCTCTCTGTAATAAGGGCCTAATTACGAAAGCCAGCATCCTATTGCATCCTACTGTAAAAGCTTAACTGACAAGCAAAACTGGATCAATAACAGATGGACACACACACACACAACTCACACACACAACTCACACACACACACACACACACACACACACACACACACACACACACACACACACACACACACACACACACACACACACACACACACACACACACACACACACACAGAGAGAGAGAGAGAGAGAGAGAGAGAGAGAGAGAGAGAGAGAGAGAGAGAGAGAGAGAGAGAGAGAGAGAGAGAGAGAGAGACACGAGCACTGAGTAACACATATCAGCTGCTACTGCTTCTGATAACAGTCTGTAAAGCCTGTAAGCATTGAAGACACAATGAGAGAATGTAAAGTGGGTGGGGTGGGGGGTTAGACAGCTGGGAAGGGGCATCGGCTTTTGGGGTAGAGTGAGTAAGGCATGGTGGGCTTTAGTCTATCTCTCTCTCTCTCTCTCTCTCTCTCTCTCTCTCTCTCTCTAAATATGCCCATGACTAGGCTGTGTTTTGGGTTACATCATGCCATAGTAAGGTTGGGGTGGGGAACGAAGACGGTGTCTTTGAGTGTGTGAATGTGTGTGAGAGTGTATGTAGGCCTATGTGTGTGAGAGAGTTTATGCATGTGTGTGAGAGAGTGTGTGCATGTGTGTGAGAGAGTGTGTGCATGTGTGTGAGAGAGTGTGTGCATGTGTGTGAGAGAATGTATGTGTGTGTGGGTACGCATGCGAGATTGCCGCTTTATAGAGAGATTAAAAACGTGTGTGTGTGTGTGTGTGTGTGTGTGTGTGTGTGTGTGTGTGTGTGTGTGTGTGTGTGTGTGTGTGTGTGTGTGTGTGCGTATGTGTGTGTGTGTGTGTGTGTGTGCGCGCACGTGTGCGTGCGTGCGTGCGTGAATGGGGATACATTTTCAGACAGCTATGCTGATTCAGTGAGCCATGTGTGTGCTGCTTAGCCAGTCACAGTATATGAAATAAAACTGATAAATCATTATAAAGACAACACTCAAAGAACTGACAAGTAGGACATGTAACATCGACCTACTGCTTATCACAAGTACAGTGAAAATGACAATGACCTCAGGGCCAGGGCATAGACAAGACAAGCCAGCCGCCCACTCCCTTTTTTCATGTATCACTAAATAATGGCCAGTCATTCCTCCCAAGGGCACCAGATTATTTTCACATTGGGAAGATCCATTCCAGCTGAAACCTTATCCCACACCAGACAACAGACAAACACGTTGGCATATGGCAATTCAGCTCACTGCCTAGCATTAATCTGTAACACAATTCATTTTACGGTCTCCTTTTTAGTGCTTAACTACATCAGTATGTGATATTACACTGTACCTAACCATAACCCTATAGGTACGCTGCAGGTACACAGTGTTGCAAGTCGTTACACACTTGTTACACTGCATCCAATTGATGTAACAGGGACAGTAGAATAAACTGTAAACCCATTCATTGCTAGTTGCTTTATTACTTTAGTTATTAGCTAATTAACTACAGCCATTGATACAAGACTCATCATTTGTCATCAATACCAACAGCTTAGAGGATGATGATGACTAAGCAGAATGTAGGCCTATCTCAATGTCTCCAAACCATCTTTTCCCTTAAAAATCCAAACTCATCCGCCAGCTATACTAGATGATTCCCACTACATTTCCCATAATGAGCTGAGGTAGGCTACTATGCCAATTTCATTTTTGTAATCTTCATGTCCAACGAGCTTGTGAAGACTTCTCTTACGAGACAATTACCCTTCACAACTAACCGATATCATCTGCACTAACTGTGTTGTGCTTGTGTAGTCTTTATATTCCACCACACTGTACAGCATGTTGTGTTGATTATGTCATCTTTTGTAAGTTGCTTTGGGTAAAATCATCTGCTATTAATGCAGGCCTACTGTTTATATGATGTGCATGTATCTGGACGGAGGACTGTTATGGCCTATTTCATTGCACCATGAGCATGTAATCTGTTCAGACTTGGCTCCTGTTAGATACGAATTTGCTGTTAGCAGAATGGCATCGACCAAGTCGCAATGTATGACTAAAGTCTCTATGTAAAGTTAGATTAGAGTAGTGCTTTAGTGCTATGGTAAGTCTTTTCAACGACGAGTATGGAGCTCCTTCCAATGGCGGAACGGTGTGTAGGCCTATTATGACGGTAGTAAGCATTTTGTGCAGAATACCCATCGCTTTGCTAAACAGACTCAACTACATCAGAACAACATTGCTGACATTACACACAGCCTTAACTAACATATCAAGACATGGTCATTACAATTTTGGTGACAGTGTGTTTATATGACATAAGCTCTGACAAAAATCCCAGATCTCGTTCGCTTGAGCCATCGAGGGAGGCAGAGACTGCTCCTAATTAAACTCTCGCTTGTTATTTAAAGATGATCTCCTCTGCACATCAGAGGGAAGAAAGAACAGCAAACTAGGAGCTGCCGTAAGAGGGAGGTGCACTGCCACATAACCCACAGGTGCACACAGAGTTGATACACAGATCCAGGGCTGCTGGCAGCTTTGGTCAGGACCAGGCCTCCTCACCAATACATACAATGGAATAATGAGGGCCCACTCTTCACTCTGGGCCTGGGACAACTAAAGTCCACAGGATTCTTATTGAAATATAAACAGCAAATTGTAATGCAGTACTGTCCTACCAAATGTCGTGTCTTGGATTCAAATTGAGCCTGAAATACATTTCCTCCCGAAAGACTCCCATTGTCAACGTGATGGCACACCACACCATAGCACACAGACAGTGCAGAAATGGCATTTACCTCAACCATGCAAGGGGGGTGGGGGTGACTGGCACCCCAAGGGAGTAGGGTGCCCAGGCTTACAGCAGGATACCTCAGCCACAGAGGAGGACGAGGGAAAGCATTGATTAGCCTACTCACTCTCCTCACTCACCTGACGGTACCAAGACTCGAACCGACAACCCAACAACCCCAACCAAAGTCACTTACTTACCCATGACTCCCTGAGGCTTCTATGCAGTGGTGTAGTCTACGTAGAACGCGGGTATACGGAGTATACCCACTTCTACATTTCAGGGATTTCAGTATACCCACTTAAAATTGATTGATCCATTGTTTTGAATAGCACAAATATATACAGTATACCCAATTAAAAACAAATATACAGTATACCCAGTTCAAAAAAGTAGACTACACCACTGCTTCTATGCCTTATGGCAAAACCTTTTTGTGAGTCACTGGGACATCCTCACATCTCTGCATATGTTTTAACCCGTTACACACTCACTGTAGGCTATGATCACAACCGTGGGTCCCTTAGCCTACAACCTAAAAATACGCTATAGACCTACATCAAGAAATTAGACAGCAGCGAGAAGGTTAACGCAGCACACAGGGTTGAGTAAATTATTCACATCCCAAATTCCAGACCGTGTTCCCATCTCGTGTCGATTGGGACACACAGGCATTTGACCTGCTCCAAACATACGGCGCGCGCGCGCACGCGCACAGCCGCACACCACACTCGCTCCTTTAATGATTATTGAGACGCAACCCAACGTCAGAACTACGTCTCCAGTAGTAGGCCTATGTAGGTCAGAATTGTTTATTCCCCCCGATCAATTAATAAGCAACCTACATTTGTTTTTGTTTCGATGTTTGTGTTCTTGTAAGTAGGCATAGCCTAAGCCTATGTTCCGTTTCGAATGTATCGCCTATGCCTTTCCTCTGCCTCTGAAAGGTAGCTCTATATAATAACGTTGCGTCTCTGATACCTTATGTGTAACGGCCAGGCCTATCCCGAACGGCATTGACTCCTTCACGTGCATTGGTCATGTGACTGTGAAACTGATGCAAAATGCTTTTGTGTTTTGGAAAATACGCTAGTAGTGCTGTTATTTTTTGTGAAAAGTTGGCTCATGATAGACGCTAATTTCGCCAGGAATGTTATTGATGCGCGCTGCCCTCTCCCTTCGCATTGGCCATATAAATTATAGCCTGCTGACCACTGTGGGCTTTGTCTAACAATGAAGTCACAAACATCAAAGGAATAAAACCAGCCATAGCTGTGTCCTGCAAGGATGTTTGCTTGTAGCCTATGCTATGTGGGCTATTTTGGTGAACGACATTCGGTGTGTTTATCGCAACAGTGACGAGGCGAAGCTGTCCATGCAAGGCCGACCCGTTGCGGTGGATGAACATAAGGGCGAGAATTCTTTCATACAGAATTAGGCTACCGATGAAAGACAACACGTCACTGTGGCATTATAATAAAATTGTTATTGTTTCCCTACGTCATGGGCGTGGAATGGTCTGGTATTAGCCTATATCAATGTGAGATTTGATACAGAATGTAGCAACTGCAGGCAACACACATCACATAGGCTAGGTGCGTCTCCCATCATCACGAAAAAACAGTCTACAGGCGGTCCTTCACGAAACGAGCACTTACCCCAGCTGTCCCTGTCTTTGCGATTCCTGGCCATTGTGTTGTTTTATGCCAATGTCCGTTGCTGTTTTAGGGGTGTATCTGTAGTGTAGTGAGATCCTGATCACCAATCATGAGGCAACGATTCTTCCAGATCACCACGAAAGATGCTCGTTCTTATCCTGAGGACGATGGGGCTTATTTCTCATACGAGGACTGGGGTGACTGCAGTGTCATAACTTACCTCTAGAGGGCGATGTGGGACTGGGATTTATTAAAAGGGCTGTGCAGGCTGGCATCATACACGCGCGTGCGTGCGTGTGTGTGTGTGTGAGAGTGGTCTCTTGGGACGGCACATGAGGCTGACGTGAGGCACATTTTGCAATATACAATTTGTTCGCTAGATGGTGCAATGTACAAAAATATGTGGTAATGGAATTAAATGGAACTTTGTGGCCTGCATTATTTGGGAATAATAAAACCATATAACAATAACAAACCACAAAATATCATAGGCATTTTTTACATGTTATAATATGTATTGTAGGCCTATGGTATAGGTAGATGACATCAAGAGGCTATATTGCTTAAATGCTGTAAGAGAAAAAAAATAAACTGTAGCCTAAATAACTGAGCCTAAATACTGAGCCTGCAGTCCACAAGGTAGGCCTAGGTGAAACTGTTGTCTGCCATCAAAAGGTTAGGTGAGCAACGGGGAGAAAACTATTTGCTTTGCACAGGAGGAAATGACATCCGTCTCGAGGCGGGGAGTGGAGAGTAGCCAGGTAGCTGACTGTTTGCTAGCCAGACCCGTTCTGTAGCATATGACTGGTGTGCAGAAGAGAAGTTTCAGGCTCCGCGAAACTCTGTGAAATAGTAGGTCGGATGTAGATTTCGACGCAAAAATTGTTACGTTATAAAGGGAATACATAAATCACTTTTTTCCTTTACAGTGGATGCCAACAATCACAAAGGTGAGTTCGTAAACATTCATAACACTAGCTGGGCAGAGAGTGAACTTCAAAGGTGTTGAGTTTTTCTGCTAGCTAGCAATAGCTAGCAGCCTTGGAGCCAGCGCCAGCTAGAGAAAAGCAGGCTGTCTGATAGAGTGCTCGGACCTAGGATGATGCAGAGATAGTTAGCTAAGTTGCCATCTCTAGAACTATGTCGATGGTTTCGTGTGCGTTCCCAGACATCTTATGGAAGTTAATGGGGTCTGCTGTCCTGAAGTTCATCATCACACGTTCATCTGACATACAGATCCCTGAAGTTGACTTTTATTAATCGGCTAGATGAACTGTGTTTATCAACTAGCTAAGGTAGAAACAATATTGCGTTAGCCTCAATCTTGCTAGGTCGCTGGATTTAATCATGTTGTGCTAGCGAATATGTAATTTGTCAAAAAATGCACGGTGTTCGTTCCGTTGTAAAAGTGTCCAAAGGTATGTGTCTGTTCGAGCTGCTGACTGTTGATACAAACAATGCGCTTGGCTTGTTTGAAGGCATTGTCTCGGCTAAGTTTTGTAAGTATTGGCTCTTACAGTATAACTACCTTACTGTCCATGGCGAACTGTGCTGCCTGAACGGTCATTTGGTGCCTCAAGTGAATGTTAACTTGTGACTTGAAACAATCTGAGCGGTAGGCTCTATCTTATCTTCTTTAGACAACATCTTGATAACGTCGACACACGTGATCAGCACTGTTGTTTTAATGATTTTGTTAAAGTAAAACGTTTGAGATGTGGTTAATTGCATGGTTTTAATTATGGTGCATTCTATGTATGTTTTTCGACGTCTAGGAAATGGACCCGAATCCATATGTGCAAGCTGGAGTGGCATCGCATTGATTAGGCCCCCAAGGGACCCTCGCTTGTCAGTTGACATTGTTTTTCTTTGCGGATTACTCTGTTGTGTGGACGCTCTTGTCAATGTAAACAAGAACGACTACAAGAAACGGATAGCTAACCAACTAGCCAGGAAACTACGATGGACATCTATCCCAGACCCAGTGCTGAGATACAGCGCCGAAACCCCCAGCACGACTTTGAGCTGATTCAACGCGTTGGCAGTGGGACATACGGAGATGTCTACAAGGTAGGTCTAATCAATCAGTGCCATTCGCATTGGCAACGTCAGGTACCACACCAATGTCTGCGAAGATGTTTGTGATCCGGGCTAGAACAAGAACGGTTAAACGGGTAAAATGCATAGTCAGTGGCCTCATGGACTTTTTTTTGATACAGCTCTTGAAGGTTATAGTTGTCGAGACTTTGTGAATGTTCAGCCCAAGGCCAGATATCAACATTCACTTTTGGAAGGAAGGAAACTTCTGTACTTTGTCAGTGTTGTTTGGTCCTTGTTTTTGTTGTGTATATTTAGTTGCCTCACAAGTCAGCTGTCACATTCACAGGCAAGCCTAGCAAGTTGAACCTTTTACACTTGGGTTGCTGTGAAGAACAGAATGCATCCCTTGTGAAGAGCAGAGTAAACACACCTTTCATACCCGCACGTTGATAATGACTTCTCCTAGAATTACTTGTCTTTTGCAAGATCATCACAAGTAGAGTTCCGCGAACAAAGCCTGTGTAGGTGTGAGTGAGAGTGAGAGAGACAGAAGCTCAAGTCAATGCCTGGGTTTGTGTTCCCACGTTATTTGCCACATAAATACTACTTGCAGTGCAGTTGTACACATCCTCTGTCGTTGACTCTTAGCCGGGGTGTCTTGGTTGCAAAAGTGTCTGACAATGAAACAAGAGATGAGTCACAAAGCCACCAGCGAAGAGTGACAGTGAGCTCTGCTCCTTGTCTGAGTCACCACCGCAATTCACACACCGCACCACATCACCCAACCCAACCCAGCAACCTCACCCCACCCCACTTCACCCCATTCCATCTCACCCTAAGGCCATGTATGCGACTTCAACTGCTACCCAGTCTGGCCTAATCCGGAGCAGGTTCACCTGTTTTGTTTTGGGGGTGTCAGGGTGGGGCTATACTGTAGGATTCAAGGGTTTACCCCAGCACTTTACAGTTGGGCAGCCACATAAATGATAATAAAAAAGAACCCTACCACCTTGACCAGCTCACCTGAAAAGTGAAAAAAAAATAGGTTGTGAATGTAATTTCTAAGTTGTTTCATCAAAAAGTGGTTTAGGTTTTTTTTCATCTGATTTCCAGCTGCATGGCATAGCCTTTCTGATGGTGGTCATTGTTCTCTTTAGAGACACACACACACACAACTTTTTTTTCCCAATGCAGCTCTGCCATGACATAGCGTCCACCATTTTTTTGATTAGTTGGATGCTTAAACCATTCGCTGCCACTCCGCACCGAGTTGATAATAACATTATACTTTAGGGATTGTTTTGTGGTCGGGGGTTGGCCTCTGATTCACACTGTTGTCACCTCAGGAATTGTCATAGGTTTGACAGCACTTCCGAAATTAATTTGTTTTGGTAGCAAAATGTCATCTCAAGTCTGCTCTCTCTCTCCCTCCCTCTCTCTCTCTCTCTCTCTCTCTCTCTCTCTCTCTCTCTCTCTCTCTCTCTGTCCTAAGGCACTAGATATTTTTTAAGGCGAAAATTAAAAAATATCTTAACCGGTTACTGAGACTCATTAACTGGTGGTTAACTGGTTAACCGGTAATCTTAAATGATATAACGTTCGCGTGCCTTATATGCACAGCACTGAATTTTTCAAATTTTATTTCTCACATAAGCCTTTTTTTTGCTGCGCAGACAGGACCTGTCATGTCCAGCCAGTGTCGCCAGATGGAAAATGCTGAATTATCATACCAAAACCTCAAAAGTATCGTTTTTGGGGGCGTCTTGGGAGGAAGTTAATATTATACATTTATAATTATTATTATTATCATAACCGGTTAACCGGTGGTAGAAAATGTAACCGGTTAACGTTGATCCGGTCAACTATCGGTTAAATGGTTACCGGTTAACATCCCTAATTCAGACAGGGTGAAAAAATGTGTTATGCATCTGAAATGCTTGTTGTGAAATCCCTTTAAACTAAGGGACACTTTGTTGATCTGTGCCATCGCTACTTGCACACATGCAAACATTGAAGTGATCCTGAAACAATGAGCCTGTTTCCATCATGTGACTGTGTGTGTGTCTGTGTGTCTGTGTGTCTGTGTTTGCACGTGTGTGTGCACAGGAAAAAAGTCAGTCTCCATCCTTGCTGTACATCTATCCCCCTGCTGTTTTTCCTACACACACACACACACACACACACTATACTGGGGTAAAGTGAAGGTTGCAGGACACACCAGGCGCGCCGAGCGATTGGCTGTAGAGTGTAAATACTGGCAGCCGACAGACACGACACGACACGACACCTCTTTAAATGAGCAACGCGGAGAGAAAAAAAACACAGATCTGGCAGTGGCTGCAGCTTTCAATTTTTATGGCAGCAATCAGCACAAGTGCACTGAACTGAGCAGTCCCAGATGCTACCAGGCCGGTGTGGAAAAGGGTTGGTTTAGCTTAGTGTCCCTTTCTCAATTCAGTTGTGCAACAACATGGCATTCCATACAGTTTAATCCAGCGCACAGCACTGTGAACTCCAATCTGTTGCTTGTTTGCAGGTCGGAATGTCATCATTAAAAGTAGAAGTGAAAAATCCCCCACTTTACTTCCAGCACAGGTAACTTCACTGAGTAACCCGTAGACCAGTATACCTCTGTTACAATCAGCTAATTCTGTTATATTTGGATCACATTTTTAGTGGGTTCTTAGTGGTGGGTTTTTAGTGTGTTTCAGTAACACAGTCTATATACATACCTCACTAGGCACAGTGGAATAACTGGTGTAACAACAGCTATGTAATATCACGTGCTAGTGTGGAACTCACATCAGAGGTGTTGAAAAAAAGAAAAAAAAGAAACACAGCTTCCTTCCAACACAAGTTACCTATCTGAGTAACCAGTAGACCCTTGCACTTGTCTTACGATTAGCTAAGTCTGCACTGGTTGGATCAAGTTTGTGGTGGGTCCTCGTTAGGTTTTCAGTGTTTTTCAGTAGCAACACAGTCTATCTACCTCATTAGGTACTGTTGCGGACAGATTTTAGTTTGGGAATGTGCTTTGCACGTTGGGGTGGTGACGTGCTTAGATTAGGTCACGTGGTGATTAGATTTTGTATATCACCTGGTGTTGGGGATATGACAGCCAAGTTGTAGATTGAGTGGGTATCTGGGGAGTGCTCACCTTTTGTTGACCGCACTTTAAATGCATAGAACCGCTCCTTGACCACGCTACACCCCTTGTTTTTATGCTCAAGAACCGCTCCTTGACCACGCTACTCTGTGCACACTTTGAGCTTAAATTGCACAGCGCATTAGCACTTTTCCTGCGAGTTTGCACACCTGGCTTCTTTACTTCAAATGTCTGGATTTTAACTGTCATGAATGGAACACTGAACCTTCAACCCACGAAGATAAGTAAATAAAGCAAAAGAAAACGTGGAAGATCTTGAAAGCTTCTTTGCATTAATAGCGTGTCGGGCAAATACTTCTCCCCAGTATAGCTGCTCGGCGGCAAAAAATGTTTGTTAGATCAGCCGCCACTTCAGGTACAATGGAGTAAATGGTGTAACAGCTATGTAATACCATGTCAGTGTTTCCCACAGAAATTTTGGAAACTATGGGGGCAGCCGGGGTTGATTTTGTCCGGGGGGGGGGGGGGTGTATATTCTTGCAGCGTAAATGCAAAACGGCAAAACAATGACTACAGTATGACATTGGCGCATGGAGAAACTGTAGGCCTGGGCCTATATTTCAGCCATTTATATTTTGAGAAATAAGGCTACATAAGATTTTACCCATGACTTGTATAATAGTAGTACATTGTCATTGTCAAAAAATGCAGTACAGTGAATAATTTCTGTTTACAACACAGTTTCATTCGTCCCTCATGCAGGGGTCTGGGAAACAATAATAAAACAAAATAGGAGCAGAGATAAGAATTTAAGAGCACTGTGAAATTGTTAACGCATAGGCAAAAAGGGTCTTAGAGGGTAGGCTATGCCTTTTCCCCCACACATATCTGTAGGCGTACACATTCTACATGAGGGGTGCTGGTGACAGGGCCAGTTTTTTCCAAATTCCTCCCATTAAAAGGGCTGAACAACATATTACACATTTATGTCTATATTCACATTCATTACACATTAATTTCTATATGCAGCCCGATGTCTCCTCTGCTGTGTCAATGAAGGTCTGTCACCAAACTCATTACAACTGTAAAACAAAGCCTAGGGAGTGTTAGTAAACTCATCCCAACTGTCCCTTCTCTGAAGGTTTTTTATATTGCTCCCAAACCCAAGTAAATTACAGCAACTTGACTAGGCTTTTGATCCCTGTCTTTCAAGCACTTGTGGTTCTCTCTATAGCAGGGGTGCCAACCTTTTTTTAACCAAGATCTACTTTTGAAGTTGATGGTCTGCCGTGATCTACCAAGTCAAATTCAAGGATGTCAGTATGAAAATTTAAGACCACCATTTATTAATCACCATTATTATGAACAAAATGTTTTCAGTAGGCTACTATGGCCGTATCTTTTCAGTGTGTTTTTAAAGTGTGTTGAATAGCCTATCTTTACAAAGCAATGCAGCACTGATAGTATGCAGAGATAATTTCAGTCATACACAAGTCATAAACAACTGAAACAATTTCAAAATGATAAACATTTGGTATATAAAAGGCACATAGGCCCTATTTCTAAAATATGATGAAGCATTATCATGCCTTCAGTGGTATAGGCTACAAATTAAAAAGGGCTCAGAAATTCACCATTTGTTATGGGTAAATAGTAGGCTACTATGAGAGAGAGAGAGAGAGAGAGAGAGAGAGAGAGAGAGAGAGAGAGAGAGAGAGAGAGAGAGAGAGAGAGAGAGAGAGAGAGAGAGAACAATGAGAGAACAATGAGAGAACAATGAGAGAACAATGAGAGAACTCATTGGATTGGTTAACACCCCTGTTAAGTGTGACTTCTATGAAGGTTTTTTTTTTCCAGCTCTCTGGGACAGTAGCACAGCAAAGGCTTTCTATTGTGAGTTTGGCCAATCGTTTTGTCCACAACTGAAGCAAGAAACAGCACAAATTGAAGTGAATTCCATACATGTCAACAACTAACATTTCCCTTACACGCGGCACGCGATGTAAACGCAGTTAGCGATGATGCATGCGACTAGCGATTTGGACGAAGATCCTCGCATATCGGCGTGTCATAACGCATCGTTGCGCACATGTTCTGTTACTCACCCGATGTTACACGTGTGCACACATGAATCAACTGCAATACCCTTACGGTCACTTCCTAATGCTTTCCCCTCATTCTGTGTTACCGTGGGACTAATCTAACCAATAGAGTCTATAGGATGTATACTCCAGGAGGAAAATGCGAAGGAAATTCAAAATCGTAATTCAAATCGTTTTTAACAAAAACGGATATCGTTAAAAAAAAAAAAAAGTAAAAAAAAAAAATAATAAAAAAAAATATATATTTTGTTTTACATTTTCGTAAACTATGGCGGCCAAATTTAAACTATGGCGGGCCGCCATAGTTTCCTCAATGTATGGGAAACACTGCATGTGCTAGTGTTGTAATTACACCACAAAAGTACTTCACTTTTACTTTTGACACCTCTGACTCACATGATGAATTTTCTTCTAGTTTTCCTTTTGACACTTCTGCCAGTTCAGTGCAGCATGCCATTCATTACAATTCATTCCCTAATACTGCCGTTCAGTGCAACTGAAATCATATGGACTTTTTTGGCCTACTGCATCAAAGTCACATCAAACTGCCTGTGTTTACTAACCAGGCCACGTCCTCCTAGTGACGCAACACCTTCAGTGTTGCTACTAGTCAGGCCAAGAGCAATGTAAATATCGTTTCTGATCTCTGGAAAAATCAGGAACTCCACCCACTCTGTAGGACACCAGTCAACCAGTAGCAAACCTAGGGAGGCGGGTCAACCATGCCGTTTGGGAAAAGTTTATTGTTATGCTCTTGGTCAGACCAAGTCTCGAAGAGATTTGAAAGTCGATGATAATCAGGCTATGTGTTTATGGTTTGTCCACCACTTAGCAGCAGTGGGAAAGGGCTGAAGTTGAAGTAACAATCACGAAAGACTTCTCCCTCTACACCTTCCCCATCCTGACTTCCAGACTGTCTACTACAGGGGTGGGGAACCATTTTCGAGGGCCACTTCAGATTTTATTAAGTTCTCCAAGGACCTTACTTTAAAAACAAACAAGGATTTTCCCCTGACTTAAGGCTTATTTTGAAGGTGGCCACCTTTGCAACATACCCCACCTTCACTAGGTCCCCTGAAAATATAACTGAGTTATATTGCAAATGTAATTTCTAAGATTCCTTTACTAAACATGTCATATTTCATGTGAAACTGCATAACATCAAAATCATTTCGGGGGGGCGGATAAGACGGCCTCAAGGGCCACAAATACCCCTCGAAACACAGGTTCCCCACCCCTGGTCTAGAGGCTTCCATAGAGAGGCCACCCGTGGGCAGCCGAGTGGAGCTAGCCTGGCATTATACGGTCGTAAATTACAACGGCAGGGGTGGGCAGAATCACATTCCATCCCTCCTGCTTTTTTTTTTTTTTTTTTTTGGTGGAGCACCCATCTCCCCCCCAGCCGATCAGCATTTCTTTGTAAACAGAGCAGCTTTTATTGAGAAGACAGAAACTTTGTAAACGTACATTTTTTGCAAGATGTCGACACGATGATATGGAAAAATTAATTAATGTGAACTTAACCTAATGCCTTGTTCACACCAAGAGCGACCTACACTAACTGAGCGACGGAAGTCATTATTTCTCTGGAGGGTAGGCGAACTGGGCGACTAGAGCGAATTCGCCAGTGGCGAAGCGAACTGAGCGACCAGAGCGAATTTCAACAATTAAGTCAAGCTAATAGTATGGTAATGAGCTATGACGCGGTGAAGCGAAAACCAATTGGAATGTTCATATCTCTGAATGTCTCAGGCTGTCAAGCCAGAGTCGTTATGTGATTAGCTAAATCAAACATGTCAATGTCACGTCCAGAGCGAATAAAATGAATTCATGGCGAAACTTCCTCAGCCACCTCCGCTACTAGGCAGCGTAGGTCGCCATGGTCTCTGCCGCTTGGCCATGAACCAGTTCGACCTTCCCCCACGCTCTTTCTAGGGAACCAGGATAATGGTTGTTGGCCAGTTCCTGGAAAAGCGGAGAAAGTGGACCAGTCATCCCCCAACTCTGGCGTCCGCTGGGCCCAACCTGGGCTTTATTTACGACCAAACAAACGCAGTGTGTGTCTGTGTCTGTGCGTTGCTTTCACTTAGAGCTTCCTGCGAGTGTGTGTGAGAGGAAGTGAAGAGAACACACACACACACAGGACAGATAAGAGCATGCTGCCCTAGTTAAATACACACATCACCCATAGCCGTACACTAGGCTGCAGGGCTTGACACTGGCACCAGCCAACCGGCCAAATGCTGGTAAAACTGGGCTGTGGCTAGTAATACTTGCAGGGTCACTAGCCAATTTGGCTGGCAGCTTATTCCTTGGTATGACATACGCATCATAATAGCCTATATTCTGTTGTTTGCCCCTTGTGTATCAATTGTTTGTATTTAAGTTCAAGAAAAAGTTAAACGTTCCTATTTGCTTGATATAATTCCATGTAGAATGCTATACACTCATCTTGTTTTAGCACATCATCTTCTGAGGTTAGATGTACACCACCAAGAATTCGTGGCTAGTGGAATACCTGAATGGCTAGTGACTTGGAAAATCCACTAGCCACAGTGGCCGGTGGGTGAAAACGTTAATGTCAAGCCCTGCTAGGCTGTATTTTTGGTGAAAGAAACAAGAAGGGGTTCTGTGTTGTTGTTGTGCTTTTTGAGATTCCAGGAAAGTTTGTGTGTGTGCGTGGAAGACAATCGGAACAAAATTGCGTGCCAGTGCCACCACCACTAGGCATGCATGCAAGCCACAGGCGGCATCTCCCAGGCTAGCTCTGAGTTCCAAACAAGCATTTTTTTCCACGATGGATGGGAACGCCCACCAACACAGTGGCTGCCTATCTCCAACGATAGGATGTCATCCGCAGTGTAGTGGCCGGCGGTGACCCACCAAGTGCATGCGGCTCCTAAAAGTAGCGAAATTCTGTCGGGAGAGGAAAGGGCCGCTTTGTCATGTCGACTCTTGCATAACTTCCGCTGCAGCCGCCGCTGCTGCTACACAGATCAGTGTGTTTGTGTGTGCGTGCGTGCGTGCGTGTGTGTGTGTGTTTGTGCTACTGTGTG
>NC_085875.1:38406239-38426239 GCF_034702125.1 Engraulis encrasicolus
TAAAACCTGTGTCCCTGTTCCTGCTGTCTTGTGTCTGTTCACCTGACGGCTAAATAAATCCTCCGTTTCTTTGGTGTCTGCTCTCTGCTTAGGTGTATCCCAGGTGTCCTAGTTGTTTACCAGCCGTGTGTGTGCGTGTGTGTGTGCGTGTTGGTGGTACAGCTGTTTTGTTCTCGCATGTGATAGGCTGATAACAGGGCTGTCAGCAGATGCTCCGTGTGAAATATTTCCCACCTAGGTTCAGGGTCTCCTTCTCTCTGTCTCTCTCTATGTCTGTCTCTCTCGCTCTCTCTCTCTCTCTCTCTCTCTGTCTGTCTGTCTGTCTGTCTGTCTGTCTCTCTCTCTCTCTCTCTCTCTCTCTCTCACATCCCCCCTGCACCTTGTAATCTGAGGTATGCGTCTGACCAGCAATTAAGGCGATGGTCAAGGCATGTGGAGAGAGACCCCACAATCTCCCAAGCATGCGTAGTGAAGCCAAGCACACCCATGCAGTCAATTCACCTCAGGGCAGTAGCCCACGGGGGGATTTAAACTCCTGTTAATCCAGCCATCTCCTCTGCCCACCCCACCCAGTTTCACCTGGTGTCGTGTGTGTGTGTGTGTGAGTATGAGTGTGAGAGTGTGTGTTTTTGTGTGTGTCGGGAAGTCTGTTTGCTTTAGTTGAAGTTTGCAAGTTGAACAATTTACCTTTCACCCATTCTTACAGATCAGATACCTTATGACATTATTCCTTGTTCCAAGCTGGTAGTATCATTCTATCAGGTTTCTTTATGCATGGTAAACTTTCTGTGAAGACTTGTCAGTTGTCAGTCTGACTTTTGTGCATCTGTGTATTAGGGATGGCGAAAATTGAAAAAACTCTTAACCGGCTACTGAGACTCATTAACCGGTGGTTAACCGGTTAACCAGTAATCTTAAATTATACAACGTTCGCGTGCCTGATATGCACAGCACTGATTTTTAAAAAAATATATTTTTCACATAAGCCTTTTTTTTGCTGCGCAGACAGGACCTGCCATGTCCAGCCACTGTTGCCAGATGGAAAATGCTGAATTATCATACTTAAAACCTCAAAATTATCATTTTTTGGGGCTTTTTGTGAGGAAATTATTATTATAATAATTATTATTATTACAACCGGTTAACCGGTGGCAGCAAATTTTAACCGGTTAAAGTTGATCCGGTCGACTATCAGTTAACTGGTTACCGGTTAACATCCCTACTGTGTATGTGTTCTGTGCATATTTGTGTTTGCATCGATGTCTTTGTGTATGACGGGTTGCACAAGGGAACTCTTTCATCGTATTTATTTTAGGCCTATCAGGACTATACACACACACACACACACACACACACACACACACACACACACACACACACACACACACACACACACACACACACACACACTCACACTCACACTCACACTCACACTCACACTCACACTCACACACACACACACTCACACTCTCAGTTATGAAATGTAGTCAGCTAGCTCAGTGTGAAAGTCACCTGATGCTTATTGGTGGTGGTGGCTGGCTGTGGTTCCTGGTGTTTGGTTTGGTGCAGAGAAGAGGAGATCAGTGGAGGCAGACTGACTTGTGGGTTATGGTCCACTGATACTCATTCAGACTCAGAGCCTGTGGGCGTGCATGCGTGCGTGCGTGCGTGCGTGCGTGTGTGCTCACTTACATGTCTGCTTTCGTGTGAATATGTGTATTTGTCTGTGCATGTGTGCGTGCGTGTCTGTGTCTTAGTTCATCCATGGATACAGTTTGTTTCTCTGACTGTGCGTACTGCACCTGTACTGTTGATATAACCTCTGGTGTGTGTGTGTGTGTGTGTGTGTGTGTGTGTGTGTGTGTGTGTGTGTGTGTGTGTGTGTGTGTGTGTGTGTGTGTGTGTGTGTGTGTGTGTGTGTGTGTGTGTGTGTGTGTGTGTGTGTGTGTGTGTGTGTGTGTGTGTAGCAGCAGCAGCAGGTGTCATGAGTGGTGGGGTAGAGCCACTTCGTGCGATGCTTCTGGTCTCGCCCGGATTTGATGAAGTTGTAACATGGGTTACTTGGTGGTTGGAAGGGCAGATACACGTCCACTCACACACACACACACACACACTGAATGATCTGAATCAGATGGATACACACACACACACACACACACACACACACACACACACACACACACACACACACACACACACACACACACACACACACACCTACTGACGAGCAAGTCGGAGAGGACCCCCACACACACACACACACACACACACAACACACACTGTGCTCTTGTTTCAGCCTCCTTTCCTCTCCTCTCGGCTCCACTCCACTTCTGCGCTCCTCTCCTCTCCTCCTGTCTTTTCTCCTCCTTTCCTGATGATTTTGAGGAGAATGCGTAGTTAACCTACTAACCTGATGGAGTATGGATGTTATGTAATGTCAAGGTGAGGAGTCTAGTTACACTTTGGGAATCAATATATTGCAGTCTGTTGATCGATTGAGTATGTCGAAGGAATAGGGATATAGACACCAATATCATGCATAACACTGCAATGTCTATATATTGTTTTATCTGTGAATGAGCTCTCTGTGTTTGTGAGACACAATAATGCATCAATATTTGTCAAACACCAGTGTTGATTGTTACCTCACTTCCAGTTACCTCACTTCAAGTTGGACGTTTTAAACTTGCATACTGGTTTTGTCATTGCCCTTTATTGTCCATACCTATAACTGTTAAAGGAACAGCCCACCCTTTTTTGATTTTCACATATTTGCATTATTTCCCAGCATTATTCATGAATGTGCATATCATTTTCGTCTATGTGTTTCCATTGCCTAATTTAACAGTATAGCCAAATTAAGCATAGCAATGCAAGTCTATGGGGGCAAACAAAACATCATCAAATGTACTTATAAAGTACCTTAAAATTAATGTAAAATTCACCAGAGTGCAAAACGGCTATTTAATCCTGTCCTAATCATTTGTGGCTTGATGCTAATTCCTCAATTCACTTCCAGTGATTATGCTAAGCTATGCTAATAATTCTGATCCAATAAATCTAAGTGCTGAAAAAACTGAGAAGAAAATGATATGCACATTCATGAATAATGAGTGGAAATACTGCAAATATGTGCAAATCAAAAAAGGGTGGACTGTCCCTTTAACACCTCAGAGAAGGCTACTATCAACATGAGTAGCAACCTCACTTTGACCTCACACCTTTGACTGCGTTGTATGTGTTTGCCCTATGTGTCAGTCCTATTCACCCCTAACCCTTAAGTGCGTCAATCATCTCAACTTTCTCATCAACATCCTGTCCAAAACTCCTTCTGATACTCCTCCATTTGCCTAGCCTGATTATCATGACTTTCAAATCTCTTCGAGACTTGGTCTGACCAAGACCATAACAACAACTAACATTCTTAAACGACACGGTTGACCCATCTCACTAGGTTTGCTACTGGTCGAGTGGCAGAACAGGCTGAGCCAAAGTTTAAACCAAACATTTCTTAGTCCAAACAGAACGTCTCTGCTTAAACACCTCACTGCCTTGAACACGCCTCTACCCAGGACCGTTGGTGATGCTCAAAGTTGATTGCTTCCCGATAAAGCTGGTGGAGTTTCCTGCTGTGGAGGGAACCCGAAAGTACCTGAACAAACAGGTTTCCTGAGCCGAAGGTGTTGCGTCACTGCGAGGGTGGAGCCTGGGTACCATTTACCCATCTCTGTCCTCTGTCTTCTTATATGAGTTATATGTTCATCTGGGTTGGGTCATTTTAATCGTCAGGTTACAGTAAATGAGCAACAACCTCACATTGACCTCACACCTTTGCCGTTGTTGTAAGTTTCTATGTCCAAGTCGTGTTCAGCCTAACCCTGAAATGTGTCAATCATTGCCACTTCCCCAACATCAACATCCTGTCCTAAATGCCCTAAATCTACAGCGTTGTAGGCACTCCGCTGCAAGTGCAATGAAGGCTGAACTCCTTCTCTCTGTCGTATTCCTCCATCTGTCCTCCATATACGTTTGTTATAACGTATGTGCTCATCGTGTGCTAGCTAGCACACCCTAACCCTGACATGTGTCAATCATCTTCACGTTCCCTGATCAAACTTTCTGAAGTGAACATTAGACACTGCTGCAGGTGCAATGACGTCTCTGAAGTCTGAACTGCAGCTGTGTTCAGAAGCTGCAAATGATGATGCAAAATGTTGATATTGGCATGATGTGGAATGGCCATGACGTTGCTGTCTGGTGTCAAGTAATGACTGTGTAGTAGAGTTATGTACTGGTACATTTGCTGTGTGTACAGTTGGATAAGCGGTGCTTTACTTTGCAAGCTTCAAGACACAATGGCACTCATCATGCAGTCTTTGGCACTGAATCTGCCAAGGTTGTGTGCTTACAATGTTGCTTACAGTGTTTTTCACGTTTACCCAGTTTACCCACAATTCAACACCCCCCCCCCCTCTCTCTCTCTCACTATCTCCCACTCTCTCTCACTCTCTCTCACACTCACAGTCTTTCTCAGTCTTTGTTTACATAATTGGGACAGGCCAAAGTCAGCCAGCAGCCGAAGATGTTGAGTAGAGAAGAAACATTGTTCACATTCCTGGTCAAGGTGCAGGACAAAGGCTAATTCACGGTTTTGATTGAGAGGACTGCACACTTGAAAGAAACATTTAAGCTTATTTTGGCTCATTTAATCGATGGCAGAACTTCATTTTGACCATTGAGGTGAGAATTTCATATTTGGATCTCTCAGTCAGAAACAAACAAGGTTGAGTTGCTTACATAAACCAAAGCTGTCTGTCATGTAGCATGTTGTGATCACTGAAGTGACTTATAGACTGTAGAGCAGGGGTGGGGAACCTATGTCTCAAGGGCCATCTTTTCCGCCCCCGACATAATTTTAACGTTATGCCGTTTCACATGAAATATGACATGTTTTGTAAAGAAATGTTAGAATTACATTTTTGCAATACATTTTGACATCCTTGTTTGTGTTCATATTACGGCCCTCTGAGGAAATTTGAAGTGGCCCCTCAAATTTAAAGGGTTTCCCCTCCTGCCCCCGCTGTAGAGCCTCCTCATTGTATTGAGGATGCAGCTACTTCTAATGGTGGTTGTTGAGGTTAAACTTTAAGCTCCAAACACTTTGCCAGTCATTTACATTTGCAACGAATGACTGACGGGTCATGTTGTGTTTGAGCGAAACCATGACTTGGCGGTGCATTATCTGTAAAACGGTCAATAAAACTGATAAGCACAGACAGGCGGCCAGGAAAGGCTGCACTCAGGGGGAAACCTGAGACATGCTGTACGGGCATTAGCATGATGTCATCATGGGTATTATTACGTTGCATTTAGCTGTTGCTCTCACCCAGGGGGGATTGCCATGAATGAGTGCAGTTACATGTGTAGAATAGTTAAACAGAATGGTGGCAGTATTCGGTTTGGGATTGAGTCATGTGAACTCAAGATGGATGTATCGATGTGGCTCAGTGGCCTAAGGAGCCAGCCCATACAGCCAGTCATTTCCCAATCCTTCCCGTCTCTCTCTTCCACTCATTTCCTTTTGTCATCTTTGACTGTCCTATTTCAATAAAGGCTAAGAAGTCCCAAAACAATTGGGCACCACGAATGTAAATCGGCCAGCACCGCCATTAGGTCTAAGCTGTCGTTTCTATGATACTGTGTAGGGTAACGAGAACAAACAAGTAATCTAGTAGGTGCAGCGATTCCCAACCAGGGGTACGTGTACCACTAAACATATGTGAGCACAATGCAGGGGGTACATGAAAAAAAAAAGGAACCATAACGATTGTAGGGAGTAGAGTCACATTGAGATAGAGGAAGAGATCTAGGGCATGAACGAGGGGTTATTCATGGTGGTATGACAAAAAAGGTTTAGGGGGTACGCAAGTCAGAAAAGGTTGGGAAGCAGTGATCTAGTACATGAAGCATGAAACATACGGCCATCCAGCCAGGAGCCAGGAGTCCTGAGCTCACCGATAAGGAGACGCTGATAGCCAGCCAGTCAGCCAGCCATCCAGCTTTGTTGTTGTAATATGGCCCAGTAGCTCCAGCAAGGATTGCAGCCTTATCGTCATCCTATCGGTGGCAGACGGGGCCGACATGGTCAGCACCTGTTTGCATGCATTTGTAAAAGCACTGCCTGTGTTTTCAAAAGTAAAGCTATGTGTATTAAAAGATTTTAAAATAGTGTGTGTGCGCGCGGGCGCAGGCTCGTGTATGTGTGTGCGTACGTGTGCGTGCGCGTGCGTGCGTCGGTCGTTTGGTACCTGTTTATAATGTGGGGGATTTCTTCTTTTGTCTTTCAGGCCCGGAACATCCAGACGGGAGAGCTGGCTGCTGTGAAGATAATCAAACTAGAGCCAGGTGAGTGCAAGGCCCGTGTTTTTGTGTTTCCGTGAGTGTGTAACTTGGCAGGTTGGCCTCGGTTTGATATTCTGCAAAGAAATCAGATTGGATAAGAACAATCACTCCCTGGAAGATGCATTGGCCACGGTGTAGAACGGAGACGTAGCCTAAGGCCACGTGGCTCCAATGTTGACTCTGGATGTCAGGTATTTGAATTGCATTGTGGGTGCGAGTGGCTGTATATTTTTCATCTCTTTTTCGTCAGTTCTTAATTTGGCCAGTAGATGTTAATCTTACCAGCCAGACATGCACTCCCCTACCAGTCAAAGTGGCTAGTTGAGCCCTGGTAATTATTACGATGAAGCAGTCATCACCAGGCCCCTATACTAAGAAGCTGGTTAAGGAGTAAACCAGTTTAAGTTAAGAGGTAAATCATCTAATAGAAGAGCTTCTATTAGATGATTTACCTTAACTTATCTTAACTTGGTTTAAACCGTCTTGTTAGTATAGGCCCCAGATCACATGGTTTTACACTCGGTCATCTGTTAGCGGGTACTAGACAAAGAGTAATGATATTTACCAGCAGACAGATACCAATCTGACACTGTTGCAATGCGTGTATGACGGATGCATTTTTCCAGGGCTTTTGTTCTTGCTTCCTTGTACCATGCAGTGTGCCCGTGCTCAGGCGCGTGATGCGTAGCGTTGAGACATGGTGGACTGCTTGGTAATAATCAGCTTGTTCCGCGCGGTTCGTCACGGGCCTTTTAGCAGCCCGTCCAACCGGTCGGCCTGCAGCAACACTGTCATTAGGCCGTGGCCAGGCGTTGCACCCTCACTCACGCTTTCTTGAATGCCACTCCTCCTCCTCCTCCTCCTTCTTCCTTTTCTTCCTGGTGTCGTTTGCCCCGTGCTGTCGCTTAGCTAGCGTTGAGCTCTCTCTCGCTCTCTCTCTCTCTCTCTCTCTCTCTCTCTCTCTCTCTCTCTTTCTCTCTCTCTCTCTCTCTCTCTCTCTCTCTCTCTCTCCCTCCCTCCCTGTCCCTCTCTCCTCCCCCTCCCCCGTGGTCTTCCCCTCATCCTTGAGGTGACTTGGGAAAGAGGGTGAAGTCCCTCACTGTCTCCTTATCTTGGCCCAGATTGCCTAGGCCTGATTAGAGGGATATTAGACACGGAGAGCCCAGGATTAGAGCCTCCTCCCCCAGCCCACTGACCACCGGGGGCTAAGGGCTGTGTGTGTGCGTGCGTGCGTGTGCTCTCTTGTGTTTGTCTCCTTGGGGGTGTGTGTATGTGGGATGCTCGCGAGTGGACTGTTGTGACTGGTCCAGTGTTCCCATATGGTGTTGTCAGACTGACTTTGTTAGTTGGGTGTGTGTGTGTAGTTCACAGGTACAAGTCTGTAGCAGGCACCTATTGACATGCACCACCACACAATCACACACTCTCTCTCTCTCACACACACAGGCATGCACAAGCATGTTTCCACCCAAGTACAATAGACGTATGTACACAGAACAAAACACATATTCAGACTCTCTCTCTCTCTCTCTCTCTCTCTCTCTCTCTCTGGCTCTCTCTCGTGCGCTCTCGCTCTCTCTCTCCCCCTCCCTTCCTTGGTCTCTCTCTCTCTCTCTCTCTCTCTCTCACTCTTATTGACTTGGGCCAGGTGTGTGTTGCTGTGATGCTGCTATGCTCCTGTTGCCCCACCTCATCAGTATTGAGTGTTGTTTGATTAAGGGGTGGGTGGGTGGGTGGGTGTGTTTGTGCAAACGTTGGCCTCAGGCAGCAGAAGCTGGTGCCAACTCTCCAGAGGCAGAATGGCAGCAGAAAGCATGCACACAGAGACAGAAGCAGTTGTTTATTGACCTTGCTGCTGAACAAAGGATACACATTGTACCCACATAAGACAGAGTTGTGTGCGTGTGTGTGTGTGTGCGCACGCGTGTGAGCGTGTGAGGGCTGTTGACCTAGATCATAAGCTAAATTACTCATCTTCAGAAGACGGCATGTTGTTTTCTCTCCATCTCTGCCTTTAAGCACAATTTCTCACAGGCACTCACGTTCTCTTGTGGGTATGGGCTATAGTTAACGTGACATTTAGCATGTGATATGCCTTCAACAGGTGAATCGCCGTGTACTTTTTCAAAGAGATTTTTACCCCATTTTTATTGTGGAGTGGTCAGTGAGGGTCATGACGGAAATGGTAGGAGAGAGAGAGATGGCGCAGGTATGGGAAATGACCCAGGCCAGACTCAAATCTTGTTGATCCCGATGGGCATGCAAGCCCATTGATGGTACTGTGCATAAGTGCAATGCTGTGCCTTATTAGAGGGGGCATTCACACCCACAGCATTTCATGCAACACCAAATGGTTCGTATAAACCAAATCCCTTACTTGGGTGTATTGTGAATGCAATATCGGTGCTTTGGTGCGCACCAAATCAACTGATCAGAGATAAATAAAAAGTCTTTATATGCTTTACTTTGGTTTGATTTCCCCTGGTGTGGTCATGGTCTTCTTCAGTGCATTTGGAATGTGAAAGCAAATCATATCCACGTCTGTGTTTGCTATGTTGTAAAACATTTCCGAAGCCATTAAAGGTCTGAAAGCAAAACCTGGCATACTCTACAGTTCTTACAATTCACATGGTTTGGAGCAGGGCAGGCTTTATCTGAATGTTCACCTTTTTCTTTCTGAGAGCATCTCTGAGTGACCAAATACAGCTAAGTTGAAAAGTGGGTGTAAAGCCGCAGCATGCATTGATGATATTTATTCCTATGGAGGTCATCTGTGCATAGTGCCTTTTTCAACTCATTCTACATTGCCCCATGTTTGTGGGCATGCATGCACAAACTTAACAGTATGAAAGTTTTGACATTTGAGATTGTGTGTGAATGCGCACATGCGTCTCTACCTCACCGTTGCTGGTGTTAACAGAAGAGGAAGTGATGCGTGAGACACAGGAAGTGGCCGGTGTGTGTGAAGAGCTGACGGCAAGCAGTCCCTTGAAGCAGCCCCTTAATGCAACCTGCTGATGCTGCCTCTCACTCTTTGATCCGTGATCTGAAGGGAGTGCCTGAAGGCTAGCAGGTGTATACTGTCTGTGTGTGTCTGTGTCTGTGTCTGTGTCTGTGTTTCTGTGAGGGAGCGAGAGAGACCGCGATGGACAAAGACAGAGATGGACAGAGAGAGAAGGAGAGAGGGCAAAGACATGGACGGAGAGAGAAGGAAAGACAGACACAGACACCACCACCAGTGGTTAAGATATTGGCTGTAGGCCCTGCTGACTGTGGTTGCGGCTGACCTGCCGACATGGTTACTACCAGCGACCCTGGTTCGATTCTGGCCCGGGTCATTTGCGATCCTCCTCCCATTTCTCTCTCCCACTCATTTCCTGTCGCCTCTCATTCTGTCCTATCAAAATAAAGGCAAAAATGACCCTAATAGTTCTGTCATGTAAGGCCAGAGAGAGTAGATGACGCATCTGCCATTGATTGGATGGTTCGGTCCATCAGAGAGGGCAATCCTTACTTCATTCTTGAATCCCAATAGCAGACCTCACTGTGGATAACAAAGCTGTATTTTACTGTACCTCTGTATCTCGACGTTACACGCTGAAGAGGGGCGTGTGTTTTTTTCTCCCGAAAGGTTTGTGAAGGAAAAAAAAGGAGCATACCTTTTGTGGAGGAAAAAATTCTGAGCATACTGTCCTCCTTCACCTCTTCATTTCATCTACACATTATGGGGTTCAGCACCCAGCTAATAAAACAAAAATCAACAGGTGAAAGTGCTAACTTGTGCGTCTTTTCCACTTTTCAAAACCTCTGTACCTCTGCTCTGTTATTCACAAACTCATCATGAGTGTTGCAGACTCTCATGCTCATGTTGGTGTCATTACATGCTCTTTTTTCCCCTCACAAGCTGCTCAATGTGCTCCTCAGAACTGTGTGTGTGTGTGTCTGTCTGTCTGTCTGTCTGTCTGTCTGTCTGTCTGTCTGTCTGTCTGTCTGTCTGTCTGTCTGTCTGTCTGTCTGTCTGTCTGTCTGTCTGTCTGTCTGTCTGTCTGTGCGTGTACGAGAGATGTGAAAGTTGTGACTGCAGGCCAAGTGTGCGTAAAGACCTAGATTTCTCCCGTTGGCCAATAGGTGTTAGTGCAGATTAAGCATCACTGTGTGTAAATGCCATTATCCAAACTCCTGTCCTCCCTTGTACTTGTGACCTCGTAATGATGTCGCAAGACTTCATTGACGATTCAATGTCTCGCACAAGCGCAATTCAAAGGACATTATCTTATTTGCAGTCAGGATATTGAATGGGGAAATGAGAGTTTGGATGATGGAATGTACCCGGTGTGGGCATAGTGTGTGTGTGTGTGTGTGTGTGTGTGTGTGTGTGTGTGTGTGTGTGTGTGTGTGTGTGTGTGTGTGTGTGTGTGTGTGTGTGTGTGTAAGGACTGCATGTGCATCAGTGAAGTGAGCTTAGGTTTCACTGTGTGACTGTGTGTGTAGCATCCGTACAGTATTTGTGTTAGTGACTGTTAGCTGTCTTGTTGGCTCGTCTTTCCCGAGGAGGGGTTAGCAGTAAGCTGATTAGATGAGTTAAAAGTGTTATTTTAGGCAAGACCCACGCACACGCACAGACACAGACACATACACACACACACACACCCTTTCTCTCTCTCTCTCTCTCTCTCTCTCTCTCTCTCTCTCTCTCTCTCTCTCTCTCTCTCTCTCTCTCTCTCTCTCTCTCTCTCTCTCTCTCTCTCATTCACACACACACACACACACACACACATTCACACACAGCACGGAAGGAATGCCGTCTAGGAGTGAAGAAAAGTCAGGCTAATGATGTCACAGTGACAGGGCACTAAATGAGGAAGTGGACATTCAGTGATGTCACCACCGGCCGCCCAGAGCTGTGAAACAGACGCTTTAAACAGAACTGTAATCTCACATCCCGTTGTCTGACCTTTCTCTCTAGATCTGCCCTCTAAAGTGAAAGAGACAAACTTGCATGAGTGTTACTTTAATCATTAGTTGGCCAACCATTTTTTTACAGCCTGTCTCACAAACAGGCAGGTGAATTTCACAATCAAGACAATTATTTGACTGTTGAAAGTTTCACTTTTCTTCCAAAACTGTAAGAGTACTTTCTTGGCTATAACTAACATGTATGATAACAATTTTCATTGGAATACTGGGAGTGAGTTAAACTTATCTGACACACCTAGTACCACCAAAATTGGATCTGGTTCCAGTAAGGTCTCAAGCATATCTTATATTGTTTTGAATATCTGGACCCAGAATGGTACAATTTTAGGGCAAAGAAAGTAACTGTGAAGCAGAAAGGCTTCATCTGCCATACATTTATCACACAATGGGGAGACTGGGAATATCTTGTGTAGTTTTGTTTTTGAGAAGTGAAGTCTATGGATTATCTTAAACTGAATCAAACAGTGTCTTGAGTTAGCAGAGCATTTATGTATGTTTTATAAAGCATCGTCCCAAAGTTCTTCACTAATTCCCTCCCCAAATTCCTGCTCCCAGAGAGTTTTAATACCTTGAGTAGATGGTGAGGACCTGCTTAATAATGCAGAATAAAGTGTAGAAATGAGATGCCTAGCTCTGCCTTGAAATATAAACAACACATCCAAAGTTGTGTGTTCCACACTATCTAATTTGGGTCACACCAGTTTCTTTTTTGGGATTGGAAACAAAAGTTCAATCTTTCACTTTGTAGTCTCGTATGGTATAAACCCCAACATGGACGCGCGCATGTACGCATACGCGTACACACACACACACACACACACACACACACACACACACACACACACACACACACACACACACACACACACACACACACACACACACACACACACACACACACACACACACACACACACACACACACACAGAGTCCTTCTGTGTGACCAGATTTCTACTGTAGGGACACACAGCGTCCAGCTCCTCTCGCTCACTCACTCTGTCTGTCTAGCAGTTGCCAAACCACACCTCTGCTGATTCAGAGTCCTGCACTTTCCACAGTCCCCCCCCTCTCTCGCTCTATCTCTCTATCTTCCTATCTCTCTCTCTCTTTGGTCAAGGACCTAAGAACAGCAAGTACAGCCCCCATAGTAGGAAGTGTGTGGTCAGCTATGTACACTCTCGCCCTCATCCTCATGTACAGTAGCAGCAGTCGACTCCACTCCCTCCCTCCTTCTCTATTCTTTGCTTTAATTAGAAGAAGACAAACAAACTCTCTCTCTCTCCCTCTCTCCCTCTCTCCCTCCCTCTCTCTCTCTCTCTCTCTCTCTCTCTCTCTCTCTCTCTCTCTCTCTCTCTCTATCTTGCTCTCTGTGTCTGTCTCTCTGACAAGATTTAAGATTCAAGATTTTTATTTGTCACATGCTTTCTTGTGCTGGCACAATTGGCAGTGAAATGAAGTTTGCAACTGCTCTCTGCTGTGTAGGATGATAAATAATAATAATAATTTTGGCAAGAAATATGAAAAGAAGGTCAAGAATAATAATTATAAAAGAAACAGTTGTCTTAGGAATTTAAAAAGTGGATGGCTTGAGGGGGAAAATACTCTTGCACCGCCTCCCTGTCCTACTTTTTATGGAACGCAGTCGTTTCCCTGAGGGCAGCCTTTCGAACATGGAATGACTGGGATGGAAGGTGTCTTTCATAATCCTTTTTGCTCGTGTCTTTACCCTTCTGGAGTATACATCTTGCAGCCCTGGAAGGATGGTCCCAGTGATTTTTTTTCTGCAGCGTGCACTACTATGCAGGGCTACCTTATCCTGAGCGGTGCAGTTTCCATACCATGTTGTTATGCTTCCTGTATTTTACTTATTCAATCATGGCAGTGTTGAAGAACTTCTGCATTTCTGATGGAATTTTGAACTTTCTTAGCCTCTTGAGGTGGTACAGACGCTGCCTAGCCTTTTTCACTATGGTTGTGATGTGAGGTGAGCAGGTGACCAAGACAGATCTTCAGGGGACCCCCCCCCCCACGTTAGGTGTGCATGTGCATGTGTGCTGGTAGTAGCTCAGAAGATGTAAATAATGCCTTTCTAGATGCACATCTCAGTTATTCTCCCATGATGACATAATCCTGCAACTCAGAGCGGAACCGATAATAAAGAGACCTTTTGAGGACAAAAGAGGTTTTCAGTTACAAAACAGTCGTGTGTAATGAGAGTAGGGTCGGACCTCATTCCTTAAAGGTCACACAAGGCTGCTCAACAAAAAATCTTCCCTTCTAAATTTACAAAAGTTTGACGAATAGGCATGATGGCATGATGCATGATGACCAGAAAAACCACAAGTCATGAACCCACGACCGCATCCACAGGGTAACGGGCCGAAACTGTTGAAACTGACTGAACTTGATGAACCATCCTTTGGATCAACACAGCCCCCCTCCCCATACACGTTCATTCTTTTGCACTATCTGTGTGTAGCTCTCCCCCTCATATCTCTCTCTCTCTCTCTCTCTCTCTCTCTCTCTCTCTCTCTCTCTCTCTCTCTCTCTCTCTCTCTCTCTCTCTCTCTCTCTCTCTCTCTCTCTCTCTCTCTCAAATTCAAATATGCTTTATTGGCATGCCTATTGGTAACAGTGTTGCCAAAGCGTACAGATAACATAAAAGAACATTACGGTCAATTAGGAACATTAAGCATACATGTGTTAAGAATATCACACACACACACACACACACACACACACACACACACACACACACACACACACACACACACACACACCCACACCCACACCCACCCACACACACACACACACACACACACACACACACACACACACACACACACACACACACACACATTTGCATTAAGAACTCTCTCTCTCTCTCTCTCTCTCTCTCTCTCTCTCTCATTAACACGCGCCCTCCCAGGTTGTTTCTCGGTCACCCTCTTACTCTCTCACACACACTCGATCATTCTCCCTCTCTCCAGAGACCTCACTCCCTCTCACTTACCCCTCTTTTCTCTATCTGTCTCTCATTGCCCTTCTCTCTCACCCCAACCCCCACCCCCATCTCCTACTCCAATCCCTCTTTTACCGTGGCTGATAAACGTGTGCACTTTTTCGTAGCCACTATTCATGCGTGACTGTTTTGACAAGAACACACGTTTATCTGAGAGCTGAGAGTGATTACATGGCATTACGAGGGGTGGGGGTGCACCGCTACCACATGACACTGTGCCAGATTTGGCCCAGCGAGGGCTTCGAAAGAGAAGCACTGTCAAAAGAAAGTTTTGAGAAGCGCGTGAGAAAGTATGAAGAGAGGAGAATGATGGAGAGAGCGATTAGCAGAGAGTGTGATGAGTGAGAAGGTCAAAGAAGAGAAGAGAGGTGTCGGGACCCAACAGATGTGTGCTACAGATTCCTTTCCAAGCACACGTTGTACTGCTTGCTATGCTACTTTTGCGATCCTTCCCCACCAACAGCACTCGACACAAAGTCCCAGGAATATTCTCTCTCTCTCTCTCTCTCTCTCTCTCTCTCTCTCTCTCGCTCTCTCTCTCTCTCTCTCTCTCTCTCTCTCTCTCTCGCTCTCTCTCTCTCTCTCTCTCTCTCTCTCTCTCTCTCTCACCAGCCCCCTTTGCTTTTCATTCCTTCTTTTCTCTCTGTCTGCCCTTCTTTCTGTTTTCCCTCTGTGCTTTTTAATGCTTCCTGTCCTCTGCCCGACTCACTTTCTCTCCGTCTCCCGGCTCCATTCGTGACCCTTCTCCCCTTCCTTGTGTGTGCGTGCGTGCGTGCGTGTGTGTGTGTGTGTGTGTGTGTGTGTGTGTGTGTGTGTGTGTGTGTGTGTGTGTGTGACTCTCTCTCTCTCTCTCTCTCTCTCTCTCTCTCTCTCTCTCTCTCTCTCTCTCTCTCTCTCTCTCTCTCTCTCTCTCCTCGATTCCTCTTCCATGCTGCATTATCCACCTTCTCTCCTCCATCTCTATCCATCTCTCCTCCTTCGTTCTGTTCATGTCTCGCCGTAGACAGCTGTGTGAGAGTGAGGAATTATATGTATTGGTAGGCCAGGCTTTGGTGTGAGTGAGTGGGCAGCTCCTGAATCGTTGGGACTTTGTGTGAGGGGGGGTGCAGCAGAGGAGGAGAGGACTAGAGAGAGAGAGAGAGAGAGAGAGCAGGGCATGGGGGAGAGGGGGATAGGGGGATAGGGAGGAATGCAGAGACATCTGCTCAGCATTCAAGCTGAAGGACTGGACTGTGCACTGGAACCCATTAAACCCCTGGAGCGCGTGCACACACACACACACACACACACACACACACACACACACACACACACACACACACACACACACACACACACACACACACACACACACACACACGTCTCTGTCTCTGTCTCTGTCTCTGTCTCTGTCTCTGTCTCTGTCTCTGTCTCTCTCTCTCTCTCTCTCTCTCTCTCTCTCTCTCTCTCTCTCTCTCTGTCTCCCTTTCTCTCGCTCCCCCTCTAAGTCTTAACTCGCACACCCACATCATCTACAACATACACGCACACAACCACTTCCGCATATAATGTCAAGCATCCACGTACACAAACTCTGCGGAAGTACATTACTCCTGAATCTAAGGCATCAGGCATTTGGGTACTTTCAGGGAAATGTCTTCTTTCCCAAGTTCACAGCAGTTCGCTGCCTGTTTATTTCTGGGCCTGGTGTCTGAAAGGGCTGATGAAGATCGCTGTCATCTGTGTTCATCCTCCAGCATCATGATTCCCATGACATAAAGCTACTCAGATGATGTTTAAAGGTGCACTGTTTTAACAGTATCTTCCCAGAATGCATGCTGCCCATTCACAAACATCACCTTTTTCACAAATACTTACCACCAGCCATCAAATTCTAAGTATTGATCACAAGTTGCACTTTGAATGCATGAATGAATTGCACTTTCGAGTTGGTGATTAGTTACAATTCGTTATTTTTTATTTATTTTTTTATATATATTTTTAGGGGCTTTTATGCCTTTATTTGATAGGACAGTTTGAGATGGTGACAAGAAGTGAGTGGGACAGAGACGGGGTGGGATTGGGAAATGTCCCCGGCCGTACTCGAACCGGGGTCCCCATGGGCATGCATGCCCAGATGTGGGGGGGCTTAGCACGCTGCGCCACAGCGCCCCCACAATTTGTTTAAAAAAAAAGAAAAAAGATTAGCATTATAATCGACTAAATTGATTAGTCGATTAGTTGTTGACATCCCTAGTCCTTTATTACATTTATTACATTACATTACATTACACTTAGCTGACGCTTTTTTATCCAAAAAGACTCACACTTATTTTAAGCACAGGGTATTGGTTACAGTCCCTGAATCAGTGTGGGGTAAGGTGACTTGCTCAAGGGTATCTCAGCCATGGAGTATGGTGGGGAGTGGTAAGGATGGGATTCGAACCTGCAATCCTCTGATCCGAAGCCCATCTCTTTAACCATTAGGCCCCGGCTGTGAGTTATACATGTCATTGTCTTACCATTAGAGTGTTGAATGGCAGGCGTTCGCTTCCAGATTTAGCCTGGTCATGGAGGCTGAAGGACCGATGAGGATTTTCACACGGGGGTTTGAAGAGAGCGCCTGTCTGAGGCCCTGTTGCCACAGATGGTAGGGTGTTGACTAAAGCCACCTCCTGGAACGGGTCTTGTGAGAATGTGAATTAAAACACGTTGTACAGTGGTTGTACTCTGGTCAGTGCTTGTTGGTTGGCATTCAAATCACTGAGCCGCATGACTATTGTGAGATCAGCCGTCGCCTAAATAGCAAGGGAGTTTATAGATGGATATTGACAGATATTTTTTCTTCTTGCAGAAAATTGTTCTGCGCCCTACTGTGTGTGTATGAGTGTGAGTGTGTGAAGTACTTTCCCATCAGAGCCGTAAAGAGTCTGGCCAACTCGAATCATGGACGCCATTTTCGCTCCCCATGGCGAGGATTCTACAGTGTAACCCTATGGGCAGCATACCGTCAAAATCGCTGGATTTAAAATACAAATAAGGCTTCATAGACCATCAAACTTAGGTTGTGGTATTATCAAGATCCCAACATATGAAAACAAACGTTAAGTTCGTTCGTATTGAAGGGGTTTGCTTAAAAGAGGGTTTTGTCAGCATAGTTTTGATGTGCTCAGCAGTGCATTCAAGCATTACTTCCGTTTTGTTGTTGCCTAGGTAGGGCCAACGTCAAAGTCGATATTTAAGTAATGTACAGAAATAATATTCACAACAATGGTCAAGTTCATGTACAGGGACCCTGGTGATACTTGCGCCAAAGTTTCACGTTGTGTCGAGATTTAGTAGTTTAAAAATAACGATGTGCTCAGCCGTGCATAAACGCGATTGCAGACAGTAGAACTGTAGGATGAGTCTGGATGCTCGTAGGATAAGTCTGGATATTCATAGTATGAGACTGGACATGAGTTTAAATCGCAGGGGGAAAGGACAGGAGAGAGCATGCCATCATCATGACTATTTCTTTCAAAAGTAATTGTTAACATAAGTCGAAGGGGGAAAAAATACATTTACCTCACACAACACGGAGAAATCTCCTGCTTTCCGGTTATTAATTCTGACCTTTATATTCCATAAAGGGGAGTTTATATCCGTGTATGTCCCAAATCCTCCGTTTCTGTCACGAGTTAAACGATGCTGTTTTTTTCTCCTGACCCGGCCCTGCACTACAGCCATATGCACAACAGTTTGTCATAATAATAATGTTATAATATTATAGTAAAGCTTTATTTTTTATATCTGATAATGCTCATTAATGGGAGCGTGGGGAACGAAAATGGCGTCCCTAAAACATGTGACCAGCCCAGAACCAATCAAAATAGCGGGATGGCTCGAACGTTCGAACCCATAGTTGGCCAGACTCTCTTTATCTACGGCTCTGTTCCCCATAGTATTGCCCCATATTACCTTTCTCACCCATCTCCCTTGTACCAATGTCTGTGGTGTTTTTGTTTGTTTGTTTGTTTTTTTTGTTTATATTTTTAAACACCAACATCTGTGGTAATTACAGTGTGGATTATGGCATTGCAATGGCTCTGTCACACTTCACGTCAAAGTATTAACTCTACCTGTCAAAAGTAAGCTGGGCTGCTGAACCTGCTTTTGAAGCCATCAGACAGAAGAGTCTGTAAACAGCAATTAGCACACGTCGCCTGATGACTGACAGTTATCCATTGAACAGATCTGTCAGGTTTTCATAGGCACACGCCCGTACTATTGCTGTATGAAATTAGATGAATAAATAAAAATGAATAAATAACAGAGTCCACAGACAACTCGTCTCATGCAAGCACTCCAAAAAGGAAAATAAAACTGTATTGCAAGATTGACAGAACGACCCTCTGACAGTTCCGTGTGGCTGCGTGGACTAAAAACAACACCTTGCTATCACAATTGGTTCCTGTTTGGATTTTGGTACTTGTTGATGCATTAGTGAGTGAACGTTTGCCAAACATTTGTCTTTTTCTTCATCAACTTACTTACTTTTGTTTCTACTCAGACTGTTAGAGCACACTGAGCTGTGTGTCTATTGTTTTGTAGCTGTAGTATAGCAGCTATACAAATCAAGTTATTATTATGAATAATTAGTATTGTTCTTCTAATCTAAGCGGTTCCTGTTTTGTGCTTGTTGATCCATTTAGTGAGTGTGTGGGAGAGCAAGTAAGTAATGGCAGTTAATGTGATGACTGGACTGTGTCAGAAGCCAAAGTATCTGTGCAGAATACCACAGCGCGCCTTTGTGGATGTGTTTAGCTTTGGCAAGACGAGGGGGAAAGATTTAGTGTGTGTGTGCGTGTGTGTGCGTGCGCAAACTTGTACATCATACGGTCACATTTGTTTGGACTTTCCATTCAACAGATACAGGGCTCGGCGCTTACCACTCAGTTTAATAGTAGGGGGGGTGGGACAGTGAATAGGACCGATCCATTGCTGGGTGCCACAGGGGTGTAATATAGATTCCAGCTGCCAAGGAAACGAACTGCACATGTGTGTGTTTAACGCATGGTCAGCATTTTCAGGTCTGCGCCCTCGTACTGTCTGTCTGTGCTTCTGGAATAGCCCGGGTTTGCTATTTGGCGCGCACATTTCATCTGTACAGGGCAATGCAATAACAAGTTTGTTTGTATCGTGTGTGTGTGCGTGTGTGCGTGTGTGCGCGTGTTTAACTCTAAGTCTATTGTTGCAGTTCCTATGAGTTCTATTCCACATTGCAATGTTTAAAAATTGTGACATTGTTTTGTCTTTTCTCTCCCTCTGTTTTCGCTCATCCTCTTTTTATCTCCCTCGCTTTTTCTCTCTCTCTTATTTTATTTTGCCCGTATTCTCTCTTTCTCTCTCTTTCTCTCTCTCTCTCTCATTCTCTCTCTCTCTCTCTCTCTCTCTCTCTCTCTCTCTCTCTCTCTCTCTCTCTCTCTCTCTCTGTCTGCAGGAGACGACTTCTCCATCATCCAGCAGGAGATTTTCATGGTGAAGGAATGCACTCATCAAAACATTGTGGCCTACTTCGGCAGCTACCTCAGGTCAGCAACACACTCAGGGTCAAGGCGTGTGTGTGTCCGTGTGTGT
>NC_085875.1:38428739-38436239 GCF_034702125.1 Engraulis encrasicolus
TTTTAGTAGTATTATATTTTGGGGCTTTTGCCTTTATTAGGATAGGGCGCTAAAGAGAGACGGGATAGTGGGAGAGAGATGGGAAAGGGTCGGGAAGTTTCTCAGTCTGGATTGGAACCCGGGTCCCCATCTGCTATGTACAGTTGAGGACGATATTATTAGCCCCCCTCCTGAAATTAGACATTTCTCTTGATTTCTCAGTAAGAATGACCATTATTTCTGTTTCTGTTATTCTGGAAACAAATACACTGATGGAGATAATGTTCAATGAGTTGAATTTGGATTTTTCTATTGTTACGATGAGTTTAAACAAAAAAGGGCAAAAATGACAAGGACAAAATTATTAGCCCCCTGATCATTAATAGTCAATATGGCGCCATTTATGAACCAAAACTGACAACAGGCTCTGATAAGTTGCTACAGTACCTAGGTTGGCACATGGCCCACTAGGGATTTTGGCCCATTTCTTCACTGCAAAGTGTTCTAGCTGGTCCAAATCGCATGGATGCTGAGCATAGACATTAACCACAGACTCTCAGTGGGATTGAGGACTGGACTATGAGCGGGTGATTCCAATATCATGGTTTTAGTGTCCTTGAAGAACCTCTGAACTAATCTAAATGTATGCTTTGGGTTACAATGTTGTTGGAAGACCCAGCAATCCAGATTCAGACCCAGACTCCCTGTGTCTGAGGCTGAATAACAGACTAAACTTGATGCCCCACCACTATGTGTAACTGTGGAAACTGCTTAGCCTCATTAGACCAAAGAAGCATTGGACACCTGCCCAGATGATTGTTAATGACCTGGCCTCACCTGGAGTTTTTTCCCCACCAAGAAAGACAGTTGTTAGGGCTTGTCATCAGATTGGGCTTTGGGGCCATCATCACAGAAGAACCCCTTTACTAAAGGCAGTGCATATCAGAGTGTTATTGAGCTTTACCTGTGAACATTTGAAAGTCAAAAATGAGTTTTGAACGTCTCTGCTTTCATCTGATGATATTCAATTGCACCTGCTTTCATGCATGAATTCTGCTTCTGTCAGGTGAAGAAAGGGATAGGCCTTGAATCGTTATAAGATGGTTTCCACAATTAAACATGGTGGTGGATGCATCATTCTGTGGCAGCCTCAGCCACAGGAAACCTTGTTTGGGTGTACGGCATCATAAAAACTGAAAATTATGATAGAATGTGGAAAGTGACCTTGCACAAATATGCTCATAGAGGGAGCTAAGATCTTCACTGGATCTTTCAATAAGATAATAACCCAAAACTTGCATCCAAAATAGTTCAAATGTTCTTCAAGGTTACTAAAACCATGGTCATGGAGTGGTTCAGGCCTCAATCCTTTAGATAGTATTTGAGGAGTGCTGAAAATGAATGTCCATCCTCAACATCCATGCAATTTGGACCAGCTTAACTATTTGCGATGAAAAAAATGGGCCAAAATCCCTGGTAGGACATGTGCCAACATAGTTAACAACTAATCAAAGTGCCTGGTGTCAATTTTTGTTCATAAATGGCACTGTATTGACTATTAATGATAAGGGGGCTAATAATTTTGTCCTTGCCATTTTTACACTTTTTTGTTTAAACTCATTGTGAAAATGGAAAAGTCCAAATTTAACTTATTGGATACTATCTCCATGGTGTATTTGTTTCCAGAATAACACACATTTATTAATAATGATCATTCTCAATGATCAATGAAGAGATATGTCTAATTTCAGGAGGGGGGCTAATAATATCGTCCTCAACTGTAGCTTGTTATAGGGTCAGGTGAAGTAGCACGCTGTGTCACAACACCCCCAGGTATTGTTGTGTGTTACAGTCGTGTTATTAATGCTCATCCCCTCGTCCCCTTTTTGTTCCCTGCCAGCCGGGAGAAGCTCTGGATCTGCATGGAGTACTGTGGTGGAGGATCCTTACAGGACATCTACAATGGTACGGTCACCATAGACAACTACTCCACATCCTAGACTTTTCCTGTGTGTGTGAGTGAGTGAATGTATGTGTTACATTTGAGCAGTGTTTTGGAAATAATGTAAAAAATATGCATATCAAAATAATGAAGGTGTTGGTTTTTTTTGTGTATGTGTGTGTTAAATACCGGTCACGGTGGCACAAACAGAATTAGCATGTTCTTGCATTTCATATGCAAACTTGATTCAAAAAACTTTACAGTATAGTAAATCTTCTGCATTATCGTAAATCTTGCCTAATTTATGGTAGTTAATTCTGGCCTCACGTGACCTGAAGAAGGCCGGCAGGCCGAAACGTTGTCACATTAAAAAACTGTTTATTTAACTTGTGAGTGTGCGGCACCTCTCTCCTTCTACAAAAGTTAATTCTGGCCATACCTAGTACTGATTAAGTACAACCTACGTGTGCGGCAGTGGTATACTGGGGTGTAGTCATGGGGAAAAAACACAAACGACGCTACTGAAACCTGAAGTGTGCATTATGATATGTATCAGCCTTTTACTTGTACCAAAGATTCTTTTAATTATAATGGACCGTCTCTGCTTGTACTCACCTGTTGGTTTTATTTTCATAGTTTATGTAGCTGTTCTAGCCAATGTGTTTTATTTTCATGGTCTGTGTTTTGGAACAGTGACTGGCCCCCTCTCAGAACTTCAAATAGCCTATGTCTGCAGGGAGACCTTACAGGTAAATCCATTCACACACACACACACACACACACACACACACACACACACACACACACACACACACACACACACACACACACACACACACACACACACACACACACACACACACACACACACACACACACACACACACACACACACACACACACACACACCTTATACCATTGCAATTATTTACAGTGTTTTCTTTACTACACAGGCATGATCTATTACATATGTGTTATCATGTACCGTCTTTGAACTCTGTGTACTTAATCAATTACCAACGTAATAAGCTTTACATATTTCCTCAGACACCAAATATGGTATTTGTAATAGTTCAGGGCTTTTTCTGAACGGGGAAATAGGGGCGCTCCACCCTCATACCTCAGTGGGTGCACCCTCATACTTTTATTTATATATATATATATATATATATATGTATATATATATATATATATATATATATTTGAGCGCCCCTAATAAATTTCTCATTCATGGGGGGGGGACACCCCCCTTCACCCCCTGTAACCTGCCATGATGCTCCCTCATGCCAAAAAATCCTAGAAAAAGTCCTGTAGTTAACTATTGTTTTAAAACCACATATTCACACATTTACCCAGAGTTTTGATCACAGTAAGGATGTTTTGCTGATTTAGTCAGTGTGTGATAGTAATGGGTTGTGCTGGCTCTGAGTCATGTACATCCAGTCTGATGGTTGCCTCATGTTTTCTTTTTTTCAGGGCCTGGGCTATCTCCACAGCAAGGGCAAGATGCACAGAGACATAAAGGTACAGCACCACCACCATGTACACATGCATATTCACTTGTGTGGCAGCTGTGCATGCATGGTCACACTTACATCATCCTCAAGACATTGTACAGCACTGTTGTAATAACAGTACACACACACACACATGCACATGCACAGGCTCTCTTAAACCATATGCAAAGAAAAGCATATTTTGGTCAAGATTGAGGATTGTGTTTGTGTATGTGTGTCTGTGCGTGCGTTTGTGTGTGTGTGCATGTATGCGTGTGTGCGTGCGCATGTATGCGTGCACATTGTGTGTGTGCGTGCGTGCGCATGTATGCGTGCACATGTGTGTATGTGTGTGTGTGTCTGTGCGTGCACATGTGTGTGTGTGTGTGTTATCAGGGTTGGTCAGTGTTGCTCTAGTCTGCCAGTGTGCTCTCTTCCGGTTTCCTTGTCTGCACCCACAGGAAACTCTTGCAACTAGCTGCCAATCACAGAGAGACAGACAGACAGACAGACGGAGATGTTCATCCACATAAAGATAGACAAACAGGACATTGACACACATTCAAATACTTCGAACACTTCTTCACACATTAGAAATATTGTTACAGTCAACCTGTGAGAGACCTGAAGGTGTCATGCTAAAGACTTGTGTCCCGCAAGCAAATCCTTGGTCGAGTCCTTAGTTCTACAGTCAGACATTACTTATGACATAATTATCCACAACTAACAGGGGCGGCTAATGGTCCAGCCATTCTCAGAGTCTGGTGATAATACTTTGAGTGTCTTTCAATACCAAGGAAAGGCTATACAAAACAGATATATTATTAGCAGTATTATGGGACCTGGGCTAGTATTAAGGTTTAGTATTATGGCTGGATGAACAGGAGATTATTACTCACACTTATTTAAATCGCGAGGAGGTCTAAAATTAGCATATTTTCTTGCATAAAAATGGCGGAGTGTTCCTTTAAGACATTTGACAGGCAAGCAAAAGGGTCCCAGTGTGAATTCTTCACATCAGCTGTAAAGGTTGATTGGGAGAGTGAATGAGTGACAGGACATTGCTATGCATGTCACCATCCCGCCACACACACACACACACACACACACACACACACACACACACACACACACACACACACACACACACACACACACACACACACACACACACACACACACACACACACACACACACACACACACACACACACACACACACACACACACACACACACACACACACACACTAGTGAAAGTCCAACTAGTTCCTCCTGTCCTTTCCTGTTGCTTGTGGCCTCTTGCCTCACATCAACCCGCCTCCACAGAGAGGACAATTATGGTAAGTTTCCCCATTGTCAGCTTAGGCAGAGACACTTTTGGGGAGCTTTTCCCCCATTGAACAACATATTCAACATGTTAAACGCTTGCAAATTACATAACATTACATGACTGGAACAACTAGTTTGACTTGCACCCTTCCTCACCAGTTGTTTGCTATTCCCCCCCTCATGGCTACACCCTGATCAGTAATTTCATGAGTTAATTGTATATCATTGTGGGCTGTGTAATCACAGAGATGAACTATGTAATTGGCAACTGATGAGTGACAGCAAAAAATGCAGTGGGTGAAGTGCAGCATGCTTATATGTGACTGGATTTCAATCCCAGAGACACATGTCTCGCAGAGCGAACCTGAGAAAAGCAGGTCAATAACGTTTTTTTGTTATTTTTTGTGATTTTCTTTTTTTTGTAGAATATGCTGGTTGAGAAGCTACTCCATGCTTCAGAAAACAGTATTGGTTCATCTAAAGGTCTAACTTGATGTGTTTTGTTTGAGTGTGAGAAAAATTCAGAGTTGGGAACTCTGTTGAACTCTGGGAACTCTTGTTCAGATATTACCGGATTGCCATGTATAAAGTGTTATTGCAAATCCTAAATCTGCTCTCTCAGAACCTATGGTTACTTCAATATGCCCACGGGCCTACTTGCAGCTTGTTGTTTTGTGTCTGGTCACAAAATCCACACAGTCTTCCCCACTTAACTGCCTGGGTGTGCATCTTCTTGGCATGGCGGTGGTGACTCATTGATTAATTTCGGCGTTGCCAAAAAGTGATTGCTCAGACCGCAACTTGGCCTCCCCATCTGAAGATTCTCACTTATTTTATAGCCTTGTGCTTTTGCGGTCTTTAAAAAGCTTCAGACCGTCTAGATTTTATATTTATAGAATATAAGAGTGAGAAACACCCTGAAGTGCTGTTTCTGCCCAGACGGTCTGTGCTCCCAGACGAGATCCTTCTGCTCAGAGTGTACTGTAGGGCGTGTGAGGACACGCTGCTGAGTTGAGAGCACACAAACTGTGACCTGTCCCATTGGAGAACTAAGAGGGCCCTGGGTTGCTAAGGGAAACACTTGAGGCTGTGTGTTATATGGCAGGTGTACCTTTTGGACCAAACACATTGCTTGGCTTACATAAGATGCTATTGTTTAACTTGCAGAAGAGTGAGTGTGCGTGCACATGTGTGTGTGTCTGTGTGTGTCTGTCTCTAAGTGTGTGTGTGTGTCTGTGTCTGTGTCTGTGTGTTTGTCTCTAAGTGTGTATGTGTCTCTAAGTGTGTATGTGTGTGTGTCTAAGTGTATGCGTGTGTTATTATTAAGATGTTTGCCAGATAGTGACTGTGTGTATATTTCTCAATGTAATTTATGTTTTGTGTATGTGGCAGGGCGCTAATATTCTGCTAACAGACCACGGAGACATCAAGCTGGGTGAGTAGTGTTTGCCTGCTGCGCAACAATTGTGTGTGTGTTTGTGTGTGTGTGCGTGCGCGTGCGTGTGCTTTGTTTACATTAGAACAAATCATTCCATCACTGCATCAGGAAAATGCTTTGTGAACAGCTACACCATTTCTGTGACCGCAACATCAGTCTTCCTTGTGTGCACAGGAATGTGAAAATGCCTGAAAGGCTTGTCATATGACTTGGCACACGTCACGCCACGTCACCAACCATGCAATCCACTATAAACAAGGACGGCAAGCCATGTCACTTCTGACATCTTATGCAGTGAAGGGGAGTAGAGTTGACCCGCTACCTGAGCCTTTGAGGATACCCCACTGTGAACGATGCACCAAAGAGCCAGGCTCATTGGTGGGAGCACACCAAAAACACTAGTGATGCTCACAGTCATCGCACTACTATTTAGAAAAGAAAAAAAAACGGATAGTGCATCCACAATGAAAACAATTCGGATACGCTGTAATGTAAGCAGCATACTGCCAGTTGATCTGTGTGTGTGTGTGTGTGTGTGTGTGTGTGTGTGTGTGTGTGTGTGTGTGTGTGTGTGTGTGTGTGTGTTCGTGTGTGTGTGTGTGTGTGTGTGTGTGTGTGTGTGTGTGTGTGTGTGTGTGTGTGTGTGTGTGTGTGTGTGTGTGTGTTTGTGTGTGTGTTTATGCCCCATGTTGATGCATATAACCGTCCTCTTCTCACTTCTCTTTAAGATAACGTTCTTCTTCTCACTTCTCACTGCAGCGGACTTTGGAGTGGCCGCCAAAATAACAGCCACCATCGCCAAGAGGAAATCCTTCATCGGCACGCCGTACTGGTAAGTGGACCAGGCTGTGGCACTGTCTCCACACTATACTGCATAGCCCATGGACCAGGGTGTGTCACTGCATCGTCTACATTTTCTTCTCCGTGTTAATATACTGCATAGCTCATGATGCAGATGAGAGAATGTTGATAAAATGCGGAGCCTTGAGGTTTTGTGGGTGGGTGTGTCTGTCTGTCTGTCTGTCTGTCTGTCTGTCTGTCTTTCTATGACTTGATTAATGGGTGAATCTGGCTATGATGGTATTTGATCATATCTGTGCTGTTCCTTGGGATAGATTCCCTTGCTTTAATCCTTGTTCTCACACGTCGCTGCTAGTTGCTCACTCAGCAAGTGAAGTCAATAGAATGTCTATGTGTCCCGGCGAGCAGTGTACAAGCGATGCGATGTGGGCGGGATCCGAGTTGAAAATATTTGCACTCTGAGCGAGGCAAGTAACCGTTTGGAATGCAGAGTACGATACTTCTCGCTTTTGC
>NC_085875.1:38443739-38456239 GCF_034702125.1 Engraulis encrasicolus
GTACTGTATCCTCCGCCTGTCAAGGAGGGATGTGTACAACACTAGATACACAGAAGTCATTACTTCTCTATGGAAGGTCACTGAAATTAATTCAGCGGGGGAAAGCGACCTTGGCGTCCAGAGCGAATTTCAGCGATTGAAAGTCAGCTGATATTATGGTAATGAGCTATGACGCGGTTTGGTAAAAACCAATTGGATTGGTTTATATCTTCGGATGTCCCATGCTGACGAGCCAGAGCCGTTATGTGATTAGTAAAATCAAACGTGTCAAAATCACTTCCAGATTCATGATGAAACTTCTTCCACGACCTCCTCGGCTACTTACCTGTTTTGGTCGTTTCTGGTGTACACGCACTGTTACTGTACCGTCCGCCTTTCAGGGAGGGAGAGGCCGAGCACAACAGAAGTGGATAGATGGGTTAGAGAGTGCCACACCGAAACTGGTTCCACAAGTAGTGCATGCGTATGTGTGCGCGTGTGTGTGAAGGGGGGGTGACTAGTCCGTGTATGTGTGTCTTGTTTGCGTATGTGTGTGTGTCTAGTCCGTATGTGTGTGTGGGGGTGTGTGTTTGGGTCATGCGACTGCTCTGACTCACCGCTTTGAGCACTCGCTCCCGTATCACTTAGGCAGTATCGATGTTGTAAATCATGATTGGACATCAAACACCACTCGCTTTTTATGAAACCCCTTCGCATCAATCTCACTCTCGCTCCAATAGGCCTTAATCACCTTTTCACAGATCTGTCAGGCAAGGGATTAGGCTCTGTTTTGTAGTGCCCTTGTACTCCCGGGTGTGTGTGTGTGTGTGTGTGTGTGTGTGTGTGTGTGTGTGTGTGTGTGTGTGTGTGTGTGTGTGTGTGTGTGTGTGTGTGAGTGTGAGTGTGAGTGTGAGTGTGAGTGTGTGTGTGTGTGTGTGTGTGTTCACGTTGCATGTTTGTGTGTGTGATGTTTGTGTAGTGCTCGATTGTCCCTTTTCTGTGCTGGCTGTGAGTCAGTAGTGTTGGCATTTTCACAGATAGTGTTGTGATCTGTTGGTTGCGGTGTCTTTTTAGTGTTTGTGTGGTTTTGTTTTCAGTTCTACATGTCAGTTGGCCTGTGTGTTTGCACGCCTGTTTGTGTGCGTGTGTGTGTTTGCACGCCTGCGTGTGCGTGTGCATATTTTAGAGTTCTTGGGTTTGTCAGTTTGTCTTGTGGTGTGACCTTTAGCGGTATTGGTTTGTAGTGTTTTTGCTAGATGTTGCAGTGGCGACTTGCGTGCGTGCGTGTGTGTGTGTGTGCGTGCGTGGGCGCGCGCTCATGCTGATGAGGTGTGTTTTATTCCTCCTGTTGGACGCAGCCAATGGCACTTACACCAGAAGGACACAAAGCCCTCAAAGGCAGAATGGGGAGGGCTCAGGTTAGTCACACACACACACACACACACACACACACACACACACACACACACACACACACACACACACACACTCAACACAAACACACACACACACACACACACACACACACACACACACACACACACACACACACACACACACACACACACACACACACACACACACACACACACAAGCTTCTGAACATGAGGAGAAGAAATGGCTAACATACACACGCACACACGCGCACACACACACACACACACACACACACATTTTTGGCCAAAGTGCTTCTTGACCTGTGCAACACGACTGGGTTATATTCCATAAACGTACACATACAGTACATGCATTAGGGTGCATCAGTTGCCCCCTATGAAAAGATATCGCCTTGGCCCTATAGTAAAAATGATCTACACCCAGTAAAAACACACTGTGTAAAATATTTTGAAATTTGGATGAAGTCTACCGGGGCCACCAGCCCCATGAAAATAGAAAATAATGGTGATAGTCAGAATCTTGGAATAGAAATGGACATTTTGCTGCATAAAGCTACCCAATAAAAACATATTGTCTCGGCTGTGTGATAAAAATGTTCTATGCACAGTAAAATCACTCTGTGTAAAATATTTTGAAATTTGGATGAAGTCTACCGGGGCCACCAGCCCCATGAAAATAGAAAATAATGGTGATAGTCAAAATCTTGGATAGAAACAGGGCTGGACTGGCCATCTGGCATGGCGGGCATTTCCCGGTGAGCTCCGCACCCTTGTAGGCCCCCATTTTTTTTTTTTTTTACATTACTGAAAATAGGGGCCCATGAGGGTGCAGGGCCCACCGGTGAGTCAGTTCTCCGGCACTAATAATAATGAGGGGGCCCCCTTAAATCCAAAAGAGCCCGGGCCCTATGTATCGCCCAGCCCAGCCCTGAATAGAAATGGACATTTTGCTGCATAAAGCTACCCAATAAAAACATACTGCCTCAGCTGTGTGATAAAAAAATGTTCTATGCACAGTAAAATCACTCTGTGGAAAATCTGTTGAAATTTAGATTAATTCTACTGGGTCCCCCAGGCCCATGAAAATACAAAACAATGGTGATAGTGATGGGCAACCTGGATTCCAAAGTCCAGTGCCACATATTCCAAATATAGCCAATATAATGAACCAGCTGACCCACTGCCAGTATCAAGCAAGAGATTGCGAAGTTGTATGACTTTTGTGTGCTTCACCTGTGGGCCTACAGGATTGTACAGGTAGCTGTTAATACCTGGTGGAACATCTGTACTAAAGCTGTGAATGCTCCTTGGAATGACTTATGTTTTTTCAAGAAATCCCTGCAGTAGTTCAATAGAGTACATACAATACAGCTGTATGTGATGTTGGAAAGAGTGGCTTCCCAAAACCTGTACTTAAGTGGCTTCTAGGTATGTCATGGGTATCACCAGGTCCAGAGTCCATTGCCAAGGGCCTCTCAGGTAAGTTATGGTACTCATCTGATGGAGTAAAGTGAAATACTACGACAGGCGATGGGATAAAGAAGTAATGGCACTCTTCAATACAGTTGTATTGACTGCCTTGTAGCCTAGGCATTCCAAGGCACATTCACAGCTTTAGTACAGATGTTCCTCCATGAATTGTAGGCCCACAGGTGAAACACACAAATATAACAGTCATGCAGCTTTGCAATCTCTTGCTTGATACTAGCAGTGGTCCAAGGCAGCAATGAATTGATATTGTGTTGCAAAAGAGCAAATTTGCCTAAATATAGCAGTTTGACCATCAGTCTGTCCTGAGACTGAAGTCTGTGTAAGTGGATCGACTGAATACACAACCTGCTTAGATATTCCTTCTGTTTGTGCTCCCAATACAGGTGATTTCACTAATTACCTCATCAACCTGGCTTAAGTGGTAATTAGGCTCAGCTGGTTCATTATATTGGCTGGGGCAAATGTGTCACGCGGTTTGTCCACCTCTGTTTTAAGACAATGGCAGACCTAGATTCAAAAGCTACAATCCAGTGCCACAGATTTCAAATTACCTCGTTTTACCTGTCCAATTGCCCTAACTGGAAAGGTAAAACTAGGTATGTCATTTGGAATACGTGGCACTGGACTTCAGCTTTGGAATCCAGGTTGCCTATCACCATCACCATTATTTTGTATTTTCATGGGCCTGGTGGACCCGGTAGAATTCATCTAAATTTCAACATATTTTACACTGAGTGATTTTACTGTGCATAGAACATTTTTATCACACAGCCAAGACAATATGTTTTTATTGTGTAGCTTTATGCAGCAAAATGTCCATTTCTATTCCAAGATTCTGACTATCACCATTATTTTCTATTTTCATGGGGCTGGTGGCCCCGGTAGACATCATCCAAATTTCAAAATATTTTACACAGTGTGTTTTTACTGGGTGTAGAACATTTTTACTATAGGGCCAACGCGATATCTTTTCATAGGGGGCAACTGATGCACCCTAACATGCATTGTAGGGATAGACTTTCTTAACAGCCACTAAAGGAGTCGCACTACAAGCTACAAGGGTGGAAGAACGCAGAAATATGTTATTTACTAAGCTTATAATCAGCATAGATACCAAGTGCCACGTCAGCAGTAGACTACCCATGTTCAAAAGATGCCTATTAGAACATATCAGACACAAAAGCATAAAACCTCTGCGTACAAATAAGCAAGGCTAGTTGTGTTAATCTTTTGAGATGCTTATGTGTTGTATGTGTTAAAGTGTTGCTCCTGTGTCTCAGAGTGTGGTGGCCACCAGTGTGTGAACTTCACTTAGTTCCTCTCGGCTCGGAGCAGTAGTGGTGAGCTGTAGTCAAAAACAGAGTCTTGGTTTTGACCTCCACATCTGCTTATAACTCCCCCTAGCTCTAGTCATTGCTCTTCTATTAGGTGTGGTGTCTTGGCTGGCTTGTGTAATTTACCCACACATGTATGCATGTCATCTACTTTTGAACAAGTTGTATGTGTGTGGGATAATAGAGGGCATACTTACTTAACACAACATGCTTATGTGTCAAAGCTTGTCTGTGCATTGATACATATAATATTTAAAAAAGGAACCTGATTAAGATGAACTACTGTATAGGTCTCTGAGAAATGCGAATAGACACAGAAACCTCTATGTGTGTTAATCTGATTTCTGGCGAACGGGTAACTGCCGTAATCCGTTAGTGAAATTAGCTTTATATTCTGTTGAATGCATGAGCACTTGAGTAATCAGATTTGGTGTTGCTACTGCACATTTTTTGTGCTGGAGATCAAGCCTGCTCAGTGTTTCAGGGCTGTTTCTCAACATACTCTTGTAATGTGGAAAGTACCAGCGCCGCACACATACATTTAGTAACATACTCAATTCTGCATTTCAACATGCAGTGAAATTGCTCTATGTCTATTACGCTGTATTTGGCTCATTGACTTTTTTTAGATGCAGATGTCAGGGTGGTGCAACCACAGCTAATGCCACTACGGTGTGAATTACAGGATTTTTGTTTAGTTTTTTTCTGGATTGCCTTTAAAGTATATTCATTGCTTGCACTTTTATGACCCGTTATTAATTATTTCATTTAATTAATCCAATAAAGGTATTAGCTGCGGTTGCACCACATGACGTCTGCCACTAAAAAATGTCAGTGACCCATTTACAGTCCACAACAGTTGGCTGAACCAGGTCATGCAAGTGGTCACGCAATGCCTCTTCGTGCCATCTGCTTGTGTTTTGTGTGTGTGTGTTTGTGAGAGAGAGAAGTGGCGTTTTTTTTGCTGCACGCCATGTTTTCCAGCGAAAACGGTTAGGTCCAGTAGCACCTTCTAAGGTGAGACTCACAGTTTCACATCCTCTGAAACTCTACCTCTCCCCGATCCTCAGCATCACACTCTCTCCCCTCCGCATACACACACACACACACCAGCAGGGTTCCTCTTTTCCCTCAGACACTCTACTGAACATGTCCAGTATTATTTTTCCTTTCACCAGGCCTCAGACTGTAGCTACCATCCATCATTTATCCAATCACAGGGCTCAGACTTTAGCTACCATCCACCATGTATCCAATCACAGGGCTCAGACTGTAGCTATCATCCACCATGTATCCAATCACAGGGCCCAGACTGTAGCTATCATCCACCATGTATCCAATCACAGGGCTCAGACTGTAGCTATCATTCGCCATGTATCCAATCACAGGGCTCATACTGTAGCTATCATTCACTATGTATCCAATCACAGGGCTCAGACTGTAGCTACCATTCACCATGTGTCCAACTCAATATCTAACCTTTCGTTCTGTCCTTTTGCTTCTGGCCTCGTGCATCGCTGGCGCCAGCCCCTGTAGAGATAATACTTGAGAAAAAAATTACCTTTTAATTGGGAGGGAAAGTGGAAAACAGCGATCCTAGCGGTTACGTTCCAAACACCAGGGCGACCCTATTGAAACTCCCATAGACGAGTTTTTTTTAAAAAAACAAAAAGATATGACTAGGAACTATAACACCAGACACATTTTTCAGCGTACACAATAGGATGAACTACTACCTGTGAAAATCTTAAGTCATTTTTCGCCCTTTTAAGAAAAATAGAAATTGTGCCAATCTGGTCGGAAACGGACTACAGCTCCCAGCATGCTGTGCTTCGCGCCTCGTTGACAACACAGAGAAACAAATGAACGCAAGTTCTTCGCATATCTTCACATTCTTGTAATCCTGTGAGTTCCACATTGTCTTCTTATTAAACATATATACACGCGATCATTTTGGTTTGGTTTTAACTTCTCTAGTAGATATGATGGCTTCTGTGGTGACGAGTAACCACCTCTCTGGCTCATGTTTGGCTATGCTAATTTGGCTATGCTAATTACATGGAGTAAACACGTCACACATGCCAGTCAGTGTAGTTCTGTATTAGCTTTTTAAAGAATATTAAAATCAGTTCAGATCAGTGAAAAACCGAACATTTTACCACCTGATTCGATAAAACGGGCCAACATGCCTATAATATGACTGCCACTACTTCTACTTCGTCGGCAGGGCCGAGATGTAATTTTTCAAAGAAAAAAACCATTCATTTGTTGCAGGGGCTTGGAACGTTGCCAGCAGGGGGCGATGAGATTACTTTCCCTCCCAATTGCAAATGACCTCTTCATTATGCTTTTCTGAGATATTGAATAGAACTTCTATCGTCAATGACATGTTGCTTCTCATCACAAGGCCACAAGCAAAATGATAGGGCGGGAGGAAGTATATTGAGTTGGACACACTGTCCATCTGTTCTACAACCTCCACCACCTCATCGGCATGAAATGCTCACATTCCACCATTGTTCATCAAGGTACTCTGCGACAAGGTAAAATACCTAGGAATGCAGAAGCGCTTTGCTGACACTTCATGAGTTTAAGACCCTGTGGGAAAAAAACCTGTCTCCATGTTCCTCATACCTACCTGTAAGGGGAAAATGAATACCCAACACTTCTCTCTGCTGACTGTTTTTGAACCCAGTGAATTGAGAGGAGGTAAAATCCTGTCCCCCTGTTCCTCATACTTGAAGGTGAGGTTGCAGGTTTATCAACATTGATTGTAATGTCACGGTGGGGAACTCCCGATGTCATAATCAAATTATTTAAGAATGTTGGTAAACCTGCAACCCCACCTTTAAGTGAGACTTCCTATGAAATACCTTTCCCAAATGTATGAGAGAAAATGGCCAAATGAGGCGTGAAAGTGATGAAGATATAAGTGTTGGTATATTATACTGATAGCATAGTTTTTCTCACATGCTGTAGTAGGGATACTACCACAATGAGGCCCTGTGGCATGGCCCTGTCCACTCCATACATGACTGCTAAATCGATACATAACTTGTCAGCCAAAAGTGGTGGTGCTGCGGTGCATTGCGTAGACTCTACGCCGTGGAGCACCCATACCATAAACATGATGACCAGGGTTCCAGTCTGGCCTGCGTCATGTCCCAGCCCTACCCCGTCTCTCTTTCCCACTACTTTCCTGTCACATCTGCGCTATCCTATCATAATGATGGCACAAAAGCTTGTCTGCCAAATGTAATGTTATGTATCTTACTCGCATAACATGACCAGGATACTATTTATTTTGTCCCACCCTGCGCACACAAACTGTGAAAAGCCAATACCTCATGTGTGCGTCTGTGAGCGTGTCTGCATGTGTTAATTGGGGTGGTGTGTTTTAGGAGAGACAAGGGAAACATGGTGGTGTGTGTGTGTGTGTGTGTGTGAAAGTATACATTTTCGTTTGGGCACACACAGTCTGGTTAAAGTCTCTAAGTGGCCACTGTTGAGCCATACCAACCTATTCAGAGTTCTCAGAGGCTTTTTTTTCTTGCATGCTGGTTTCTTGGAAACTCCGACACGTGAAGATGTACACATGTACACACACACACACACACACACACACACACACACACACACACACACACACACACACACACACACACACACACACACACACACACACACACACACACACACACACACACACCTGAACCTGTTATGGAAGTGCGTGATGTGTGCACTCCAGCCTTGCCTTTTGGCCAATCAGTAACCGAGCAACAGAGAGCAGCAAAGGCAGTGCTGTGCTGTGCTGTGCTGCCCTCTTGTGGCCACTGTGCCCACCCCTGACTTACTGTTGACACAAACAGGTATTTTTATGAAACCTATGGAGATAGATAATAACTGTATGTATGTTGTAATAGACTTTAGGGGTAGTAGAACTTAGTAGTAGAATTTTTTTAATGCTTGCTTGACAGCTGTCTTTACAACTTCATGTGTTTTGATTTTGCTTTGGCTTAAGGCTGGTTCTGTCAATATCTTTTTTATGAGCTATACATACTTTATTGTAACTAATGTTACAATGTCTATCACTTTAATAAGCATGACTAAGCAGATGTAGCCATAACTCTTTTATTAGTCTGGATTGATGACATTGCTAGTTCCAAAGCACTTTGTAATTGGGAGCGTCTGCACATGTGCACACATAGTAAGTAATATTTCTTAATGGTATTTATTTTATTGTTCCAGTTTTGCCAATAAAGGCAATGGCACATTATTTGGACATTCACAGGGCATTTGTTTCACATCACTACTCCATGTTTTGAGCGTAGGGATATTTATAGTTTCATTTTTTTCTTATCTGCTGTTTCTTTCAGTCGACAAGGTGCAGTTTGAGCCCCCGCTTCGGAAGGAGACAGAGGCCCACACAGAGATGGTAATTATTATTATCGCACACAATGGAGAACTCTAGTGACTTTTAACTTGCAGTGTGTGTGAATGTGTGTGCGCGTGTGCGTGTGTGTTTAAGGTGAAATATGGGCTTGTTTTATGCATGTATGAAGCCGTGTTTGTTTGTTTGTGCACACATGTGTGCAGTGTACCTTTGGGTGTGTTTGTGTGGTTGTGTCTGTGTGTTTCTATGAATGTGTGTGTGTCTGTGTGTATGCCTGCTCATATGTGTGTATTTCCATGTGCTCCCTGCAGGACGTGAGTCGGGACAGTGACTTCTCCTCTCCGTGGAGTCCATTCACAGAGGGCGGCATCACCCCCAGGTGAGCTATGGCAACCGTTACCATGGACATCAGTGGAAAACAACTGCTCTCCTCTCCTCTCCTCTCCTCTCCTCTGCCTGCTGAGCACAACAGGGGACTTCTGGGAAACACACCGCCAACCCCCATCTCTCTTCCTCCTCTCTCTCTCTCTCTCTCTCTCTCTCTCTCTCTCTCTCTCTCTCTCTCTCTCTCTCTCTCTCTCTCTCTCTCTCTCTCTCTCTCTCTCTCTCTCTCTCTCTCTCATATACACAGATGCACACGCACACATACACACACCTTTTACTCACAAGCTTTTATTAGCTTTTTCTGTTAGGCTTAAATTAGCTCTTACTCTGTGTGTGTGTGTGTGTGCTGTGCTGTGCTCTGCTTCAACCGTTAATGTGCACTTTCACTTCAATCTCCTTTAAAATACGGCATTGCGTGTTCCTGGAAAACCTTAATTGAAATTCACAGAAGTGCCCGGAATTATCCTTTTAATAGCATGTTCTGCCTATTTTTAGACTTGTCTATACATGTTTTATTCTTTGTTATTGATTGAAATTGGGCAAATGAATACACTATTTTGACCAACAATGTTACATTCAAAACCCTGGAGGTCTTGGGGATTGTTTTCCTTCTTGATAAGATGGAAACTGTTGAAAATATAAAGAATAGAAGAACATGATTGATGTAAAGGTAATCTAAACTGTTCATCCAAAGTGCTGTCAGTAAAAGTATCAGCTGCTTAAGTTTTACACATTAATGTCGATGACCTTTAGTTGGGATCACGGACTGCATCTTCTTAATCGAAACACACACACACACACACACACACACACACACACACACACACACACACACACACACACACACACACACACACACACACACACACACACACACACACACACACACACACACACACACACACACACAGGTTTTTGTCTGTTTGTCTTGCATGTGAGTGTGATTTTTGTTGCTGTTACTTGTTTGTCTTGTCTGTCTATGTACATGTATTTCTGATTGTCTTCTCCTCCTTTCTTTTGCCCTCTGCTTTCTGTGTTGCTCTTGCCCCTTCTCCTTCAAAGGAGCCTTCTCAAAAGCGTAGAGGAGGAGTTGTTTATACGGTAAAGCTAGTAGTGTGCGTGTGTGTTTGATGTGTGTGGTGTGTGTGTGTGTGTGTGGGGGAGTGTTTGTGGTTGCTTTGATTAGGCCAGTGAAAGGTTCTGTGTGAGGTTGCTGTGATGAGCCTTGCGTGCGTGCGTGCGTGCGTGCGCATTTGTGTGCATACACTAGCTCCCATAGAGGAAGAACATTAGACTAGAGGTGACCCCGTCCACCTTTTCACGGCAATCCTGGCAGCCATTCTTTGGAGGTAGACCTGAGAAATGTAAATGAATGGAGAAAGGGGCTCACCTCTGTCAAAAAATGAAAAGTATGAACATTTCTATCAACACACTATACAAGGACAATAGTTCAAGTGTGTTGCTAAATATCTACATAATATAAACTGATTTTAAAATGTGTTTCATTAAATCATGTGATTTAAGTAGATATTTAGCCTGACCTTTCAAATCTGGTCCTTCATATTTACACAGTTTTAGCCATTTTTTGACAGAGTTGGGCAGATTCTCTATTCATTTGCATTGACTGAATGTACCTACACTCCCTACACAAGATTGGCTGTACTTGCCGTTTTACAGCGCTATCACAAATTGCCGCGTCACCTCTAGTCAAATGTTCTACCTCTATGCTAGCTCCATTGCTCCTCTCCTCACCTCACCTCCACTTCCATACCTCCTCAACCCCAGGCATCCCAGAGAGCTGTAGCCTCCCCATAGACCTACTGCAGCGGTGTGGCGTAGACAGCTGTTGTCGTTAGTTATCCCAGCTCCAGGCACGTTTTGGCAGCAGTTCAGTAGTGGAAGTCGCCGTTAGGCAGCTCAGAACATCCGCTGACCCACTAAGCCAGAGAAACACCGGTGACCCACTATACCAGTGGTTCTCAACCTTTTCTAAGCAAATGCCCCCTGGACCTCATCAGTAGCCTGCCAACGCACCTGTGACCTCACCATAAGCCTCCTAACGCCCCCCTTAGCATTACAAATTAAAATGGACTAATGACCCCCACTGGCAACTGAACACCAACCCCTCTCAGCTCTCTCCTTCTCAACGCCCCCCCTAGGGCTCCCTAATGCCCCTGGGCTGTAGAGCCTTGTTGAGAAACCCTACACTATATGCTTAAGGATTTGCAGACGCTTTTGAGAGACTTGCTCTGGTTTCAGTTCACAGCAGCATTGATGAAGCAGCGTAGGATTTTTTTTTTTAAGTGTTTTTTTTTTTTAGTCTATCTATCCCGAAGGGCACTAGAACCAGTCAGGTGGGCCCTCCTGAAGGGCTTGACCTCTTGACCTTTTTATAACCCTTTGACCCTTGACTTCTGTGTTAACTCCATGGCCCACTGTCCTTGGGCGGTTAGCCTCACTCATTCCTTATGTGTTTTGTCAGATTTAGACTGTAAAGGCAGGAAATACACGCACACACACACACACACACATGCACATACACCCATGTACACAGACTGCACCTGAGGGAATATCCAGCCTATGTGTTGTCTTAATAGCCCTTTTGGTTGCCCTTTTGGTCAGTGACTAAAAGCTTCTTAACAGCCTGTGTCTGCACTCTGCACTATGGGCCACAAACACAAACACACATGCATGCCATAAACAAATATGCTCCAACAAACATTTACGCACCAATAAAAACACACCTGGGTCCTGGCCAAAAGTGCTAGATGTCCAAGTTAAACTATGGCTTCTGAGAGATGCAGTATGCAGTGATGTGACGTTGTGGTGTTCCGTCATCACCATCATACCTCTCTCTCTCTCTCTCTCTCTCTCTCTCTCTCTCTCTCTCTCTCTCTCTCTCTCTCTCTCTCTCTCTCTCTCTCTCTCTCTCTCTCTCTCTCTCGCTGCATCTCTCTCTCTCTCTCTCTCTCTCTCTCTCTCTCTCTCTCTCTCTCTCTCTCTCTCGCTGCATATTCTCTGTCTTTCTGAACTCTGTGTGTGTTTGTATGTGTGTCTGCTATCTCCCCCTGATCTCTCCACGTTGGTGTTTTTCAGGGGTCACATCACTCACCTGGAGGATGCCTTTGAGGATGTGGAGCTGTGAGTATTCTGGTCATACCTCCACTTGCGTAGTTCTTTTAAGCGTTACATCACACTTCAGTTGGCCTCCTTGGCTTACTTGCCTTCTCTTTGTGTTCTACCAGCAGCAACACAATGAAGCAAGCACCCCCGCCGCTGCCACCAAAGGTACAGTATGAGAGACAGAGAGAGAGAGCGATTACTCAGGTTTATATCATTTAATTTTTTAGGAGTGAATGAGTGAAATCTCAACTCTCTTGGTCTCTTGGTCTCTCTCTCTCTCTCTCTCTCTCTCTCTCTCTCTCTCTCTCTCTCTCTCTCTCTCTCTCTCTCTCTCTCTCTCTCTCTCTCTCTCTCTGCCCCAATTACCCCGCCCCTTTAGCCGCGGCTGCACAGCTCATC